>NC_069789.1:35446748-35749778 GCF_027406575.1 Nycticebus coucang
TCTCCCTAGACTTAGCCAGAAAGAAATACAGCTCCTGAACAGACCAATTTCAAGCATAGAGATTAAAGAAACAATAAAAAAGCTTCCAAAAAAAAATGCCCTGGTCCAGAAGGCTTCACACCAGAATTCTATCAAACCTTCAAGGAAGAACTTATTGTACTGCAGAAATTATTTGGCGGGGCATGATGGCGGACTGGATGGACGTGTAGCCGACCTCTCCCAGGTCATCAGGTGAGGGGAAGGGGGTCTGGAACTTTTCCCCGTGTGGATTGTTGGTGTGGACAGACAGCTGGAGACACTCAATGAATTGGCAGATTGCTTGTATATGAGGTGTAATTTAAAACCTCGGACTCTGTTGTAGAGATTTTTCTTGCTTGGTCGTGCAGGCTGGCAGGCCCCTCCCTCATGGAGTACAGCAGCTTGCAATTCCTGGTAAACCCAATTGACGAAAATTTATTCCTGAGCTGAGTTTAGCGACCTGAAAGGGGTCCCATTCAGAGCCACAAAGGGCTAGGCTACCCAATGGAAAATTGAGGGGAAGGGATCCCACCAGGGGAACAGACATTTTGAATTGTCCGAAATGGCAGACACCTTCCCCCAGAACAACAGGAGTGATTAAATAGAATGGACCATTCCTGGTGGGGAATATTGGTGTGGGCTGGCAGCTGGCTGGACTCAAAAGTCCAGATTTAAAAGTGAGACTCTGAGCCACAAAAACTGAGGATAAGGTCTCCGTGCGCTGTAGCTGCGGGAGCTGGCAGCAGCTAAAACCGGTGGCAGCCAGACCCTCCCACACAGCCAATTGCTACCAGTTTACAGGAGAACAAGGGAGCAGAGTGGAAAGATCTGTGAAGCGTGGACTCCTGCACCGAGTTGGGAGGTCAGATAGGACTGCTGTCTGGAACAGAGCACCTGAAGTTTGCCAATAATTAGGTCATAAATTTTTACAGAAACTCCAAAATGGCGATCAGCCATGTAGGGTGGTCACCATAGTAACAGTGTAAACTGTGAACCAGGTATAAGTCTGGGAACCACTCACAGCACCACCTGTGTCCACAGAGTATATTGCATTATGAATGTATTCCTACAAAAGCCGATCCATACGTCATACATATAGATATATATTTCTACGTATATACCAGAATAATATTTTTGTGGTTGGTGCCTTTTTTTTCTTTTCCTCATCACTTTCTTGGAGGAGGTATTGTTAATTTTATTATTATTATTATTATAGATTTTTTTATTTTTTGTATTTTTAATTTTTTCTTTCTTCTTTTTTAACTTTTTTATGAACACCACTTTTTTTCTCCTGTTTCCCTTCTCTCTTCCTCTTCTTCCCTTCTTATGGTTTCTGAGAGTGCTTACATCAGTTTTTAGAGGTTACTTCATTTGTTCTTTTGTTTGTTACCTTTTTTTCCCAATTATCTTACAATCATCATTATTTTTACTGTAGTTGTTTTTTTGTTGTTGTTCTCTGTATGTGTATGTGTTTCTGATTGTTTGTGCATCTGTGGGCTTGTGTGTCTGGTAGCCTTTTATCTGTCTATTTGCTCGTTTGGCCTCAATGAGTTTGGTGTTTTGCTAAATCCTCGGCTTGGCTATTTTCCCTAACTCCAATTGTCACATTCAACAAGAACAACCTGGAGGCTAGAACTGACAGCTAACCATGCTGCAAATACAAAACTGCAGGACTAAAGACAGGGCTTGAGGCACAGTTTCAGGGAACTCAAAACAGCTTCTCATCTGCAGTGGAATTTAGCAGGGACAGAAACAAATTCCCACAAAGTTGTTCTCTTCTGTCAGTAACATCAATCAGAGGCTAGGCTGGAACTGAGTGAACACCCTCCAGCCTCCATCAAGCGACCAAGGTTATGAGGACTCAACTCTCCCTGCTGGATAGAGACAGAGAGCAGAGACCTGGATGAGCAGATATATATTTCCTTGTGATTCAGGCAGGTGCAAACCCCTGGAGTATTTACTCGCTGGTGGCAACTGGGTTACAGCCCTGTGGGCCTGTCAGTGACAGGGTGTGACAGAGATGCAAGGTGGGGAAAAAAGCATCAACCTTCCCAGACTAATCTATTTGTTGGGTGGGTCCTCCTGACTTCACAGAGCACCAAAGCAAGTCATATTTGAATTGTCAACAGACCCCTGCGACCCAGTTGCCAGAAACCTTTTAAACTCTCCCACCTGAGATGGGTGCTGACTGAGACAATTGATTTGGACTTTTCGAACTGAGCCAATTGCCCAAGGACTATTCAAGTGGTGCCTGGATGTGTAGTTGTAGAAAGGTTTGATTCACCTTTTCCAAGTGTTCCCTGTGGGAAGTGGGGTGACATAATTGCTGGTATTTCTCCACAGCCAAGACTTCAACCCAGAGTAACTGGGTTGAAGAGAGAGACCAACTAGGGTCAGACAGAGACCAACTGAAAACAAGACAGAACCACTTAGCCTCACCACACCAAATAGGTCCCCAGTTTCTCAGGCCGTAGCACTCTACAAGTCCTCGACAAAGCTCCAGGGGAAAAGTCAAACGGTGTAAAATAATCATGGGGCAGAATCAGCAGAAAAACTCTGGTAACACGAATAACCAGAATAGATCAATCCCCCCAAGGAAAGATATGGCAGATGCAACTGAAGATCCAATTCATAAACAGCTGGCTGAGATGTGAGACATCGAATTCAGAATTTGGATTGCAAACAAGATTAATAGATTGCAGGAATATTTGGAATTAGAAATTCGAACAGCAATTCAAAAGTCAGAATTAGAAATTCGAGGAGAAATTCAAAACTTGTCTCAAGAATTTAACAAATTTAAAGACAAAACCACCAAAGATTTTGATTCAAGAATTTGCAGCCCTCAAAGATATGAAAAATACAGTAGAGTCCCTCAGTAACAGACTGGAGCAAGCAGAAGAAAGGATCTCTGACATCGAAGACAAAGCTTTTGAACGCTCCCAAACTCTCAAAGAGGAAGAGAAATGGAGAAAAAAAACGAATCATACTCTCAGACAGCTCTGGGATAATTCAAAGAAGGCTAATAACTGCCGCCTTGGAATCTGTGAAAGTGAGGAAGTAGCCTCATAAGGCACAGAGGCCCTTCTCCATGAAATTATGAAAGAACATTTTCCAGACATGCCAAGAGATTCTGAAATTCAGATAGCAGACAGTTTCAGAACACCAGCAGGACTCAATCCAAATAAGACATCCCCAGGCATATCATAATTAACTTCACTAAAGTTAATATGAAGGAGAAAATTCTGAAAGCAGCCAGACGTACGAAATCCATTACCGACAAAGGGAAGAATATTAGAATAACTGCAGATCTCTCTGCTGAAACTTTTCAAGCCAGAAGAGAGGGGTCATCGACTTTTAATCTCCTAAAACAAAATAATTTTCAACCCTGGATCCTGTATGCAGCTAAACTGAGTTTCATTTACGATGAGAAACTAAATACTTTAATGACATTCGTATATTGAAGAAATTTGCCGTAACCAAACCAACTCTTCAAGATATTCCCAGACCTATCCTCCATAATGACCAGCCCAATCCTCTACCACAAAAGTAAACTCACTCAGAAACTTTTGATCAAACTCCAACTTCCACAATGGTGAAAAGAATAAAAATGTTCACTGGACTTTTGAAAAACTCGATACCCAAAATTTTACCAGACTTATCAATATTCTCAATTAACGTGAATGGCTTAAACTGTCCTCTAAAGAGGACAAAAGACGGGAGACAAAAACTCAGGCCAGATATTTGCTGCATACAAGAGTCACATCTTACCTTAAAAGATAAATATAGACTCAGGGTGAAAGGATGGCCATCCATATCTCAGGCAAATGGTAATCAGAAAAAAGCAAGTGTTGCCATTCTATTTGCAGACACAATAGGCTTTAAACCAACAAAAGTAAGGAAGGATAAGAATGGTCACTTCATATTTGTTAAGGGTAGAAGTCAATATGGTAAGATTTCAATTATGACTATTTATGCACCCAACCAGAATGCACCTCAATTTATAAGAGAAACTCTAACAGATATGAGCAACATGATTTCCTCCAGCTCCATAATAGTCGGAGATTTCAACACTCCTTTGGCAGTGCTGGATAGATCCTCCAATAAGAAGCTGAGCAAAGAAATTTTAGATTTAAACCTAACCATCCAACATTTGGATTTAGCAGACATCTACAAAATTTTTCATCTCAACGAAACTGAATACACATACTTCTCATCAGCTCATGGAACATACTCAAAAATTGATCACATCTTAGGTCACAAGTCTAACCTCAGTAAATTTAAAGGAATAGAAATGATTCCTTGCATCTTCTCAGACAACCATGGAATAAAAGTTGAACTCAGTAACAACAGGAATCTGCATACTCATACAAAAACATGGAAGTTAAGCAACCTTATGTTGAATGATAGCTGGGTTAGAGATGAGATTAAGAAGGAAATTTCCAAATTTCTGGAACAAAACGACAATGAAGACACAAATTATCAGAACCTCTGTGATTCCACAAAGGCAGTCCTAAGAGGGAAATTTATAGCACTGCAAGCCTTCCTCAAGAGAACAGAAAGACAGGAAGTTAACAGCTTAATGGGACATCTCTAGCCATGGAAAAGGAAGAAACTTCCACCCCCAAACCCAGTAGAAGAAAAGAAATAATTAAATTAGAGCAGAATTAAATGAAATTGAAAACAAAAGAATTATACAACAGATCAATAAACAGAAAGCTGGGGGAGACAAGATGGCGGACTGAAGCCAGCTTTCAACAAAGGCTCCCATCCAGAAGGAGAGTTAAGGGACAGGAATTTAGTAAGTATCCTGGTGGACTTGAGCCTCACCAAGAGAGAAGGCTGAAGAACGCACATCAACACCGCTGAGGCAAGTTGTGATCACAAGGACGCAAACAAAAGGTACAAAATCCACCACCAAGTGGACGGGAGTCCCCCTCCCCCATGAGACCAGCTCAAGAGCCCCACAATTGAACAAGCGGGCAGAAATTAAAGGCCCTCCCACTACACTCCACGGGAGAGACCTTCTAAAAACTGGACCTACCTCCCCTACTGGGGTGCCGTGGCGTTCTCCTGCCGGACATAGGGCTGAATAAAGTGAGGAGAGGGCACCGGGCTGAGGGGGAGTCACGCCTCGCGGCACTTCCCTGCGGTGCAGTGCAGCAACCCTCCCCGGGCATACGGGGCCCAAGACTGAATAAGACTCTGGCCTCCCCGCTGAGAGCTGAGAACCCCTACTCTCACTCGGGGTCTGAGGGCCTATCCCCCAGGAGTTCGGCACCTTGGGTGATTTCTCGAGCGGAGTGCACAGTGCCTGAGCTGCGTCAGGTCAGCGCTGACTCTGAGATAAGTGAGCGAGGAGAGGGCACTCTGCTGAGGGGAAATCAAGCCTTGGCGGCACTTCCCTGCGGTGCAGTGCAGGAGCCCTCCTGGACGGTAGTATTGCGTAAAACTGAATGAAACTCTAGCTTCCCCCCCCAACTCCCAATCGGGGACTGGGGGCCCCAGAGTTCTGATTCTTGGGGGATCTCTTAAGGGGTGTGGACCCAGCACAAAATGCAGCCGCTCAGTGCTGACTCTGGGGCGCGGGACAGAGGAGGAAAGGATCGCCTGAGTGCCCACACCAGAGCAGCAGTTCCTTGGAGGTAGATCAACAGCCGTTTTTTCTTTAACGGCAGAATGCTCACTTCTGGATATCCTGAGGCCACACCCCCTGTCTCCCTGGGCAACCAGAGGAGGCCACCGGCGACACGGCTCACAAACCCGGGAAGCTTCCAGGGTGGGGCTGACCCAGAGAGGTATCCAGACGCAATTCTCCAACAGCAAAGACGTTTGAACTCAACACAGCCCGTCTTCCGTAGGCGACGACAGGAACAGAGACAGAACCTCACAAAGTTGTCTGTTCTGTTCTCTTCTGTTCTGTTAGCAGCATCCATCAGGGACGGGGCTAAGCCTGAGTGAACACCTCCTTCCCATCACCTGCATCAAACACTCAAAGATGTCAGGCCCCATCTCCTCCTGCTAGATAGCGGCAGTCTGCGGGGGCCTGGCAGACTTCCTTGCGATTCAGGCAGGTGCAAACCCCTGGAGTGTCTGTTCACTGCAGGCAACTGGGTTAGCCATCTGCAGAGATACCAGTGACTGGGTCCGATGGAGGGGCAAAGTGGGGAAGGAGACGTCAACCTTCCCAGACTGCTCTGTTTGCTGGGTGGTTCCTCCTGACTCCACGCTGCACTGGGGTGAGCTGTGTCAGAGGAGTCACCAGGCCCCTGTGATCCAGTTCCCAGAGACCACTTGAACCCTTCCACCCGAGACAAGTGCTGATTGAGACAGTTGATTCGGACCTTTTGAACTGGGCTAATAGACTGAGGACTCTTCAGGTGGAGCCCTGGGTGTGCAATTGTAGGAAGGTTTGATTCTCCTTTTCCAACTGGGGCCAGAGAAGGGCAGGCGGGCTGACTTAATCGCTGATTTTTCCACACAGCTGAGACTTCAAGCCAGAGTAGAAGTTGAAATAGGATCAAACAGAAACCAGCTGAAAACAAGACAGAACCACTTTGCTCCACCACACCAGACAGGGCCCCAGTTTCTCAGGCCACAACACTGTATGGGCCCTCGATAAAACCCCAGGGGAAAAACCAAAGAGAATAAACCATGGGGCAGAATCAGCGGAAAAACTCTGGTAACATGAATAACCAGAATAGATCAACCCTCCCAAGAAAAGATACGGCAGATGTGATTGAAGATCCCATTCATAAACAACTGGCTGGGATGTCAGAAGTCGAATTCAGAATTTGGTTTGCAGACAAGATTAATAAAATGGAATTAGGAATTGGAGGAGAAATTCAAAAACTGTCTCAAGAATTTAACGAATTTAAAGACAAAAACACCAAAGACTTAGACACACTGAAACAAGAACTTACAGCCCTCAAAGATATGAAAAATACAGTAGAATCCCTCAGTAAGAGAATGGAGCAAGCAGAAGAAAGGATTTCTGACATTGAAGATAAAGTCTTCGAACGCTCCCAATCTCTCAAAGAGGAAGAGAAATGGAGAGCAAAAACGGATCACTCACTCAGAGAACTCTCAGATAATTCGAAAAAAAACAACATAAGGGTTATAGGAATTTCGGAGAACGATGAAGTGGCTGCCAAGGGCACAGAGGCCCTTCTACATGAAATTATGAAAGAAAATTTTCCAGACATGCCTAGAGAATCTGAAATTCAGATAGCAGACAGCTTCAGAACCCCAGCACGATTCAACCCCAATAAGCCATCTCCCAGACATATCATAATTAGCTTCACTAAAGTTAACATGAAAGAGAAGATTCTCAAAGCAGCCCAGCGAAGGAAAACTATAACGTACAAAGGTAAGAATATTAGAATAACTGCAGATCTCTCTGCTGAAACTTTTCAAGCCAGAAGAGCCTGGTCATCAACTTTTAATCTCCTAAAGCAAAAAAACTTTCAACCCAGGATCTTGTATCCAGCTAAACTGAGTTTCATCTATGATGGAGAAATTAAATACTTCAATGACATTCATATGTTGAAAAAATTTGCTATAAGTAAACCAGCTCTTCAGGATGTTCTCAGACCTATCCTCCACAATGACCAACCCAATCCTATACCACAAAAGTAAACTCACTCAGAAACTTCGGATCAAACTCCAACTTCCACACTGGTGAAAGGATTAAAAATGTCCACTGGACCTTTGAAAAACTCGATACCCAAAATTCCACCAGACTTATCAAAATTCTCCATCAATGTGAATGGCTTAAACTGTCCTCTAAAGAGGCATAGGTTAGCTGACTGGATACAAAAACTCAAGCCAGATATTTGTTGCATACAAGAGTCACATCTCAACTTAAAAGACAAATACAGACTCAGGGTGAAACGATAGTCATCCATATTTCAGGCAAATGGTAATCAGAAAAAAGCAGGTGTTGCAATTTTATTTGCAGATAGAGTAGGCTTTAAACCATCAAAAGTAAGGAAGGACAAGAATGGTCACTTCATATTTGTTAAAGGTAATACTCAATATGACGAGATCTCAATTATTAATATCTATGCACCCAACCAGAATGCACCTCAATGTATAAGAGAAACTCTAACAGACATGAGTAACTTGATTTCCTCCAGCTCCATAATCGTTGGAGATTTCAACACTCCCTTGGCAGTGTTGGATCGATCCTCCAGAAAGAAGCTGAGCAAAGAAATCTTAGATTTAAACCTAACCATCCAATATTTAGATTTAGCAGACATCTACAGAACATTTCATCCCAACAAAACTGAATACACATACTTCTCATCAGCCCACGGAACTTACTCCAAAATTGATAACATTTTAGGTCACAAGTCTAACCTCAGTAAATTTAAAGGAATAGAAATTATTCCATGCATCTTCTCGGACCATCATGGAATAAAACTTGAATTGAGTAACAACAGGAATCTGCATACCCATACAAAAACATGGAAGTTAAATAACCTTATGCTGAACGATAGCTGGGTCAGAGATGAGATTAAGAAAGAAATTGCCAATTTTTTGGAACAAAACGACAATGAAGACACAAACTATCAGAACCTCTGGGACACCGCAAAGGCAGTTTAAGAGGGAAATTTATAGCACTGCAAGCCTTCCTCAAGAGAACGGAAAGAGAGGAAGTTAACAACTTAATGGGACATCTCACGCAATTGGAAAAGGAAGAACATTCCAACCCCAAACCCAGTAGAAGAAAAGAAATAACCAAAATTAGAGCAGAATTAAATGAAATTGAAAACAAAAGAATAATACAACAGATCAATAAATCAAAAAGCTGGTTTTTTGAAAAGGTCAATAAAATAGATAAACCTCTGGCCAACCTAATCAGGAAAAAAAGAGTAAAATCTCTAATATCATCAATCAGAAACAACAAAGACGAAATAACCACAGACTCATCAGAAATCCAAAAAATCCTTAATGAATATTACAAGAAACTTTATTCTCAGGAATATGAAAATCTGAAGGAAATAGACCGATACTTGGAAGCACGCCACCTTCCAAGACTTAACCAGAATCAAGTGGAAATGTTGAACAGACCCATATCAAGTTCAGAAATAGCATCAACTATACAAAACCTCCCTAAAAAGAAAAGCCCGGGACCAGATGGTTTCACGTCAGAATTCTAACAAACCTTTAAGGAGGAATTAGTACCTATATTACTCAACCTGTTCCTAAATGTAGAAAAAGAAGGAAGACTACCCAACACATTCTATGAAGCAAACATCACCCTGATCCCCAAACCAGGAAAAGACCCAACAAGAAAAGAAAATTATAGACCAATATCACTAATGAATATAGATGCAAAAATATTCAACAAGATCCTAACAAACAGAATCCAGCAACACATCAAACAAATTATACATCATGACCAAGTTGGTTTTATCCCAGGGTATCAAGGCTGTTTCAATATATGTAAATCTATAAATGTAATTCAGCACATAAACAATTTAAAAAACAAAGACCATATGATTCTCTCAATTGATGCAGAAAAAGCTTTTGATAATATCCAGAATCCCTTCATGATCAGAACACTCAAGAAAATTGGTCTAGAAGGGACTTTTCTTAAACTGATAGAGGCTATCTACAGCAAACACACAGCCAATATCATATTGAATGGAGTTAAATTGGAATCATTTCCACTCAGATCAGGAACCAGACAAGGCTGCCCATTGTCTCCATTGCTTTTCAACATTGTAATGAAAGTTTTAGCCACCGCAATTAGGGAAGAAAAGGCGATCAAGGGTATCCATATAGGGTCAGAAGAGATCAAACTCTCACTCTTCGCAGATGATATGATTGTGTATCTGGAAAACACTAGGGACTCTACTACAAAACTGCTAGAAGTGATCAAGGAATACAGCAGCGTCTCAGGTTACAAAATCAACATTCATAAATCGGTAGCCTTTATATACACCAACAACAGTCAAATTGAAAAAGCAGTTAAGGACTCTATCCCATTCACAGTAGTGCCAAAGAAGATGAAATATTTGGGAATTTACCTAACAAAAGACATGAAAGATCTCTATAAAGAGAACTATGAAACTCTAAGAAAAGAAATAGCTGAAAATGTTAACAAATGGAAAAACATACCATGCTCATGGCTAGGAAGAATCAACATTATCAAAATGTCCATACTACCCAAAGCAATATATAATTTCAATGCACTCCCTATTAAAGCTCCACTGTCATATTTTAAAGATCTTGAAAAAACATTACTTCGTTTTATGTGGAATCAGAAAAAACCTCGAATAGCCAAGACATTACTCAGAAACAAAAACAAAACAGGAGGAATCACACTACCAGACCTCAGACTTTACTACAAATCGATAGTGATCAAAACAGCATGGTATTGGCACAAAAACAGAGAAGTAGATATCTGGAACAGAATAGAGAACCAAGAGATGAATCCAGCTACTTACCGCTATTTGATTTTTGACAAGCCATTTAAAAACATTCAGTGGGGAAAAGATTCCCTATTTAACAAATGGTGCTGGGTGAACTGGCTGGCAACCTGCAGAAGACTGAAATTGGACCCACACCTTTCACCATTAACTAAGATAGACACTCATTGGATTAAAGATTTAAACTTAAGACATGAAACTATAAAAATACTAGAGGAGAATGCAGGGAAAACCCTTGAAGAAATTGGTCTGGGTGAGTATTTTATGAGGAGAACCCCCCGGGCAATTGAAGCAGCTTCAAAAATACACTACTGGGACTTGATCAAACTAAAAAGCTTCTGCACAGCTAAGAACACAGTAAGCAGAGCAAGCAGACAGCCCTCAGAATGGGAGAAGATATTTGCAGGGTATATCTCTGACAAAGGTTTAATAACCTGAATCCACAGAGAACTCAAACGCATCAGCAAGAAAAAAACAAGGGATCCCATTGCAAGCTGGACAAGGGATTTGAAGAGAAACTTCTCTGAAGAAGACAGGCGCACGGCCTTCAGACATATGAAAAAATGCTCATCATCTTTAATCATCAGAGAAATGCAAATCAAAACTACTTTGAGATATCATCTGACTCCAATGAGACTAGCCTATATCACAAAATCTCAAGACCAGAGATGTTGGCGTGGATGCGGAGACAAGGGAACACTTCTGCACTGCTGGTGGGAATGCAAATTAATACATTCCTTTTGGAAAGATATATGGAGAACACTCAGAGATCTAAAAATAGATCTGCCATTCAATCCTGTAATTCCTCTGCTGGGCATATCCCCAGAAGACCAAAAATCACAACATAACAAAGATATTTGTACCTGAATGTTTATTGCAGCCCAATTCATAATAGCTAAGTCATGGAAAAAGCCCAAGTGCCCATCGATCCACGAATGGATTAATAAATTGTGGTATATGTATACCATGGAATACTATGCAGCCTTAAAGAAAGATGGAGACTTTACCTCTTTCATGTTTACATGGATGGAGCTGGAACATATTCTTCTTACTAAAGTTTCCCAAGAATGGAAGAAAAAATACCCAGTGTACACAGCCCTACTATGAAACTAATTTGGGACTCTCACATGAAAGCTATAACCCAGCTACAACTTAACAATAGGGGGAAGTGGGAATGTGGGGGGTGGGTAGAGGGAGGGGAATCGGTGGGATCACAGCTGTGGTGCATATTACAGGGGTATTTGCGAAACTTGGTAAATGTAGAATGTAAATGTTTTGGCACAGTAACTGAGATAACGCCGGAAAGGCTATGTTAACCACTGTGATAAAAATGTGTCAAATGGTTTATGAAAAAAAAAAATAAATAAATAAATAAATAAATTCAACACAATCGCAAAAAAAAAGAAAAGAAAAAGTATATATATCAGAAAAAAATAAATAAATAAATAAATAAATCAGAAAGCTGGTTTTTTGAAAAGGTCAATAAAACAGATAAACCTCTGGCTAACCTAATCAGAAAAAAAAAGTAAAATCTCTAATCTCATCAATCATAAGTGACAAAGACAAAATAACAACAGACTCCTCAGAAATTCAAAAAATCTTTAATGAATATTACAAGAAACTTTATTCTCAGAAATATGAAAACCTGAAGGAAATTGACCAATATTTGAAAGCACGTCACCTTCCAAGACTTAGCAAGAATCAAATGGAAATTTTGAACAGGTCAATATAAACTTCTGAAATAGCATCAATCATACGAAATCTCCCTAAAAACAAAAGCCCAGGACCACATGTCTTCATGTCAGAATTCTACCAAACCTTTAAAGAGGAACTAGTACCTATATTACTCAACCTGTTCCAAAATGTAGAAAAAGAAGGAAGACTACCTAACACATTCTATGAAGCAAACATCACCCTGATCCCCGAACCCAGAAAAGACCCAACAAGAAAAGAAAATTATAGATAATTATCACTAATGAATATAGATGCAAAAATATTCAACAAGATCCTAACAAACAGAATCCAGCAACACATCAAACTAATTATATATCATGACCAAGTCGGTTTTATCCCAGGGTCTTAAGGCTGGTTCAATATACATAAAATCTAAAAGTATAATTCAGCACATAAACAAATTAAAAAACAAAGACCATATGATTCTTTCAATTGATGCAGAAAAACCTTTTGATAATATCCAGCATCCCTTCATAATGAGAACACTTAAGAAAATTGGTATGGAAGGGACATTTCTCAAACTGATAGAGGCCATCTACAGCAAACCCACAGCCAATATCGTATTCAACGGAGTAAATTGAAATCATTTCCACTCAGATCAGGAACCAGACAAGGATGCCCATTGTCCCCATTGCTATTTAACTTTATAATGGAAGTTTTAGCCATGGCAATTAGGGAAGAAAAGGCGATCAAGGGAATCCATACAGGGTCAGAGAGATCAAACTTTTGCTCTTCACAGGTGATATGATTGTATATCTGGAAAACACCAGGGATTCTACTACAAAACTCTTAGAAGTGATCAAGAAATACAGCAGCATCTCAGGTTACAAAATCAACATTCATAAATCGGTAGCCTTTATATATTCCAACAATAGTCAAGCAGAAAAAAAAGTTAAAGACACTATTCTGTTCATAGTAGTGCCAAAGAAGATGAAATATTTGAGAGTTTATCTAACAAAGGATGTGAAAGATCTCTATAAAGAGAACGATGAAACTCTTAAGAAATAGCTGAAAATGTTAACAAATGGAAAAACATACCATGCTCATGGCTGGGAAGAATCAACATTGTTAAAATGTCCATACTACCCAAAGCAATATACAATTTTAATGCAATCCCTATTAAAGCTCCACTGTCATAATTTAAAGATCTCGAAAAAATAATACTTCATTTTATATGGAATAAAAAAAAAACCTCAAATAGCCAAGACATTACTCAGAAATAAAAACAAAGCAGAAGGAATCACACTACCTGACCTCAGACTATACTATAAATCGATAGTGATCAAAACAGCATGGTACTGGCACTAAAACAGAGAAGTAGATGTCAGGAACAGAATAGAGAACCAAGAGATAAACCCAGCTACTTACCGTTATTTGATCTTTGACCAGCCAATTAAAAACATTAAGTGGGAAAAAGATTCCCTATTTAACAAATGGTGCTGGGTGAACTGGCTGGCAACCTGTAGAAGACTGAAACTGGACCCACACCTTTCACCATTAACTAAGATAGACTCTCACTGGATTAAAGATTTAAACTTAAGACATGAAACTATAAAAATACTAGAAGACAGTGCAGGGAAAACCCTTGAAGAAATTGGTCTGGGTGAGTATTTCATGAGGAGGACCCCCCAGGCAATTGAAGCAGCTTCAAAAATACACTACTGGGACCTGATCAAACTAAAATGCTTCTGCACAGCCAAGAACACAGTAAATAAAGCAAGCAGACAGCCCTCAGAATGGAAGAAGATATTTGCAGATTATGTCTCTGACAAAGGTTTAATAACCAAAATCCACAGAGAACTCAAACGTATTAGCAAGAAAAGAACAAGTGATCCCATTGCAGGCTGTGCAAGGGACTTGAATAGACACTTCTCTGAAGAAGACAGGCACATGGCCTACAGACATATGAAAAAGTGCTCAACATCTTTAATCATCAGAGAAATGCAAATCAAAACTACCTTGAGATACCATCTAATTCCAGTAAGATTAGCCCAAATCACAAAGTCCCAAGACCAGAGATGTTGGCCTGGATGTGGAGAAAAGGGATCACTTCTACACTGCTGGTGGGAACGCAAATTAATACATTCCTTTTGGAAAGATGTATGGAGAACACTTAGAGACCTAAAAATAGATCTGCCATTCAATCCTATAATTCCTCTACTAGGTACATACCCAGAAGACCAAAAATCACATAATAACAAAGATATTTGTACCAGAATGTTTATTGTAGCCCAATGCATAATTGCTAAGTCATGGAAAAAGCCCAAGTGCCCATCAATCCACAAATGGATTAATAAACTGTGGTATATGTACACCATGGAATATTATGCAGCCTTAAAGAAAGATGGAGACTTTACCTCTTTCATGTTTACATGGATGGAGCTGGAACATATTCTTCTTAGTAAAGTATCTCAAGAATGGAAGAAAAAGTATCCAATGTACTCAGCCCTACTATGAAACTAATGTATGGCTTTCACATGAAAGCTATAACCCAGTCATAACCTAAGAATATGGGGAAAGGGGAGAGGGAGGAGAGGGAGCGGGGAGGATGGGCGGCGGGAGGGTGATTGGTGGGATTACACCTGTGGTGCATCTTACAAGGGTACATGTGAAACTTAGTAAATGTAGAATATAAATGTCTTAACGCAATAACTAGGAAAATGCCAGGAAGGCTATATTAAGCGGTGTGATGAAAATGTGTCAAACTGTTTATAAAACCAGTGTATGGTGTCCCATGATCACATTAATGTACACAGCTATGATTTAATTAAAAAAAGAAAATTAGTGGGGCATGGTAGTGTGTGCCTATAGTCCCAGTGACTTGGGAGGCTGAGGCAGGAGGATCACTTAAGCCAGAGACTTGGAGTCTGCAGTGAGCTCTGATGATGCCACTACACTCTAGTCCAGACAACAGAGTGAGACCCTGTCTCAAAAAAATAATAACACTATAATAAGATAGAGTAGTTTTCTCTATATGAAAAATGAAAGAGAAATAAATCATGCTCATGTAATGCAAAGTTGTCAGTGAGAGAGTGCACTGAATTCCAAGGCTATAAATACACAATTGGTAACTCTCCTATAAAAAAAGAACATCCAGTTGCCTACTCTTTCTGTGGTTGTTCCTCTGCTGACCTTCTCCTTCGGGAAGCCGTAGCATGGCCCGGTACCACATACTGCAAGGAACATTCAAGCCTAATGAACAGATGTTTTTCTTCTTTAAGGGAATTGTGCATTTTTGTTGACTCAGCTCAATTTGACCGACATAGGAAATTCATTTTTCATATGCATGAGCTGCCCTTTTTAAGAGCCTTTTCTAACTCTTTCTTTTTTACCCCACTTTTGCTCAATTATCTCAGGAACATTTCCTTCCTTTTTTGTCCTCTTTTTCTTCCATTTGTAAGCTAAAGAAAAATTACACTAATCATGAATGATAAGTCTAAAATAGTGCCAGTGACATGTCCATAATAGGAAAAAAGGAAGACTATACATTTGGAAGTGAGATTTAATGTCATGAAGAACCAGTCGCATCAAATTAGAAAGCCTTGGAAAGGGCCCACATTTCCCTTCAGAATCTTCCCCTATCCTCGTCTATATTAATCTATACTAATCTACACCTAGCACTCATCTCTGTCTTCATCCTTAAATTAAATCTGCTTTTGCATTCTGCTTTTATATTTATTTATTAAAAATTAACATCTTTCCGGCTTAGCACCCATAGCACAGTGGTTATGGTGCCAGCCACATATACCAAGTATGGTGGGTTTGAACCTGGCCCGGGCCAGCTAAACAACAATGACAACTGCAACAAAAAATTGCCAGGCATGTGGTGGGCCCCCGTAGTCCCAAGCTGCTTAGGAGGCTGAGGCAAGAGAATCGCTTATCCCCAAAAGTTTGAGATTGCTGTGAGCTGTGACATCATAGCACTCTATTGAGGGCGACAAAGTGAAACTGTCTCAAAAAAAAAAAAAAGAAAAGAAAATTAACATCTTTCTTAATAAATTTCAAAGATGGAAGGTTAAATTATTTACATAAATGCTAATACTGCAATGGAAATTTTTGCCAAATTTTTTCTTATAAATACACAATATAGCATCAATGTTATGAGTTTCAATGGTTTTAGGGGCCTAACAGGGGCACCTAGTTGCATTTATAAAAGCATCTTTATGACAAAATGCATTATAACTTCAAACAAACAGATTTTGAAGCTGACTTCTGGAAATCTAGTTTTTGAAAGCTGAATACTGCTTAACTCAATAAAAAGATTCTAACAAGAAATATAAAATTATATGATTTTAAGCATAGCAATGGAGAATTCTAACATGCAAGCTTAATGCATATGACTTCCTTTTCTTACCACTTAATTGGCTTTGGTAAGTAGCCAGTTCTTACCAAAGAACTGGTTCTTGTTTGTTGTTAAGCTGTCGTTATGAATTCTGCTAGCTCATAGAGTGAAAAAAAAATGAGCTAGAAGTAGGGGGTTTGCTGCATGAGTTTTCTAAATATATTTATTAATGCTTCTTAAATTATCTTCAAAGCTGGGTGTCTTTCTCAATTTGGAGCATCTTCTCACTTGGTTTAGCACCACAGTCTCACTTTTATTGTCTGTATTGCCAGAAGCAGCTGCATTTATTTACATTTTTTTAATGAATGAAACTCTTGTTGACATATTGGAGAGTCTAAAAATGTCCTATTGAAAGTCATCTTTACAACTATATCTGCAGCAATGGCAGTTGAATGAGCCCCACTTTGTAGCAGAGTTGACTTTCAAGAGAAATATTTACATGAAAATGAAGGGCTTAGAAAGGTGACACAGAAGAAACTAATTTGGCTGCATTTCCAAAATGCAACTGAAATTTGCATCAACTGAAATTTCAAGTCAAGGTCATGAGACAAAACCATAGGAGCAAAATGGAATAAGTACAACTGCCCTTCCATTTAAAATATCCCACAGGCTACTTCCCCAATAATAGGATTATGTTCTTTTGAACTTCTGGCTATGGTGAAGGAAGATCAGAAATGTTGAATCTCCTATACATGCTTCAAGGCCAGCCTCCAATTACCTACATTGTATGATGTGAATAGTGTCCATTCATTCACTAACATATATGGAAAATCAGGCCAGGCACAGTGGCTCACGCTTTAATCCTAGCACTGTAGGAGGCCAAAGTGGATTGCTTGAGCTCAGGCATTCAAGACCAGCCTAAACAAGAGTGAGACTCCATCTCTAAAAATAGCCAGGTGTTGTGGTGGGCTCCTATAGTCCCAGCTACTCAGGAGGCTGAAGCAAGAGGATCTCTTAAATCTAAGAGTTCCAGGTTGCTATGAGCCATGATTCCATAGCACTCTATCAAGGGCAACAAAATGAGACTCTGTCTAAAAAACAAACAAACAAAAAATATATATATATGGAAAACCTACTAAAGCCTTATGTGATGGAGGCTGCAGGGACACAGAATGAATAAAATTCAGTGCTGTGCTCAAAGAGTTTATAATCTAGAGGGAAGGCAATTAACTATAATACAAAGCAAAGTGAGAAGAAGTACTATAGAAGAAGAGTAAGCAAAATATTATGCAGAGACAAAGTAGAGAATGATTAGTTCCAGCTAGATGGCACAGGGAAAGCTACATAAAAAGGTGCATTTGAATGGAAGTGAAGAAGACTCCACAGATAGCATAAGTAAAAACATGAGGTAAGAATGGCATGTTCTGGGAAGGGCAAGTAGGGCTGTGCAAGGAAGGCAGATATAAGCGCAGTGGATCAGGAAGGTTGGGACTAAATCCTAGAGGGTCTGAAAGTCACAACCATGACTGAACTGGGTACGTTGGGCAACAGGGAACCACTGAAGATTTTGAGAGGGTAAAACTATCTGACTTGGGTGACAATGAAAAACAGTGTGCTGGAAATTTGATGTATTAAGAATCCATTGAATTAATCCAGGAGAGAGTTAATAAGTACCATATTTTGCCATGTACGTGTGCTCCCATGTATAATGCACATCCTATATTTTGGGTCCAAACTTTCTGGGAAAAAAAATTTTGTTTCAATTTTTTTTTTTTTTTTTGAGACAGAGTCTCACTCTGTTACCCAGACTAGAGTGCCATGGCAACAGTCTAGCTCACAGTAACCTCAAACTCCTGGGCTCAAGCAATCTTCCTGCTTCAGCCTCCTGATTAGCTGGGACTACAGGCTCCTGCCACAACACCTGTCTAATTTTTTTTTTTTTTGCAGTTTTTGGCCAGGGCTGGGTTTGAACCCGCCACCTCCGGCATATGGGGCTCACGCCCTACTCCTTTGAGCTGCAGGCGCCACCCACCTGGCTAATTTTTCTATTTTAGGTGGAGATGGCATCTTGCTCCTACTCAGGCTGATCTCAAACTCCTGAGCTCAAGCAATCCTCCCACCTTGGCCTCCCAGAGTGCTAGGATCATAGGCCGTTTTAAACATTTTTTAATTCAAATTTTTACTTGTTTATATTTAGGTACTTTCTGATATTATAAAGGAATTTTCACATTTATTTTTTAACATATTATAGTACAAGAAATGTTTAGGTACCTGCCACGGACCGCCTTGTCGGTGGGCTCCAGTCCGAGGGAAAGTAGGGAGAAGGAACGAGGAAGGTTGAGAGATCGGCGAAGGAATGACAGATTGACACACTACGGGTGAAGTATGTAGCTGCAAATTTTACTGGGTACACATGTTGGTATTTATACATTTTTACAGAGCTTACATAATGCAATCTTTTTGCTTACGTGCGCGGGTTATCTTTGTGTTTGCAAGTGTGATTTATCATGCATTGTTATGTTTTAACGTTCCGCTTCCCGGAGGGTAGCGGTTATTAGTCAACTCTGCCCGTTTCTTCCTATCTCAAGAATGTTACCGCCTCCAACTCTTTTCTTAGTTTCTTATTATTTTTTTAGAACAGCTTGATATCTTTTTTATGTTAATGCTTGACTAATTCTACATTTACTATTTGATCTTATTGTTATTGATAATTATAATTTTGATTTAGAGTAAATTTCTTGACAAGTATTAGTTTTTCTATTGATTTTTATTATGCGTGACAGTTGGTGAAGTAAGATGTTCTGAACAGGACTTCATGGTGGGTGGATGTGTTTCAGTGACTTTGTAACTTATGTAGATAATTTGTATTTCGTGTCCTTAGGCTTATCGTCTTAGCTCACTGGTATTTATGGTGGGAAAACATCTTTATGTGCTCATTGTTGGTGCCACTGAGTCTAGTAGCTCATGAGGTTGGGCTTTATCTGGATCTACAGTGTATTGTGTTCATTTTTAAGAAGGTACATATTGATAGTTTATTAGAACAAACAGACTTCTGGTACAGAATGACAAACACATGAATAGATGCCACAATCTTTAAACTTAAGCGGGTAACTGAGCATGCTAGGCAACATTTCTGATGCTGTGCATACTGGGGGCGCTGGGGGCTAAGCTCCGTGGAGCACAATCCACCTTCCCGTCGTTCTATAACGCGGACAGCACCGCCTCACTATGGCTATATGCTGTGGGCGCGGCATTTCCCCCTTTTTTGTTTTTAAACCGCAGTTCAAAGACTTCTTGGTGTATAGAGTTAATAGAGGAAAACAGACACCGTATGAGACATGGCAACAATAACACAACACAAAATAACAAACAACTAATAATGGTTATGAGCACAATATACTGGATCCAGTCAAGAGGATTGAGTGCTTTAAACCTATTAGTTAAAGATTGGGCTAATGTATTAAGAGAAGTTACTGGCAGGTGAGCTTGACTCAGGGCTGTAATATCTTGTTGTAAGCCATGTAAATCGTGAGTAATATCATTGTCTTTCTAGACACCTTGAAGATGTGCTTGTACTTTGTTCCATGAGTCAGATACATTATATGGTAAAGGTGTAATGCAAATGGCCTGAAATGCTGAGTGACACTTTGTTTGTAGTTTCTGCTGTATATACTTAATATCTTGACCTAAAGCTAACACTACTTCTTTTAATATATTTAATTTGGCTTGTAGTTTATTATTAATACTAGCTTGAGTTATTAAAGCTAAAGTTACATTACTACTAAGAGCATTAACATAATGTGCAGTATGTACATGTTGCACCAAAGCTGTAGTAGCTACAGCAAAGGTGGTGATTATAGAAATTAAAGCTGCAATATCTAAAATTAAGGTTGCTACAAATCTTTTGGGTCTAATTAATTCATTAAGCGTTTCTAAAACTTGTAATGCTGTATTGTTATACCATGGATCACCTTGTAAGTTAACAGGTAACATAACATAAGAAGGCCGCTTAACAATCATCATTACTTCAAGTTTAACATGTAATATGTCAAAAGAAGCAATACAATTGGTTAATTTGCATGCAATACAAGTGACTTTATAAGATTTGTTATGTTTAATTATACTGAAAGACTTTGTAGATGCTAATAGCAAAGCATAGGGATATCCTACACACACTCTAACAGGTATAGTTGCAGATCTTGTTATACTTGGTTTCTTTTCTAATATTACATTGGACGCAGCAACCAACCTGAATAAGTCATAATGAGTTTGTGTTCTATTTTGTCCTTGTGCTACCCATACTGGTTCAACTAGACCAGCTGAATACCAACGTTTAATCTTTTGAGGAGGGAAAGATGACCATCTATATCTATGGAATTTTACACTATTATCCGTTAAATATTTTTCATAAGTACCCTCCCCAGAGGAAGTAGAATAGTCCCAAATAATAAATTTAGAATTGACTGGGACATGCCGACTGGCTGCATCAGCAAACCTGTATGTCAACCACACAGGAGTTTTAGTTAGGGACGAATCCCAAAATTGATTAATGTCTCTATATTTTTCTTTACAGTTGGGAATAGGTAGAGTAGTTACCTTTTCAAAGGTCTCATTGAAGTTAGCATAGCCTAGGGTTGTCATTTCATATTCCCACACAAAGTGTTTATTGGAGTTATTAGGGTCCGGAGCGTCTGTTAAAAACACTCTAAATTCTGTTTGTACACAAAATGGTGGGGGTCTTCCTTTTAAGGTAAGGCAGATGGGGAGCGAATCCGCTCTGCCTGTAAAATTGACAAAGGAGGAAGCATGTCCCCGTGACTCTGAATCTTGGAGGCCTCCTAAACGGAGGGTGTCATTAGTTAAAATTTTTATAGGTTCTGGATCCAGCCATCCTACAGGGTGTAACAAAGGTGGATTAGGAATATATGCCCAATAGACTGTACTTTCCACTTTAGGGCTAGAAATGAGGGTTAGAAATGCTGTAAAATACATTACAGGAGTTAAGGCTCTGCCTTGAGATAACAGAAAATGTTTTGTCTCTTGGGTGAGAGTTCTAACTTGCGTCCACGTGATCTTGTTTGTTGTTGGCGGATGCACTTTTACTTTCTCTAGCCGATGTGTGAGGTTCCGCAGAAGCCGCTGGCGCCTCCTCCTGCGTTGTCTTTTCCGGAGGAGCCGGCTTGACCAGTCGGTCTGGAATCCAGATGGGGGATTCGGCATTCTGTGGAAAAACACAAGCATACCCTCGTCCCGAGGTTATGAGGACATCTGGCCCTTTCCATAATCCAGTTAATAAATCTTTCCAAAGAACTTTGGGCAAGACGCTTTTTGTTTCTGGCTGCCAATGTACAAATGCCGGTGTGTGGTTATCTGAATTAACATTCAAATGATTTAATACAAATAAAGCATGTGATAGAATGTGATGAGGAGAAAAATATGTATGGGCCTTTTGCAGGCGCTCAATTTGTAATTTTAATATCTGATTGGATCGCTCCACAATGGCCTGCCCTTGTGGATTATAAGGAATCCCTGTAGAATGAGCTATTTTCCATTGAGCACAAAAGTTAGTAAATGCCCGAGAAGTATAGGCTGGAGCATTATCTGTTTTTAATTGAAGAGGGACACCTAGCTGTTGAAAACAGTCAAACAAGTGTTGAACAACATCCTTGTAAGCCTCGCCAGTTCTTGCAGAGGCACAAATATAATGTGAAAAAGTATCCACAGTTACATGTACATATGCTAATTTTCCAAAGCTTGGCACATGAGTAACATCCATCTGCCATAAAATATTGGGGCGGAGGCCCCTAGGATTAACTCCAAATTTCAATGGATGATGAGTAAGAGGGCATGCCTTGCATCGCAAGACTATTTGTCTTGCTTGTTCTCTGGTAATGTGAAACATTTTTCTTAATGCATTAGCATTTTGATGATGTAAAGCATGGCTATCCTCTGCTTGAGTGACTGTGGCCACTACAGTTCTTGTAAGTAAATCTGCCGTAGCATTGCCTTGTGTCAATGGTCCTGGTAGTTGTGAGTGCCCTCTTATATGACCAATATAAAATTGATTATGTCTTTGTTGAATCAAAGTTTGTAGCCTTTTTAACAAAGGCAGTATAGTTGAAGTTCCTGTTAAAAGAGCAGTTTCAAGGGCTGGAAATAAGGAAGCAACGTATTTAGAATCTGTATACAAATTAAACTTCTGTTTAAAATGTTCAAAAGCAGTGATTAATGCCCATAGTTCTGCTTGTTGAGCTGAAATTTGTGCCACTTCTTTTATGAGAGGCGGCAAGCCTGGACTAAAAACCACAGCTTTTCCTGTCGAAGAACCATCTGTGAACAATGTAATAACTTGAGACAGTGGCTGTCTGGCACACATAAGAGGAAATACAAGCGAAACTGTTTTTGCAAATTCAATCAAAGGATGTTTTGGATAATGATATAAAATTTGACCTGTGTAACCTTGTAAGGTCAATATCCAATCTTCATTATTTTGAAGTAACTGTTTTATTTGAGTTTTATTATAAGCAGTTATAATGACATGAGGTTCTTTGCCAAATAATTCTCTAGATCGTTTCCTGCCTTTGTCTATGAGTAAGGAGATTAAATAAGGATAATCAGCAACAATTTTTGCTTGTACATGTGGGAGATGAATCCATTCCAAAATGCCTGCCTGCCACAAACAGGCAGTGGGTGTATATTCAGTAGAGAAAATTAATAAAGACCATGGTTTCTGATAATCAACCTGCTTAACTCTAGCTTGGCTGAGTGCCTGTTCTACAACCCCCAGTGTCTGTAAAGCTTCTTTAGTCATTATTCTTGGAGACTGTGGATCTGAGTCTCCTTGCAAAATAGCAAACAAAGGACTGAGAGTCCCTGTAGTAATCTTCAAATAAGGTCGAATTCAATTTATGTCTCCTAAGAGTTTTTGATAATCATTAAGTGTTTGTAATTTATCTCTTCTTATCTGTACTTTTTGTGGAGTGATATAATCCGAATGAATCCACTGTCCTAAATAACTAAGCGGCTTATCTCTTTGAACTTTCTCTGGGGCAATAATTAGGCCAAACTTAGTTAATTGTTTTATGGCCTGTTCCAGCATAAGTTGTACTTGTGCCTGGTGTTGATGGGCCAACAAAATATCATCCATATAATGAATAATGTAAGCATCTGGAAATTGTACTCGTAGTGCTGCTAAAGCAGCGGCCACAAACTTCTGACACAATGTAGGACTATTTTTCATACCTTGAGGTAAAGTTTTCCATTGATACCTTTTAAAAGGCTCTCGTAAATTCAGTGAAGGAACACTGAAGGCAAAACGAGGGCAGTCATCAGGGTGTAATTTAATAGTGAAAAAGCAATCCTGTAAATCAATAATTATGATTGACCATCCCTCAGGTATAGCCACAGGGGAAGGGAGCCCAGGTTGCAAGGCTCCCATATTTTCCATTATTGTATTGACTGCTCTTAAGTCCTGTAAGAGTCTCTATTTTCCAGATTTTTTCTTTATCACAAATACAGGAGTATTCCATGGGCTAGTGGATTCCTCTAAGTGCCCTTTGTTTACTTGTTCTTGAACTAAAATTTGTAATGCCTGTAACTTTTCTGTTGTTAGGGGCCACTGACTAACCCATACAGGCGTATCTGTTAACCACTTTATTTTGATTGCATGATTTTCTGCAGTGGCCCCTATGTAAAATGCTGGTCATTTAACTGATCAGCAGTGACTAATTTTAAATCCATAACATGTAGGAGGTCTCTGCCCCATAGAGTGAATGGTAAAGAGGGCAGCACATATGGTTGAACAAAACCTGTTTTTCCTTCAAACTCCCATGAGAGATAAGCTGTACTTTGCATAACTCCTGCGGCTGAGCCAAGCCCGATCAAAGAAGAACTGGTTTGTTGAACCGGCCAGGACTGAGGCCATTCAGAAGCTGCAATACAGGTTTTGTCAGCTCCTGTATCCATTAACCCTTTAAATACCTTGCCATTTAATTTTATTTCTTGGAATGGCCTGTCATTCAAATCATGTACCAAAGCCACATGATCAGTGGAACCAAACTGACCTCGTCCCCTGGCTGTCTTTAAATGTGGTGTAGGTAAAGGGACATATGGTAATAACAGCAATTGCGCAATTCTCTGTCCTTTATGAATTTGAGTTGTTTCCACTAAAGCTCTAACCATTATTTTAATTGTACTTTGAGTATCTGAATCAATTACTCCTGGAATAACTTCAAAATGTTTAGTATAATTGGAACTTCTCCCAATTATAATTCCAACTGTCCCCGGCAAAAGTTGCCCTTTTACTGCAGTGGGGATTAAAGTAACACCGTCCCATTTGGATAATATCACATCCTTTTCACTAGCAAGATCTAAACCTGCACTCCCAGGAGTGCCCCGTGAAAGGTCATGAATAGTAAATTCAGGTGTTTGAGGATTTAAAGTAGATGATGGCTGCATGTCTTGGACTGCAGCCTGATCTCCCTTGGGGTCTGGGCTGGGAGAACGCCCCTCACCTAGTTTTTTGATTTCTGTATGTCCTGATCATCAGGATCTGTGTCACCCTTATCATTCAAGGGGGTTCCATCCTTATGAAATTTTGATTTACATTCATTTCTCCAATGTCGCCCCTTCTTACAACGGGGGCATAAGCCGGGTGGTTCCCCCCTCGGCTTATTGGCATGGGACCATTTACAGTCCTTCTGCATATGTCCTGGCTTGCCACAATTGTAACAAGTGTTAGCAGGAGCTCTTGGCCCCTTACCTCCTTTATTGAAGGTATTTTTAACATAGGCGCTGAATTTCTGTCCTTGCATTGCTGCAGCATAAGCCATATCCTGGACTATAGCTGGTGAGGCATCCATGCATGCTTTAATATAATCTGGTAAAGTACCTGTTTTTCTTAGAGGACGTATAAGGTCCTGACACAGCGTGTTGGCATTTTCCCAAGCTAACTGTTTAAGCAACAGTGATGTGCCCTCAGACGGGGGGAGCATTCTGTTAATGGCTTCTTCCAGCCTTGAAATAAAGTCTTGGTACGGCTCCTCCATACCTTGCCTAATATTGGCTAATGTACTGCCTTTGGCCCCGGGAGGAGGGAGCTTGCTCCAAGCACTGATGGCATTTTTTGTTATGGTTTCTAGAAATTGGCGGGGGATGGCCGTCTGTGCCTGAGGAGATGCAAAATCATCAGTTCCTAATAACATAGCCATAGTGGGCTTAGTTCCCCTTTTTCTACTAAATTGAACAACAGTTTCTTTGGACTTATCCTCATATTCAGTTCTCCATAAGACATAATCACCAGGTGATAAAGTGGCTTTAGCTGTTTGGTGCCAATCATAGGGAGTAAGCCAGAGGCTTCCAACTAAGTCTACAATTTGTAAAGTATATGGAGCAGAAGCGCCCGAAGTACGGACAGCCTGCTGCAATTCTTTCAATGTTTTAAGAGGCAGGGGTTCTCATACGGGATCCTCATCGTCATTAGCTGACACTTTCACTGGAAAAGTGAAAGTAAAATCCCCTTGCTTTCGTGCTTCCTGCATTGCGCCCTGAAAACCTCGGGCTTCCTGCCTTGTGTTCTGAAAACCCATGGGAGGCAAAGGTGGCCAAGGGGGACGAGAGACCCTTTTAGCAGGACGTGCCTTTGTCATGCTTACAAACGCCATGGGGGGCTCATTATCATGATCAAAGAAATCATCCTCCAGATCTTGCTTTGCCATTTCATCTGCTAAATCCCAATCATCATCATCAAAAAAGGCTCCAAGCTCCGGCAGCGGAGGAAAAAAGTCCTCCTCCCGCTCCGGCGGCAGGGGAGCTGTTGCTACAGCATGCAGAAGCCCTGGCTCTGCCTCTTCACGAGTCTCTCTTGGTACTTCATCATAAATAGGTGGACTTTTAGCCTCTGGACTTTTAGTCTCTGAAGCAGTTTCTCGTGCAAACGCCTCAAGAGACGTAGTATCAGTTAGCAATTCCCTAATCTGTAGCCACAGGGGGAAGGCTTGAGCGGGGAGTGTATGCTCCCCGTGTGCCTGCACATAACGGCGCATCTCCCTCCCAACTCTTTTCCAATCCGCTAGGGAGAGCGATCCCTCCTCCACGAACCAAGGGCTAACATGTCTGAGAAAATGTATAAGCTCCTCCAACCACTTGAGGGACACATTGAACCCGTTCTTTGCCAACAAACGCTGCAACATGATACTCAACATTTTTTCTTCCTTAGTTAATGCGTGCCCCATGAATCCTGTGATTACTTACACTTAACCGGTCAGCCTTTACCGGCGGGACTGCAGCTCCCTGGTAAGAGCCGTCCTCAACCTTGAAAAAGAAAGAAAAAGAGAGAAGATTACCTGTCCTTCAGGTCCCTGTTCGGGTGCCACCTGCCACGGACCGCCTTGTCGGTGGGCTCCAGTCCGAGGGAAAGTAGGGAGAAGGAACAAGGAAGGTTGAGAGATCGGCGAAGGAATGACAGACTGACACACTACGGGTGAAGTATGTAGCTGCAAATTTTACTGGGTACACATGTTGGTATTTATACATTTTTACAGAGCTTACATAATGCAATCTTTTTGCTTATGTGTGCGGGTTATCTTTGTGTTTGCAAGTGTGATTTATCATGCATTGTTATGTCTTAACGTTCCGCTTCCCGGAGGGTAGCGGTTATTAGTCAACTCTGCCCGCTTCCTCCTATCTCAAGAATGTTACTGCCTCCAACTCTTTTCTTAGTTTCTTATTATCTTTTTAGAACAGCTTGATATCTTCTTTATGTTAATGCTTGACTAATTCTACATTTACTATTTGATCTTATTGTTATTGATAATTATAATTTTGATTTAGAGTAAATTTCTTGACAAGTATTAGTTTTTCTATTGATTTTTATTATGCGTGACAGTTGGTGAAGTAAGATGTTCTGAACAGGACTTCATGGTGGGTGGATGTGTTTCAGTGACTTTGTAACTTATGTAGATAATTTGTATTTCGTGTCCTTAGGCTTATCGTCTTAGCTCACTGGTATTTATGGTGGGAAAACATCTTTATGTGCTCATTGTTGGTGCCACTGAGTCTAGTAGCTCATGAGGTTGGGCTTTATCTGGATCTACAGTGTATTGTGTTCATTTTTAAGAAGGTACATATTGATAGTTTATTAGAACAAACAGACTTCTGGTACAGAATGACAAACACATGAATAGATACCACAATCTTTAAACTTAAGCGGGTAACTGAGCATGCTAGGCAACATTTCTGATGCTGTGCATACTGGGGGCGCTGGGGGCTAAGCTCCGTGGAGCACAATCCACCTTCCCGTCGTTCTATAACGCGGACAGCACCGCCTCACTACGGCTATATGCCGTGGGCGCGGCAGGTACCAGTAACAAATTTACAATATTTATGCATCATAGAAGGCCAAGAGCTAGTCACCGTTAATATCAGAAGTATCATCTTCTTTAATTCTACATTACTGGTGTCCTTTCCTCATTCCAGTAAATTTCATCATCCTCAGTTCCATCCATAGCATTGCTAATGCCACAAATCTGGGCAATGGATGCGTTCTTGATTCTGCCTGTAGGTGTCAAATTATTACCAGCTGACTACAGTCACAACGTCCACTCCTTTTTCATTAGGGCCTGAAAGGGCTTGTTTACTGACACGTCAAGAAGTTGCCTTAGCTGGTTAGCCCACCAGGTATCACAGCAAGTTGTGTTTTTGAGTCTTCTGTGATTATTGTATTCTGGGATATTGTTTTGCATATGGATATGAGTATTGCTTTCTAGAGTTATATTTTTAACACACAAGCATAAATATAAGAATTTAAAACATTTATATAGCTACAGAGTTTAGTACTGCCCATATATAATGCTCATCCTTATTTTTCCCTCAAAAATTTGGGCAACAAAATGGGCACTATACACGTATAATGGGCAATATATAGTACTTAACAGCAGAATCAAGGATTGGAAAGGAAGAAAAGACAGAACTCAGCACTTAATTACTTGCTTTCAACAGATACTAGAGTCAAGAAAGAGTGGAGAGTAAGCAATGGAAGATGACTGGGCTTTCAGCCCAAGTGCCAACAAGGGTAAAGTCCCAAGAGCGATAAGTAAATATGGCAAGTGAAGCAGTATAGTGGAGGGTGGGGTACTAAATTAAATGTGGTTAAGTTTTAGTTACTGATGAGAAATGCATGTGAAGATATCCAAAGACCATTAGAAATTTATGTAACCTACAAGAAATTTAGAGGTGAGTATAGGAGACTTCTCAGAAAGAGAACCTGAAGCAAGGAAAGTTGGGAAGAGAAAATTTGAGGAAAGATACATTTAAAGAATGAGTAAAGAAGGAAGCAGGAAGAATCACACAGAAAGCTTTGTCCAAGATGTAGTAAAAAGCCAGAGTTGTTCTTTCAGGACCTAAAGAAGGGGGGCTGGGAAAGCACAGGATTTGAAAATGCCCCCAAATGAAAGCTCTCTGAGATTGCTACTTGCCATTTTTGAGTCCACACCAAAACAAATAAGCAAGGTCTCTCCTTAGGAATGGAATTCTAGTCCCCAGCTCCCCTCTTTACTCATAGGAGACTCAGAAGCTTCTCCTCTTGGCAGAAAACTACCACATTCCCAATACTCTTGCAGGATACATGAAGCAATGGACAAATTCAGACGTTTGGCAAAGCTGAAGTTACAAACTCTTCCCACTCAATTAATGTGTCTGATTTCTATTCTACTCTACTTCATTCACTGGGTCCTCTGCCTATAGTTGAGGAAGTAAAGTTCCTTTTGTTTATTACAGGTAACACTGATGATCTATAGTCTGGCATCTCCATATACCCCCAAACTAGATGGCTATTATTGTAATTGTAGCTGCTCTTCTAAGAGCACTTGCCCATGCATTGGCTCATTTGCTTCTCACCATGACCCTATAAGGAAGATACTCTCTGACTCCCACACTCAGAAATCCTTGCACTAATCTCTCTTCCTCAGGATTGAATCCAATTCTCTTCCCTAACTAGAAATCCCATCACCTCCTTTCACTGAACACTTGATTCTTTCTTTCTAAACTCATTCCTAGTCAGTATCTTTCTGATGGCAATCCTTGCCTCAGAGCTAACAAGATCACCTTGTCTGTCCCCTTTTTGTTAATCTCTCTCCTTCCATCTCTGCCCCATCACTCTTAAGCATTAAAAGACACTACATTAGGACTTAGCACTAAGAGATAGCAATTTCCCGCAATTATAAACAGTGCTACTAGCTGGGCCTAGTGGCATACAAATGTAATCTCTTGCTCTAGGAGGCCTAGGTGGGAAGATGACTTGAAGTTAGGAGTTGAAGACCAGTCTGAGCTATAGCAAGACCCCTGTCTTACCAAAAACGAATAGAAAAATTATCCAGGTGTGGTGGTAGGTGCCTGTAGTCTCAGCTCCTTGAGAAGCTGAGACAGGAGGATCACTTGAGCCCAGGAGTTTGAGGTTGCAGTGAGCTATCTTGATGCCACTGCACTCTAGCCTGGGCAATAGAGCAAGACTTTATCTCAAAAATAAGTAAGTAAATAAATAAATACAATGCCACCAAAATGCAAATGGGGTCAAAAGGGGGACTTTTCATACTAGACATCTTCTGAGAGTCAACTCCAAGTTGGGAAGAGGTAAGTTGCTGACAGCTGGTTCCCTGTCCCATCTAGCATGTCAGTACACCTCCATCCTTAACCTTGCCTGGAAACCCTATTATCATCCACCCTTCTTTGTTCCCCACGGAGGCTGAACTGACTACATCCAGAGGTTCCCTCACCTTCCAGCTGCTGGCTGGAGGAGGTTAACAGAAATCAGAAGGTGACAGAAAGTAAGATCAGGTATTTATCTCCCTGGCTCCCTAATTTGCACTAATCTCTCTTCCTCCAGACTGAATCCAGGTGTAGCTGACAGTGGTCATGTGCTTCTTCAAAGGCCACAGATTTGTTAGGCAACCATCTCTGCCATGGTACCACATTCCCAGGGTCTGGGAACAGCCTTTCCCTGCCTCCTTCACACCTAGTGTTGGTGGGGTACCCACTGTTGCCAGCGCCAGTGGGAGAAGCCTTCCCTCAACATCCCTGTTCGTTCCCTTACCCCATATAACATCTTTTTAGTGTCCCTTCATTAAGTCTCCTCAGAGATTGACCTGCCAAAGGTTACTTTACAGAACAATGCTCAATAGCTGTAAATATCTTAGTTATGTTGCCAAGTTCACCCAGTATAGTAACATAAGAAAATGAAACTTAACAAAGTTAAGCTTCAAAGTACCACATACTGGGTAGCTCAAAACAACAGAAATTTATTTTCTCCCAACAGAAATTTATTTTCTCCCAGTCTGAAGTCTTAAATCAAGCTCTCAGCAGGGCCATGCTTCCTCTAAAACCTATAGGGGAAGATTCCTCCTGGCCTCTTCTGGCTTCTGGTGTCCCCTGACAGTCCTTGGCATTCCTTGGCTTGCCGGTGCTGCACTCCACTCTCTGCCTCTGGGGTCACATGGTGCCTCTGTCTTCTTGTGGCAGTCTCCTCTCTGTGTCATGTCCAAATTTCTGTTCTTAAAACAACACCAGCTGTATTGAATTAGGGCCCACCCTAAAGGCTTCATCTTAACTTGATTACACCTGCAAAGACCCCATTTACAAAAGAGGTCTCATTATTAGGACTTCAACCTACCTTGTTTAAAATAAGACAGTGTCTTATTTTAAGGTGTGCTCCCAAAGATGCGCTAGGTCTTATTTTCAGGGGACGCCTTATCTTTCCTGTAAGTAGGTCTTATTTTCAGAGGATGTCTTATTTTCAGGGAAACAGGGTATCTTTTGAGGGGCACACAATTCAAACTATCTTTAAAAGGTTTATAAATGTAAGCTGCTACGTGTCTGTGAGTGCTTAGTGTTGATCAGTACCTACCAGGTTGTCACCTGCATCTGCCACTGGACTTTCTTTCTGCGACTAGAAAGGGGAACTTAAGAAGAAACCAGCCTCCAGGACTTGTTCATTGCAGACACAGTCCTACTCATGAGCCAAAAGATCAGACCCTGTAATGAAGCCATGAAAATGAAAATGGTGGGCGGCGCCTGTGGCTCAAGGAGTAGGGCGCCAGTCCCATATGCCAAAGGTGGAGGGTTCAAATCTAGCCCTGGCCAAAAACCACAAAAAAAAAGAAAAGAAAATGAAAATGGTGAGAACTATAACGTACCCAAGTTTGTCAAAAACTTGGGAAAGTGCAGGTGGAAGATGCTGTCTATGGTGATATACAATCACGGAGGGTATATTTAGACTCTTCCGTCATGGAAAATGACACCATGTTCATGTTCTCATGCTTTCTTATCACTGGCTTTTCCTATGTTTGCTTTCCTGAGTCCATTATGGCAATTTCTAAAGTCTTTAACTCAAGGAAGAAAAAAAAGAAAGGAAAGAAAGAAAAGAAAAATAATCTCTGTTCTGAGACAACAGTCTCAGCTGCTTGGTTGTTCCAAACATAACTGATTATTTTTTTTTTTTTTACTGTTAAATCACTTTAATTGTAAGAGCAAGAGTTTGCCAGGCAAGTATAGGACAGACAGGTTATAAGGAAAGGAATACTAGGCATAAAGAACAACAGGAGGAAAGGTCCAGAAGAATAAAAGACCATGTTGTGTTCAGAGCATCCTAGGCATACAAAGTTAGGGAGTTCCCATGACCACTTTTGGGCTTACTAATTTACTAGAAGGATTCGTAGAACTCTTTTTTTTTTTTTTTAACTTGAACACAGATGTTTCATTCTCCTGTGTATTATATCCATCATTTTATTTCTAATTCTTTTTCCTATTTATGATTCAGTTGGTCACTTGAATTTCTTTGATATCATCACTATCTTTTACAAATAATCTGTTCTTCCCTTCTTCCAAGTTCATCTTTGTTTTCTTTTTTTATTATTAAATCATAGCTGTGTACATTAGTGCAAGCAAGGGGTCCAATGTGCTGGTTTCATATACAATATGAAATATTCTCATCAAACTGTTCAACAGAGCCTTCATGGCATTTTGTTAGTTATTGTATGTAGACATTTGTATTCTGCCTTTAGTAAGATTCACCATTCTAAGATGCACCGTAAGTGTGGCCCCACCATTACCCTCCCTCCACCATAACTTCCCTCCTCTCTTCCTCTTCCTTGACCCTTTCCTCATAGTCTTGTGCTATAGTTGGGTTATAGCCTTCATGTGAAATCTATAATTTAGCTTCATAGTAGGGCTGAGTACATTGGATACTTTTTCTTCCATTCCTGAGATACTTTGCTAAGAAGAATATGTTCCAGCTCCATCCATGTAAACACGAAAGAGGTAAAGTCTCCATCTTTCTTTAATGCTGCATAATATTCCATGGTATACATGTACCACAATTTGCTAGTCCATTCGTGGGTCGAGGGACACTTGGGCTTCTTCCATGAGTTTGCAATTATGAATTGGGCTGCAAGAAACATTCTGCTACAGATGTCTTCATTATATTGTGATTTTTCATCTTCTAGGTATATACCTAGTAAAGGAATTATAGGATTGAATGGCAGGTCTATTTTTAGGTCTCTACGTATACTCCAAACATCCTTCTAGAAGGAATGTATTAGTGTGCATTCCCACCAGCAGTGTAGAAGTGTGCCCTTTTCTCCACATCCATGCCAACATCTCTGGTTTTGGGATTTTGTTATGTGGGCTACTCTTACTGGGTTTAGGTGATATCTCAAAGTAGTTTTGATTTGCATTTCTATGATGATTAAGGGTGATGAGCTTTTTTTCATGTGTTTGTAGATCGTGCATCTGTCTTCTTTAGAGAAGTTTCTCTTCAAGTCCCTTGCCCACCCTGAGATGGGATCATGTGTTCTTTTCTTGCTAATTCGTTTGAGTTCTCTGTGGATTGTGGTTATTAGACCTTTATCGGAAGTATAACCTGCAAATATTTTCTCCCATTCTGAGGGCTGTCTGCTTGCTTTACTCACTATGTTCTGGGCTGTGCAGAAGCTTTTTAGTTTGATCAGGTCCCAGTAGTGTCTTTTTGATACTGCTTCAATTGCCTGGGGAGTCCTCCTCATAAAATATTCACCCAGGCCAATTCCTTCAAGAGTTTTTCCTACACTTTCTTCAAGTATTTTTATAGTTTCATGTCTTAAGTTTAAATCTTTTATCCAGTGAGAGTATATCTTAGTTAATGGTGAAAGGTGTGGGTCCAGTTTCAATCTTCTACAGGTTGCCAGCCAGTTCACCCAGCACCATTTGTTAAATAGGGAATCTTTTCCCCACTGAATGTTTTTAATTGGCTTGTCAAAGATCAAATAACAGTAAGTAGCTGGATTCAACTCTTGGTTTTCTATTCTGTTCCAGACATCTACTTCTCTGTTTTTGTGCCAATACCATGCTGTTTTGATCACTATCAATTTATAGTACAGTCTCAATTCTGGTAGCATGATTCCTCCTGCTGTGTTTTTATTGCTGAGTAATGTTTTGGCTATTCGAGGTCTTTTCCTGATTCCACATAAAACAAAGTATTATTTTTTCAAGATCTTTAAAATATGACAATGGAGTTTTAATAGGAATTGCATTAAAATTATATATTGCTTTGGGTAGAATAGACATTTTAACAATGTTGATTCTTCCCAGCCATGAGCATGGTATGTTTTTCGATTTGTTAACATCTTCAGCTATTTCTTTTCTTAAAGTTTCATAGTTCTCTTTGTAGAGATCTTTCACGTCCTTTGTTAGGTGTACTCCCAAATATTTCATCTTCTTTGGCACTACTGTGAAAGGAATAGAGTCCTTGACTGTTTTTTCAGCTTGGTTTTTGTTGGTATACATAAAGGCTACAGATTTATGGGTGTTGATTGTGTAGCCTGAGACATCGCTGTATTCCTTGATCACTTCTAAAAGTTTTGTAGTAGAATCCCTAGTGTTCTCCAGATATACTATCATATCATCTGCAAAGAGTGAAAGTTTGATCTCTTCTGACCCTATCTGGATACCCTTGATCGCCTTTTCTTCCCTAATTGCAATGGCTAAAACTTCCATTACAATGTTAAAGAGCAATGGAGACAATGAGCAACCTTGCCTGGTTCCTGATCTAAGTGAAAATTATTTCAGTTTAACTCCATTCAATACAATATTGGTCGCGGGTTTGCTATAGATGGCCTCTATTAGTTTAAGAAATGTCCCTTCTATACCAATTTTCTTAAGTGTTCTGGTCATGAAGAGATGCTGGATATTATCAAAAGCTTTTTCTGCATCAATTGAAAGAATCATATGGTCCTTATTTTTCAGTTTGTTTATGTGCTGAATTTATTTATAGATTTATGTATATTGAACCAGCCTTGAGACCCTGGGATAAATCCCACTTGGTTGTGGTCTATAATTTTTTTGATGTGTTGTTGGATTCTGTTTGTTAGGATCTTATTGAATATTTTAGCATCAATATTCATTAGTGATATTGGTCTATACTTTTCTTTTCTTGTTGGGTCTTTCCCTAGTTTGGGGATCAAGGTCATGTTTGCTTCCTAGAATGTGTTGGGTAATATTCCTTCTTTTTCTATATTTTGGAAGAGGCTTAGTAATATAGGTACTAGTTCTTGTTTAAAGGTTTGGTAGAATTCTGATGTAAAGCCATCTGGTCCTGGGCTTTTCTTTTTCAGGAAATTTTGTATAGTTGATGCTATTTCAGAACTTGATATAGGCCTCTTCAACATTTCCACTTCATTCTGGCTAAGTCTTGGTAGGTGGCATACCTCTAGGTATTGGTCAATTTCTTTCAGATTTTCATATTTGTGAGAGTAGAGTTTCTTGTAGTACTCATTAAGGATTTTTTTAATTTCTCAGGGGTCTGTTGTTATTTCATCATTACCATTTCTGATTGATGAAATTAGAGATTTTCCTCTTTTCTTCCTGGTTAGGTTGACCAAAGAGATCTTTTTTATTGATCTCTTCAAAAAACCACCTCTTGGATTTATTGATCTGTTGTATAATTCTCGTGTTTTCAATTTCATTTAATTCTCCTGTGATTTTGGGTATTTCTTTTCTTCTGCTGAGTTTGGGGTTGGAGTGTTCTTCCTTCTCCAGTTGCTTGAGATGTCCCATTAAGTTTTTGACTTCCTCTCTTTCCAGTTTTTTGAGGAAGGCTTGCAGTTCTATAAAATTCCCTCTTAGGACTGCCTTTGCAGTATCCCAGAGGTTCTGGTAATTCATGTCTTGATTGTTGTTTTATTCCAAAAATATGGTGATTTCCTTCTTAATCTCATCTATAACCCATCTATCCTTCAGCATAAGGTGGTTTAGCTTACATGTTTTTGTATGGGTGTGCAGGTTCCCGTTGTTATGCAGTTCAACTTTTATTCCATGATGGTCTGAGAAGATGCAAGGAATAATTTCTATTTTTTTAAATTTGCTGAGGTTAGATTTTTGGCCTAGAATATGGTCGATTTTGGAGTATGTTCCGTGGGCTGATGAGAAGAATGTGTATTCAGTTTTGTTGGGAAGAAATGTTCTGTAGATGTCTGTTAAGTCCAGATGTTGAACGGTTAAGTTTAAATCTAAAATTTCCTTGCTTAGCTTCTTTTTGAAGGATCTAGCCAGCACTGCTAAAGGGGTGTTAAAATCTCAAACTGCTATGGAACTGGAGGAAATCAAGTTGCTCATGTCTGTTAGAGTTTCTCTTATAAATTGAGGTGCATTGTGGTTGGGTGCATAAATATTAATAATTAAAATCTCATCATATCGAGTATTACCTTTAACAAATATGAAGTGTCCATCCTTATCCTTCCTTATTTCAGTTGGTTTAAAGCCTATTGCATCTGGGAATAGGATTGCAACACCTGCTTTCTTCTGCTTTCCAGTGCCTGGAGTATAGATGAGCATCCCTTCACCTTGAGTCTATATTTGTCTTTTAATGTAAGATGCAATTCTTGTATGCAGCAGATATCTGGCTTGAGTTTTTGTATCCCATAGCCAATCTGTGCCTCATTAGAGGACAATTTAAACCATTCACATTAATTGAGAATATTGATAAGCCTTTTGAGAGTCCAGTGGACATTTTAATCCTTTTGTGACTGTGGAAGTTGGAATTTGATCAAAATTTTCTGGGTGGGTTTACTTTTGTGGTGGAGGATTATGCTGTTCTTTATGAAGGATAGCTCTGAGAATATCCTGGAGATTTGGTTTAGTTATGCCAAATTTCTTCAACATGTGAATGTCATTGAAGTTTCTCCGTAATAAATGAAACTCAGTTTAGCTGGGTACAGGATCCTGGGTTGAAAGTTATTTTGTTTTAGGAGATTAAAAGTCAATGACTATCCTCTTCTAGCTTGAAAGGTTTCAGCAGAGAGATCTGTAGTTATTCTAATATTTTTGCCCTTGTAGGTGATGGTTTTCTTTTCTGGCTGCTTTCCGAATTTTATCCTTCATATTAACTTTAGTGAAATTGATTATGATGTGTCTGGGGGATATCTTATTTGGGTTGAGTCATGCTGGAGTTCTCAAACTGTCCACCATCTGAATTTCAGAATCTCTTGGCATGTCTGGAAAGTTCCCCTTCATAATCTCATGGAGAAGAGACTCTGTGCTTTGTGAGGCCACTTTGTCACTTTCAGGGATCCCTATACAACGAATATTGGTTTTCTTCGAATTATCCCAGAGCTCTCTGAGAGAGTCATCTGTTTTTGCCCTCCATTTCTCTTCCTCTTTGAGAGTTTGGGAGCGTTTCAAAGCTTTGTCTTCAGTGTCAGAAATCCTTTCTTCTGCTTGCTCCATTCTATTACTGAGGGATTCTACTGTGTTTCTCAGGTCTTTGAGGGCTGCAACTTCTTGTCTTAATGTGTCAAAATCTTTGGTCATTTGGTCTTCGAATTCGTTTAATTCTTGAGATATCTTTTGGGTTACTGCTTGGAATTCTAATTCGATCTTATTTGCTATCCAGATTCTGAATTTGATTTCTGATATCTCAGCTATTTGTTTGTGGATGGGTTCTTGTGCTGTGTCTGCCCCATTGATCCTTGGGGGAGTTGATCTATTCTGATTATTCATATTGCCAGAGTTTTTCTGTTGATTTCACCTCATGATTGTTTTTCACCATTGCTTCTGGATGTCCTCAGAGTTGGGGAGGTGTCTCTCCAAGATTAGACCCCAGTGGGATCACTCTATTGTTGCCGGACCTTTGTAGGGAGTGACCCTGTGTAGTTCCTCTGGGGCTGCCTCAGCCAGGCAGTTCTGCTTGTGGAAGCAGCTCCGGCATGTGACACACCCAGATCCAGCAACAGGGCAGGAGGTTCTGGGAGTTCTGGGAGTACCTGGCACCCAGTGACTTTGGCACAGAGAGCCCAAGGCTCCAGCAGTCTCTGGCCAGGAGAAGGGCTCTGCGCATAGGCAGGGAGGCCTCCGGAGGGCGCGCAGCTACCAGAGTCCCTGGCCAGAAGAGCGGGCCAGTGTGGAGGCAGGGAGAGTACAGGAGGGAGGATACAGGGTTGTGTGGCTCCCGCAGTTCCTGGTCAGGGCATGCGGAGGCCCAGCGTTCGCGAGTCACGGGTCGCGGCGCAGCTCTTATGGAGGTCCAGACAGCGCCAAGCCCAGGAGTTTGATGTTGCTATGAGCTGTAACGCCACAGCACTCTACCCAGGGCCACAGCCCGAGGCTCCAGTGTGCCAAAACCGGTCTCACTCTGCCCCTGAGGGTTAAGGCTGTAAGGCAGCTCAGTCCCCACCTTTAGGCTGCTCAGTCACTAGGTTACTAGCTCCTGCTCGATCCTTGGTCTGCGATCCTGATAGCGGAGCTTGCCGGGGCAGTTCTCTCACAATGGCTTCCTGCTTCCCACAGCCAAACACTATTAGCCCCGTCCAGCTCAGCAGCTCAGTCTGGGGCCCTAGACAATGCCCAAAGTTCTCCACACTCCTGCTCAAGCTCTCCCCAAGGCAGTTCAACTGAGTGCCAAGTCCAAGAACACTGAAACAGTTCACAAGTAAGGTCTTTCCGGTTTGCAGTCTCACTGCTGCTTGTACTTACAGCTGCCAGCGGGAGTAGGTTGATCGAACACATGCAACCACTTGCCAGTTTTCCATGTTTTTATCCTCCTCTTGGGGTCCAGAAGTCCCTTGCTGACTCCCTGTATCCTCAAAGGGATGATTATAGGCAGATCCCACCAGCCAGAGATGCCTGTAGTCTTATCTCCCCAGACTCACCGTGCCCAATTGCAGGGTAGCTGTTACTCAGCCACCATCTTGCTCCACCTCCCATAACAGATATTTTTAACAGTCATTTTTTTATAGAATCAAGAGAGAAAAATCTGGGTACATCTATAGATCAGATTGAAGATCTAAAATTCTTAAGTCACAAACTATAGGTCCTATAAAATCAACTGAGCATTTTAATTAACAAGTTTTAGCACCCTGAGTAAAGCATTATCCAAACTCCTCCACCTGACTTGTAAGACTCTCAGTAATCTCACTTAACCCTGTACACTCTTCATATCCCATCACACATCACTCATTTCATTTATTCATTCAACAACTAGCAATCACTTACTAGTGATTGCTTGAGATAAATTCACTATTTATGGTATAGATTTTTGATAAGTAAGGTCCTCCAGCCCCCACTGGAACTCTACAACCAGCTGGGGTGAGATTCCAGGAGGAGCTACAGCCCAGGAACAGACCCAGTGGGAGGAGGCCCAGCACACACACAGCCCATTGCAGAGTGGCACACAGCAAGGGGAAAGAAGATCTATAGCAGCCACCATTTCAGTACCATGGGAGAGGGCAGGGAGGGTGTCCTCTGAACTAATTGATTAATCCCACATCCATTAGGTTACAACTCATGGTCAGGAATCATCTGTCCTTATTCAACTGGGAGCTCAGTTTGGCCAAAGGGGTACCCATAACCAGGACAAGGCAATTAGCAAAAATCCTTCACAGCTGGTTAATATGACCTTTAAAGTGAATTGAAAACTGTGCGTGTTCTGCTAGCTATGCCAGCCAAGGGCCCTTTAAGATAGTCAAAATGATTCAAGATGACCTAGAGGCCCCCCACCTTGCTAGTAGCAAATAACCCCATAGATGTCCCAGATGCAAATTGACAGTGGGAACCCAACTGAGGTGGCCCAGGTCACCATGCCTCCCCACTGAAGCCCCAGATGCAAATGGACAGTAGGGATTCAATTGGTGCCAAGATTCCCTTTAAAACTAAAGACTAGGGCTCTGACATTTGGGATGGCATGGCGAAGTGGAGATAGAATTCTCATGGACTCATTCTCCTATCTAAAGTTTTGGTTACTTCTCTTGTGAGATAACTATAAGAATGTACACATTAAGGATGTGATGCCTTAATGAATTTAGGGGACCCTCATTTGGGAGGACATATTTGCAACAGACTGTTTGTGTGCCTGCCTTAATGGATTGGGTGGGATCTCATTCGGGAGGACCCTGTTTGCAACAAACTGTTTGCTTGTGACATCTAAAGACAGAGAGGTGATCTGCTACATAGGGACCCTTTATATGTAGGGCCCAACCTTTTTGATAATTGGCAGTTTCACTTGGTAGATATCTTTTCAGGCTGGGTACAGGCTTGTCCTACCTGAGTGAAAAGGGCATCTAACTTTCCAAATGGGCCCCTACTAGGAGCTACTGGCCCAGAACAGGGAATTTGCTGAGTTCCTGCACATCTATACCAACAAGCTTCAAAAGATGACAGGATAATAGGATTCAGCTGTCCCAGAAAACAGGCCAAGCAGATGAAGGATGTCATGCTGGTGATGAACACTGTGGGCAGGCAGCCACAGAGGCAGCTCAACAGCTCCTCCTCAAGGAATCACCATGTTTGGCCCATGGTGGTGTCCATCAGAGAAACCTGGCTTCCCACAGTCAGCATACTACATAGCATCCTGTGGTAATCCCTGAGCTTCTTTGCATAAACCCCCAAGAGGAACCTGAATGATAATAGACCTTCCTTTGTAGCAGAAGAAACCCAGCAAGTAAGCAAAGCCCTATATCTAGAATGAAAATTATGTGGAACCCACCTAAAGTGCAATAAGGTATTGCCGCTTGCCTTCCTCTGCATGAGGATAGCCCTTTAAGAGCAGGCTTATGTTCAGCTCCTAACAAAGAGTTTATGAGGGACCCTTCCTAGCACCCCAAGGTAAGTATTACATTGCTCCTCCCCCCATAGATATGGAAGGGTAAATTAACAGTGAGGAATATGCTGTAGAGGCAATGGGCTGGAAAGAAACATGGCAAAAATATTTTCTGTCTCCCCAACTTTTCGGGAACTGAAGCCTGCATCCCTGCCTTAGGCCAGTGGTCTGGAGGGGCAGGGATCTCTCTGAATATGGGATTAATCCGGGCAGAAGTCACAAGATCATTGCAGGGGCCATGAGATTGTCTTGGCCCATGATGGGATTATGGGATCAGAACCCTTTAAAAGTTCTGTGCTTTTGCTCAGAAGGAGGAATTTGGATTTTGAGACTCTTGGCCATTTCCCACCTTTACCAGCAAAGAAAGTAACAAACTTCTTTTGCTTTCTCCTCAAAAAAAAAAAAAAAGCGATTAATCACTTACTATTTGCCTAGCAGATGCTAGGATTGAATTGTGCCCCTCAAAAAGATATGTAGAAATTTCAACCCTCAATACCAGTGAATGTGACCTTATTTGGAAAGAAGCCATTGTCATCAAGTTAAGATGAGGTCATACTGAATTAGGTGAGCCCTAAGGCAATGTGACTGGTGTCCTTATCAGAAGAGGAGAAGAAACACAGATCCAGACATAGGATGGTAGTGGTCCCCAACCTTTTTGACACCACAGACTCGTCTCATGAATGAAAATTTTTCCACAGACAAGGGAGGGGAGATGGTTTGGGGATGATTCAAGCATATTACATCTCAGATCATCAAGCTTTATATTCTTATAAGGAGCACAATATAGATCCCTCACATGTGCAGTTATATACCAACATTAGCTTCTAGTCCATCCTTCAAAGCAATTTTGGAATTTGTTTTCTGGAATGGCCAACATAGCAGCCATCATATTACCCTTGATGTCCTCAATATCATCAAAATGTCTTTCTTTCAATATTTTCTGTATCTTTGGGTTTAAAAAAAGAGTCATTAGGGGCCATATTAGGTGAGGAGGGAGGGTGCCCTAATATAGTTATTGATTTACTAGCTAAAAACTCCCTCATAGACAGTACCCATGTGAGCTGGTACATTGTCATGATGCAAGAGTCATGAGTTGTTTGCCAAGATTTTTAGTTAAGATTTTCCTATAAAACCAGCATATGGTGCCCCATGATTGCATTAATATACACAGCTATGATTTAATAATAAAAAATAAATTAATTTAAAAAAAAAAGACTTTCCTGTTTCTCTATCGATGTTTACTTGGTCTGCTATGCTTCTCACAGTTAGCTGACAATTTTGATGTACAATTCAATTGATGAAACATCTGCCATATTTTCATCAGCTCTGCTCATTAATGGCTGCTCTGACCTCAATCAATGACATGTTCTCTCCTCAGAAAAACATTAAATCCATTTATATGCTGCCCTTTTCTTCATGACAGTATTCCCCATAAACATATAACGTGTCCCTGATTTCACTTTTACTCTTACCAAGTTTAAAAGAAATTTAATGTTTGTTCATTGCTCTAATTCAAGCTCTGACATTTTCATGACAGCTCACAAAAACACACAACAGTTGTGAATACCGCTCAGCAAGACACCATGTGTTGACATGAACACAACTGTGAGACACTGATATACCATGTTATAAATCTTACCACGCTGTTTGTACAGTACTGCCAATGTAAGTGCACAGTGGCAAGTTCACAAACTTAATTGTGATATCTTTAATGCAGCATTTAGCATATAGTAAATACAATTTGGTGATTGTGTTATTCTTGTTCTTGCTGTTATTGGCTAAAGTATTTTAGATTCGTTTACTAGATTAGATCATTTGAAAGGTGTTAAAAACAAAAATATTTCTTTTATATGCCACTGAGACTGTATTAGGTAGATTCTATTCCACTTAATTTAGCAAACCATACCTCAGTAAATACCTGTTGGTTGACCTATGGCCTCCAACTTAGATCTCAGGCCAAAAATTGAACCACTTCTCCCCCCGACCTCCCACCACTTCCACTGCCACCACCCCAGTGCAGGCCATCTTCACCTCTCACCTGGATGACTACCACACCCTCTCCTGGTGCTGCTCCCACTCGCCAGACTGTTGGCAAATCCAACAGTCTGGTCCTAACACAGCAATTAGAACTGTCTTTTACTTGTCCCATCATGTCACCCTTCCTCTTCAAACCTTCCACTGTTCCCCATCTCAGAGTAAAGTCCAAAGCCCACAAGGCCATTTGTATTCAGACTGCATTTTATGTCTGATCTCACCTCCTGGCTCCAGACACCAGCTCTCTGTGCTGTTTCTCATACTCCCAGAGGCTTTGGGACCCACTCTCATTACCCTATTTAAAATCACAATACACCCCATGTTCCCAATACCCTCACATTCTTCTGATTTGTCTGTCTGCACTCTGCCTTATAAGAACTATTACGGACCTGTTACTATTGTCTGACTTCTTTTCCCACTCCCACCACATTTCCTTACTAGAATGAGGCCCGCATAGGGGGAGACTGTGTCTTTTTTATTCTGCAGCCCAAGTAGCTAGAACATTGGCACACCACATGCAGGAAATGTTTGTGACTAAATGAATGCCTTCTCTACCCTCTCTACTTTCTTCCAAAATAGACTTCATCCACTTTCTTAGTTTCATGTATGACAGATTATCTTCTATCACCCTCTGTGCCCTAAGCTTTCTCCTGAGCTCAGGCTACCCACCTCAGTCACGTGGATGTCTCACAGTTCCTTCAAATTCTTTAGGTACAAAATTCACACATGCATTCTCTATAGTGCAGTTAAAATAATAGTTTGGAAAGTCAAATCTGATCATGTCACATCCCTGCTAAAAACCCTTCTATCACTTTCCATCACTCTTAGAATAAAGACTAAAATTCTTTCATTCCTGAGTAACTTAGTCCCAAACCACCTTCACTTAGTTGTCTTTTTACCCATTCTAGTTGGACTAGCCTTTCAATTCCTCAAAAGTACAACATTCCATATGAGCTACAGCTTTGCTTATTTAACTCCACTCTCAGTTTTACCACTGCTGCTTCTGGAAAGCCTTTCCAGACACCCCTGGTTTGGGTCTTCCCAATTTGGAGCTCCACATCGTCTAAAGTTGTACAGGGCACCTCTTCATCAAAGTCAGTAGAGTGAACACCTTTCTTCCCCAGAAGGCTCTAGGCTTCCTGAGGGCAGGGGCCACATCTGCTTTACCTCCTCTGCACCTCCATGCCTCACTTAATCCTTCACATAGAGTAAGTGTTCAATGAATGCTTATTAAATAAGAAACTGATGTGGCTACAACAGGTGTACACTACACTCTCATCATCCACTCCCACAATCCTGACTCTTTCTCCTTGATGTCTTCAAATCAACATGATAGGAAAAGGGAAATGGAAGATGAAGAGGTGCTGTAAACTGTAAGCCACCAATTCCATGCCTAGAAAGCTAGCGCTCTCTAGCTAGCCAAGGAGAGATTATTTTATCCCAAGAAGAAAAGGAAAAGGAGAATGGAATGATGGAGAGAATGTCAGGTTTACAGTAAGAAATGTAGGGTTAAAATTCCAGTTCTGCATCTTAATAGCCGTGCAACTTTGGATGTGTTAGATGTGACTTACCCTCACTGTTCTCGTCTGGATGTTAATCCCTACTTCACAGGCTTACTGTATTAAATGTGATACTGTATTTGAAAATGTTTCATAAGCTCTAACACCTGTAACACACAAACTTTAGTTAGTATCAATAATAGTAACTTATGAGTAATTACATTAGAACAGCAAAATGCAGTTTGGTACCTGACTTGTGGGACTTAATTTACCCATATACAATAAATAATTGAGCAATTACTCTAGAACAAAGGCACATAGAAACTTCACAAAATATAATACTACATAATGATTTTACAAAATACAAGATTTTACAGCATATTCTTTAGCCCCCTCCAGCTTTCCTCCTGGAAATGACCTTACCCTGGTCTCTGAAGAACTGCAGAGGATGTATTTGAGTAAAAGCTTTGTCAGGCTCCAGACTTAACAGAAGTGCAACCCTCTGCAGCCCCAGAAGAAAGACTGTTTTCTAGCAGATGGTGAGCAATGCCAGCACACAGCAGGGGCCCAACAATACCAAGCTGGCTCCCCTCTGTGGATTCTCAGGTTCATTTTGGCTGAAACAGTCTTGGTTTCCATGCCTACATCAGCATGTAGAAATTTAAGATTGTATCTCTAACCCCACGTTATGTCCATTACACCTGAGAGTCCATCATCAAAAAGCAAGCTTTTTGCCCATAGCACAGTGGTTATGGGGCAGGCCACATACACCAAGGCTGGCAGTTGGTTCAAACCCAGCCTTGGCCAGCTAACAACAATGACATCTGCAACAACAAAAAAAATAGCTGGGCATTGTGGCAGGTGCCTATAGTTCCAGCTACTTGGGAGGCTGAGGCAAGAGAATCACTGGAGCCCAAGAGTTTGAAGTTGCTGTGAACTGTGACACCACAACACTCTACCAAGGGCACTCTTGCCTAATGTCAAAACCCCTTGCCTAGGAAGATGGAATAAAATGATTATGCTCCACTGCTCACACATGAATATTTCTTCTTCTACACTTTCTTGAACAGTTTACATCTTTTGCAAAGATGTTGATATATAAATACAAGGGCAAGGTGATGCAGACTGACATGTCAAAACAGAAGCACTCAGTTTCTGTGTCAGTGAATGACTGGATCCCAGTGCAACACAAACAAGGAACAGAGCTGAACAGGTGCTTTGAACTAAAACAAGCTGGAAACCAAGGCTTGGGAGCCATTTGCCCAATCAGACTTCCTCCACTTTCCCATCTCGGGTAGGAGCAGGGAGAACTGCCCAAGAAATGTTCCACTGGCTGACTTCCCACTGCAGCTTACATCTCTTCTTCCTACAAAGGGCACACAGACCAGAAAATAAGTGACATCAACAGTCTACCTTCCTTAGGCACATGGGAAAGGGCTCTCAGGAAGCCAGCAAAGAACCTCAAAACTCTCCAAATTTAATTTTTAATTCTACCACTAGCTTCCTGAGTGACTGTGAATAAGTCAGGTAGTCTCTAAAATGTGGGATATTTGTGTTAAGTTCCACATGTAATATTATTAAATAGGGAGAAGGGGGAAAGGGAGGGGAAGGAGTGGGGAGGTAGGTGGAGGGAGGGGGATTAATGGGATTACACCTGCGGTGCACCTTACAAGGGTATATGTAAATCCTAGTAAATGTGGAATGTAAAGGTCTTAGCAAAATAACTAAGAAAATGCCACAAAAGCTATGTTAACTAGTGTGATGAAAATGTGTCAAACGGTCTATGAACCAAGTGTATGGTGCCCCATGATCATACTAATGTACACAGCTATGATTTAATAAAAAAATAAATAAATAAATAAATAAATAAAATATATTGTTATTGTTCATAGGTTTCAGGTGATTCTTTTTAAAAATAAATCTGTGTTTATATTCTGACCATAAAATATCATCATGTAGAAAAATACACAACCATTTTAAAAAATTGAAAATATAAAAGAAGAAAACCCATGGAACTGATAAGCCATGTGTCTGTGACATATGCTCCTTCTCTCAGCCGAGTCATGTAGCAATGATCCTGATATTGGGATGGCTGGGCCCTGAGAGCAATGCAGCATGCTGAAGTCTATTACAAGCTGATTTCACCAGTTGACCCACAGTTCCTGAAACTCACCGAAGTGGATAACCAAATCTACTCTGAGTTCCAGGAAAATTCTGAGAAACTTAGGATAGATATATTGGACCTGGAAGAATCAAAATAGAATCAGCTAGAGAAAGGGAGGCCATTCTGCTTGAAGTTTGATGGGATCATAAAAGACTTCAACTATGATACTCTGCTATGACTAGACTATTATCAGGGCTACAGTGAGGAAAAACCAGCATTGCCCCCAGGATACAATTTTTGCCACTGAAAGTGCTGGGAACTGGGAAAGCTATCACAAAGTAGTTTACATCAGTGTTTATCAGTGTTCAGAAAGAGAGAAAGAAGGCAACAAAAAGAAGAGAAAGGAGCTGCCAGTGGGGGAGAAGAAAAGAGTCAACAGAGAAAGAAAAAAAAAGAGAAAGAGGCCTACAAAGAAAGCAACAAAAGTGGTGAAACAGCTATATAAGGCAGACAGGGCACTCTAGAAGCTATAACTCAACTGAGCCTTCAAGTACCATATGCTATTTGCACAGATGACTTCAGTTAAATATATATTCTTGTGCCACTGAAGGACACTCAGAAGGATGTCTTTCTAGTCTGATAACTACGAGTTGCCTTTGGTAATTTCCTTACTGGCTTAAGGACTATTAGTGGGTCTTAGTTAATTGTTTCTTGGTATGTTGTTTCTTGGCTCTCATCACTGGCCAAGTAAGAAATTTTGCAAATAAATTTCTTTTGGTTCTTATCTTAAAAAAAAAAAAATGGGGAGGATGAGCAGAGGGAGAGTGATTGGTGGGATTACACCCACAGTGCATCTTACAAGGGTACATGTGAAACTTAGTAAATGTAGAATATAAATGTCTTAACACAATAACTAAGAAAATGCCAGGAAGGCTATGTTAACCAGTGTGATGAAAATATGTCAAATGGTCTATAAAACCAGTGTATGGTGCCCCCATGATCGCATTAATGTACACAGCTATGATTGCCCATGATCTCATTAATGTACACAGCTATGATTTAATAATAAAAATAAATAAATAAAAGCAAAAAAAAATGCTTCACATCACAAAATCTCAAAACTGCAGATGCTAACGTGGATGTGAAGAGAAGGGAACACTTTTACACTGCTGGTGGGACTGCAAACTAGTACAACCTTTTTGGAAGGAAGTATGGAGAAACTTCAAAGCACTCAAGCTAGACCTCCCATTTGATCCTGCAATCCCATTACTGGGCATCTACCCAGAAGGAAAAAAATCCTTTTATCATAAGGACACTTGCACTAAACTGTTTATTGCGGCTCAATTTACAATCGCCAAAATGTGGAAACAGCCTAAATGCCCTTCAACCCAGGAATGGATTGGCAAGCTATGCATGGAAGTGGAAGACAGTGTTCTTAGTAAAACATCACAAGAATGGAGAAGCATGAATCCTATGTACTCAATTTTGATATGAGGACAATTAACGACAATTAAGGTCAGGGTGGGGGTGGGGGTCAGGGGAGAGCAGAGAGAGAAAGAAGGAGGGAGGGAGGTGGGGCCTTGGTGCGTGCCACACCTTTTGGGGGCAAGACATGATTGCAAGAGGGATTTTACCTAACAAATGCAATCAGTGTAACCTGGTTTATTGTACCCTCAATGAATCCCCAACAATAAAAAAAATAAAAAGAACCATCCAAATCAGAGCAGAGGAGCTCAAACTCTCCCTCTTTGCTGATGATATGATCTTATACTTAGAGAACCCCAAAGACTCAACCACAAGATTCTTGGAAGTCTAAAAAATTCACTAATGTTTCAGGATATAAAATCAATGTCCACAAATCAGTTGCTTTTGTATATGCCAACAATAGCCAAGATAAGAGGTTAATTAAAGACACAACTCCCTTCACCATAGCCCCAAAGAAAATAAAATACTTAGGAATATACATAACAAAAGAGGTGAAGGACCTCTATAAAGAAAATTATGTAATCTTAAGAAAGGAAATTGCAGAGGAGTTTAACAAATGGAAGAACATACCATGCTCATGGTTGGGAAGAATCAACATTGTTAAAATGTCTATAATTCCCAGAGCAATTTACCGATTCAACGCCATCCCTATTAAAATACCCAACATCCTATTTTCAAGACTTGGAAATGATTTTGCGTTTTGTATGGAACCAGAAAAAAAAAACATATAGCTAAGGCAGTTCTTAGTAATAAAAACAAAGCCAGGGGTATCACCATACCAAATTTTAGGCTGTACTACAAGGCCATAGTGGTCAAGACAGCATGGTACTGGCACAAAAATAGAGACATAGACACTTGGAATCGAATAGAAAACCGGAAAATGAAACCAGCAACTTACAGCCACCTAATTTTTGATAAACATAACAAGAACATCCACTGGGGAAAAGACTCCCTATTCCATAAATGGTGCTGGGAGAATTGGATATCCACATGTAAAAAACTGAAACTGGACCCACACCTTTCTCCACTCACAAAAATTGATTCAAGACGGATAAAGAACTTAAATTTAAGGTATGAAATGATAAAAATCCTCAAAGAAAGAACAGGAAAAACACTGGAAGATATCGGCCTGGGGAAAGACTTTATGAGAAAGACTGCCATGGCAATAGCAACAACAGCAACAATAAACAAATGGGATTTAATTAAATTGAAAAGCTTCTGTACAGCCAAGGAGACAACAACCGAAGCAAATAGACAACCTATTCAATGGGAAAGGATATTTGCATATTTTGTTTTTGTTTTTGTTTTTTGTAGAGACAGAGTTTCACTTTATTGCCCTTGGTAGAGTGCTGTGGCGTCATATAGCTCACAGCAACCTCCAACTCCTGGGCTTAGGCGATTCTCCTGCCTCAGCCTCCCGAGTAGCTGGGACTACAGGCGCCCGCCACAACGCTCGGCCATATCAGTGACATGGTGGGGCATGGGGGAAGGGGTGAGCAGACAGACAAAGACAGAGGCGGTGAGGGTAAGGAAAAGGAAGAAAGAAGAAGAAAGAAAATAGTGACTAATTCTCACATAAATTGGATTCGATTTTGACTAAAGTACATTTCTTAAACATTAATTTTTACTTCAATTTGTTAATATGTTGTTTAGGATACAGGATGCTGCACTGCATCCTCATTTATAAGTTAATTATGTTTGTAATTTCCCTTTTATAATAACATATTTTTTCTAAGTTTAAAATCAGGTGTATCCAGATTAAGTAGAATGATTTTGAAGTATTTCTTCTTTTTCTATTGTCCGTAAGAATTGGCATGATCTATTTTTTGAAATTATCTTTTATCTTTATTTATAAATATTAGTTGTCTATTCTTGGATACTTTGGGAAAAAATAATAATAAGTAATTAATTGATGACTCCATACTGAACCTCAGAGTCAAAGCATTCTATAATAGACATACTCTTGCCAGGAAGGCTATGTAACCAGTGTAATGAAAATATGTTAAATGGTATATAAAACCAGTGTATGGTGCCCCATGGTTGCATTAATGTACGCAGCTATGATTTAATAATAAAAAAAAGAAAAAATATATAGACATACTCTTATTTGACAATGTGAATGTTACTTTCTTTGCATTACTATTATTATTATTGCTTAATACTTCATTGCAGCAATCATCTGATTCTTTCTGAATGTATTTGTCTTCATTCATTCTGTGCAAGGTTTTTGTTTCTGGTCCCTACCTTAAACATTGTTATTGCTGTTAAATTTTAAGTCTTTTTAATTTTGTGAAGGCAAAAAGTAGAAGCCTAATGAACACATGTATATGTGAAAATAAATTCAATTAAAAGGAGGGAAAAAAAAGAAGACGATCCAAATTCTCTAGAATTTTATAACCTAAAGGTAAGTACTGTTAACACTGGACATTTTTCTTTTAATCTTGTATAAGTATATAATACAGATAAATGTATACAAGTGTGTATACATATATATAATTGTTTTTGTTTGTGAAATAGGGTCTTTCTCTGTTGCCCAGGCTGGAGTGCAATAGTGTGATCACAGTTCACCACAATGTCCAACTCCCACACATAAGCTATCCTCCTGCCTCAGCCTTCTGAGTTGTTGGGACTATACCAGACCTGGCTAATGTGTTTTTTTTTATTTTTTTATTTTTATTTATTTATTTTTTTTAAGATATGGGTCTTGCTCTGTTGCCTAGGCTTGTCTCAAACTCCTGGCCTCAAGTGATCCTCCCCCTTGACATCCCAAAGTGCTGGGATTTCGGGTGTGAGCCACCAGGCATACAAAATTGTTATACTTTTATTTTTTTAATTGACACATAGTAATTGTACATATTTATGGATATAGTGATATTTCAATACATGTAGAATGAGCGGATCAGTGTAATTAGCATATCCCATCACCTCAAACATTTTTTTTTTTATAACTCTATGTGCCATTCCTGCTTTTATTCCGTAACATTCTAGGAGACCAATTTTCCATGACTTTAAAAACAATTTTAGAAACCCACTTTGCATGAAACTCTGCATAAGATCCCATCATAGGCTTTTAGTAAAATCACATTGTGCTATAAAGACACAGGGGAGTTCCTGGTAACAAAGAGTTCATCACACAGAGCTTGGTGTCAGCAGCCTGTTAGCAGCACACACTAGCTCTGTTTGAGGGTTTGATGCCTCAGTGGCAACTAGCAGGCAAAGTTCACAATTTTATACAACAGCCATATCAGTGGTGCTTTTGTGAAGAAAATAAAGTCTCTTACAGTAAGAAACAGTACTTACTCTCTTTCTGGAATTAAAAAAAAAATCATCTTAGTGGTTCACATGATTCTGTGAACAGATGGATGATAAATAATTGAGGTTGTTTACAACGTCAGTCAGGAGTAGGATTGACAGCAGGTGGAAGCCCCTGCTGCGACTTCCCTCAGCAGCACAAGCTTCTCTCGGAGAAGATCTGTGCAGGATTCATCTTTTTGTCCCTCCTGGCACCTGTCCAGCACACACTCTGTACATAACACATTGAGCACTCACGCTCACCAAGCTTTTCTGAGCACTTAGTGTCTTAGTCTGTTTGGGCTGCTATAACCAAATGCCTTAAACTGGGGAGCTCATAAACAACACAAATTTATTTCTCACAGTTCTGGAGATTAAGATTAAAATAAAGATTAAGGCGAGAGCAGCTCTGGCGTCTGGTGAGGCCCTCTACTTCACCAGTGCCTTGTTGGTACGTCTTCATGTGGCAGAAGGGGGGAAACAGGGTCCCTTCTATCTCCTTATAAAAGCACTGATCCCACTCAGGAAAACAGAGCCCTCAGGGCCTAATAACTTTACAAAAGGCCCTACTTCTTCATACCATCACATTTGGGATTCAGTTTTGACATTGGAATTTTGGAGGACATCACCACTTGAGCTACAACAAGCATCTACTTTTGGTTTACTCAGCCAGAAGCTAAGAAGGTGTTTTGACTTTAAGTTTTGGGGGAAGATAAGATACATACATCTGTAATAGGAAAAAAAAAAAAAAACAGCATAGCTGGGCATTGTGGCAGGCACCTGTAGTCCCAGTTACTCGGGAGGCTGAGGCAAGAGGATCTCTTGAGCCCAAGAGTTTGAGGTTGCTGTGAGGTATGATGCCACAGCACTTTTTGACAGAGTAAGACTGTCAAAAAAAAACAAAAAAGAAAAAATAGCAAATATAACTGAGTTAAGTGAATCTGCCATGCTCCCTGGTCTCTGCTCCCATCCTTGTCTCTAACCTAGAGCATGTATGACACAGGGCTCAGCTGACACAGAGAATGAGAGAAAATCTTGCAGTGCTCTCCAGGCATGGTGACCCCTTAGTGGCAGCACGTAGCTCAAGCAGACTCTTCAAAACAGCCTGGACCAGCACAAACTCCATCCTCCAGGATACAGCCCAGTGCCCCCTCAAAGCATCTCTGTTTCCTGGTTCCTTTCCCTGGCCAATTCCCAACTCCTGTTCCATATTTTCTGGATCCTATTCTGATAGTCCTTCTACTCAGGTTTTGGCTCCTTCTATCTCTCTCAGGAGTCCATCCGTCCTTAATCTCACTATTTCACCTTCTTGACACTCAGACTGAATCTGATGCTTACAGATCCCTGAGTCCTGAACAGCACAGGTCTTGCTATATTCATCCTTCCCTATGTTATTCTAGGTTCAAGGGTGATGCCCCATAAAGCTACTGCCTTCACACCTCTTCCCTGGGTAGGACATGCTGCTGTCACAGGTGCATGCACAGAGCAGAAAACACTTCCAGCACTGTGATACGCCTGGGCTGGCTCAGCTGGAGATTCACAGTGATGTATCCTGACTGTGGAAGGCCTGACATTCTCCACTTAGGAGGAGGGGGAAACAGGACCCAAGCAATGAATTTGTGATATGCAGGAGAATAAATGCTCCTAGAAAGAAACCAAAGATCTTCCCCTTACTAAGTTAATTCCTGAAAGTTAGGCATTTCAGTAAAAGTCCTCTTATTTAGTTAAAAGCTACACGGCACCAAACCTATGCAAAGCACATGGAAAGTATTTATGCATTTCTCAGAGCTAATTGTGATTACAAGATTCTCAGTTCAAAGTTCAGAAACCCAACTCACATGGCCTCAAGAAAAATATGAGATCTTTTTGGTTCATGCAACTAAAATGTACAGAAGTATAATTGTCTCAGAGCTTGAATGGAATGAGGACATCAAACTTGTACTCTCTTGGTCTCTTGTTTTGTCTTCATCTTTAATGGTGACATGTAGGCAGACATTTCTAATGTAATGGCAAGATAACCCCACTGGCTTCAGATTTATACACTATCACCTAATACCATCTAACCTTTCTCTTCCAGAAGATTCTCAAAAGTTCTGGAATTGAATCTCATAGATTGGGCTACTGGCATGAGTTGCTTGCCTACCTCCAAATCAACCACTGTGGCCAAAGAAAAGGAATAAACCATACAAATAGAGTTTGGAAGAGGCTATTTCTCTAAAAAAATCAGGAAGCTATTAGCATAAGGGAAGAAATTTGTACTTGAAGGTGAAAATAACAAATCTATCATCCCTCCACCCCTTAGATTCCCATTGTCTATAAACATTCTTCTTTCCATTTGTACAATTTCAGTAATATCCCTTACCTAAAATAAGACAACTTACAAAAATTAAATCATCCCCTCTCCAGTCATAGACAGCACAAAACTATGCCCTGTTTTTGCATCCAACTCCAAAATCCTGGTCTCAGGGTCACACAACTTCCTCTCAAGAAGGTCTATGAATATAGCAATTCATAGTCTGACACACTATAGACTAAATGACGAACATAAATACCCCATACACATCTAGTGTACATGAGTGAGGGAAAAAGAGGATAATGCAATAGAATTTCCCATTTAAAAATGAGGAAGATTCGCCCCTCGGAGCTGGAAATGCCACTCTTGGGGTCTTCAGAGGCTGCGGAGCTGGAGGCGAAGGCAGCTGGGGAGGTCCGAGCTATGTGACCAGGCCGCCACGCTCGTCTCTTCCTCTCTCCTGCTGCCTCCTGTCTCGAAAATAACATTTTTTTACTCTAAAGAAAGGAGAAAAATAGTAGCCGTCAGCCCTCACGCCCTCTCTTCCTCTGCGCCCTCTGGCCTGTGAGGGAGGCCGGGGTGGCCGCGCCGCCCTCAGGCCCCGGGCCACCCCCACGCATCCCTTCCGCACTCGGGGCCGCTGAGTCCTTCATTTCCAAGGGCCTTCCTCCGCACCAAGGGGCTCACGAGCGAGCGACAGCTGCAGACGTTCAGCCAGAGTTGCAGGAGCTACTGGCAGAACATTATAAACATCACTGGTTCCCAGAAAAGCCATGCAAGGGATCAGGTTACCGTTGTATTCGCATCAACCATAAAATGGATCCTCTGATTGGACAGGCAGCACAGCGGATTGGACTGAGCCGTCAGAAGCTGTTCACGCTGCTCCCAAGTTAACTCACACTCTGGGTTGACCCTTACGAAGTGTCCTACAGAATTGAGAGGATGGCTCCATCTGCATGCTGTATGAAGCCTCACCAGCAGGAGGTAGCACTCAGAACAGCACCCACATGCAAATGGTAGACAGCAGGATCAGCTGTAAGGAGGAACTTCTCTTGGGCAGAACAAGCCCTTCCAAAAACTACGATATGATGACTGTATCAGGTTAAGATATAGTCTATGGATGGATCACCTTATAATGGATGGATAACTTTGTTGCTTTGGGTGGGCTCCTTTTGGGGATGGATTATGGAATTTAACCACGGTACAGCTGTGAAGATATGGCACAAGATAGAATAGTAAAAATATATATATATATATATATATATATATAACATATATATATTTTTTTTTTTTTAAGTGACAGTGCCATAGTTTGGGCAGTACCTGTCAATGATTTCAATGATTTAATAGCCTGTGAGTCCAAGTAAATCACCTTATTTGCTAGTAAGTGAAGTCCTAGAGTGGTTTCAGTTTCTCCCAGACATACTTAAATTTTACATCAACCCCTTGAATAAAAATCTGTATTTCAAAGAACTTTTCTCTGCAGTAGATCTTGCAGAGGAATTTGCACTATTACACTTGAAAATTGTTATTGTTAACCTTTTTGGCAGCTCAATAGGAAAGCTCAACGTTTTAAACATGGTAGTACCAGAAATTTTACAACAAGACTTTTACCTAGCACTTAAATATATTATAAATGTACACAAAGACAAACTAGTAAGCATGACCTGGGGAAATGGTCAGACCTTGTATTGTGTTTTTGGCCTTGAAAGTAACAAGTGACCAGAATCTGCCATGGCAACAGGCTTTAAAAAGACCCTTTCAGAAAGACACTGTCTCAACTGTGGTGTTAGCACCAGCCAGCTCTCTGTACATTTGCTAGCTTGTAGTTTTCTAAGACTGAGTAAACTTATATTTAGAAAGTGGAAGTTTGGTTTGTAACTTTCCTTGTACTTAATTGGGTAAAAGTCTTTTCCACAAACCACCATCTATTTTGTGAACCTTGTTAGTCATCTTTTATTTGGTAAATTATGAACTGGGTGTAAATTTGTACAGTTCATGTATATTGATTGTGGCAAAGTTGTACAGATTTCTATATTTTGGATGAGAAATTTTTCTTCTCTATATAATCAATTGTTCCTTATCTTGGCATTTAAAAATAAATAAATAAAAATAAAATGAGGAAGAAAAATAGCCTACCATGATCGCCAGTCCTTTACATATATCATGTTCTATTGGACAAGAACCTCAAGGACTCACACCCTAGCCGTGGAGGTCTTTGACCAGCCTAACCAATAGTGTTGGTTCTGGTCTCTGAAAGAAACTTTTTCCATTTGTCCTCCATTTCCATATCCAAGGTAGGACCCTGAGGAGGATCTTCTGGAGACCTACTTCCAGATAGTACAGATTTGGGGGGGTCAGGGCTTACCTAAGGGCTGACTAATCACAGCCCCATGTTAGCCTTGCTGAAATTTCTCTGCCAAAGCAATTCTCTAAGAAGTTCAGAACTTACTACTCTTTCAGTCAATTTGCATCTGGTCATTTCATGGGATATTAACCAAAGCAAGAGATACCTTCCTCATCTAAACTCTGGCCTGGGAGTTCTGTTTCTTAGCAGCAGCATTAGGGCTCTACACTCCTCCCCAGCTAATGGCCTCCACTTTAATCCCCTGCATCAGTGAGATTTAAAACTGTAGCCTGAAACAGGAAGCTCTGCTAGTTTGCCTCTTGCCCAGAAGCCTAGGGATAACTATTTTCTCTTTTCTTTTTTCTCTTTTTTTTTTTTTTTGAGACAGAGCCGCAAGCTGTTGCCCTGGGTAGAGTGCCCGCATCACACCTCACAGCAACCTCCAAGTCCTGGGCTCAAGCGATTCTCCTGCCTCCCAAGTAGCTGGGACTACAGGCACCTGCCACCACACCCAGCTATTTTTTGTTGCAGCTGTCATTGTTTGGCGGGCCCAGGCTGGATTCGAACCCGCCAGCTCAGGTGTATGTGGCTGGCACTTTACCTGCTTGAGCCACCAGCACCGAGCTGGATAACTATTATTTTTATGAATAATTTATTTGTACCATCTCAGCCTTCATAGTCTTTTTTTTTATTAGAAGACTTTTCAAAATTTTTACTGACACATAACACATACAGAGAAGTGCAGAAATCATGCATGTTGAAGCCCAAATGAATTATCACAAAGCACACCTGTGTAACCATCACCAGGTCAAGAAACAGAACAATACCAGATGTCAGAAGCCACCCTGTTCCCCTTCCCAGTCACTACCCGCCTCCCTTATCCCCAAAACTCTCCATTTGCCAGACATAAAATGAACACATGGTGACTCTAACACTATATATTCATTTTGCCTGGTCTTGAAGTTTACGTAAATGGAACCCTCTCACATGTATTCTTTTTTTTTTTTTTTTAAAGAGACAAGAGTCTCACTTTATTGCCTTTGGTAGAGTGCCATGGCATCTCAGCTCACAGCAACCTCCAACTCCTGGGCTTAGGTGATTCTCTTGCCTCAGCCTCCCAAGTAGCTGGAACTACAGGCGTCCGCCACAACACCTGGCTATTTTTTGTTGCAGTTTGGCCGGGGCTGGGTTTGAACCCACCACCCTCAGTATATGGGGCCAGTGCCCTACCCACTGTGCCACAGGCGTCACCCCCATATGTATTCTTTTATGTCAAGCTTCTTTCATTCAAAACTATATCTGTGAGGTTCTTTCATGATGTTGCATGTAGCAATAGTTTGTTCTGTTTATTAACATATAATGTTCATTGCAAAACTACACCACAATATATTTACCCATTCTATTATTGATAGGCATTTATATTTTTCTACTTTGGGACTATTACAAACCAGGCCGCTAAGAACAGTTTTTGTAAGTGTTGTTTGAGTTTTTCTGTTGTTTAAGACAAGGACTCATTCTCTTGCCCTGGCTAGAGTGCAGTGGTGCCATAATAGCTCACTGTAACCTCAACTCCTGGCCTCAAGCCATCCTCCCACCTCGGCTTCCTGAGTAGTTGGGACTTCAGGTACATGCCAACACACCTGGCTAATTTTTCTTTTTTGCAGAGACAGAGTGTAACTATGTTGCTCAGGCTGGTCTCAAACTCTTGGCCTCCCAAAGTGCTAGGATTACACAGGTGAAGCACCACACCTGGGCCCCTCGTTGTTTTCTTTTTTTTTTTTTATTAAATCATAACTGTATATATTGATGCATTTATGGGGTATAATATGCTGATTTTATATGCCGTGTGGAATGCTTACATCAAACTGGTTAAGATAGCCTTCACCTCACTTACTTAATTGTTGTGTTAAGACATTTATACTCTACTCTTAATAGATTTGACATGTACCTTTGCAATATGCACCTTAGGTGAGGTCCCACTGATTACCCTCCCTCCACCCAATCTCCCCCCCCACTTCATCCTCCTCTCCCCTCCCTCATTCTGGGCTATAGTTGTGTTTTATCATTCATATGAAAGTCTGGGTGATTATATATTGGTTTGATAATAGTACTGAGTACATTGGATACTTTTTCTTCCATTCTTAAGATACTTTACTAAGAAGAATATGTTCTAGCTCCATCCATAAAAGAGGTAAAGACTCCATCTTTTTATGGCTGCATAATATTCCATGGTGTACATATACTACAATTTGTTAATCCATTCATGGGTTGATGGGCACTTGTGCTTCTTCCATGACTTGGCAATTATGAATTGGGCTGAAATAAACATTCTGGTGCAAATATCTTTGTTGTAAAATGATTTTTGGTCATCTGGATATAAACCTAGTAGAGGAATTGCAGGATCAAACAGCAGGTCTACTTTTAGTACCCTAAGTGTTCTCTAAACTTCTTTCCAAAAGGAACATATTAGCTTGCATTCCTACCAGCAGTGCAGAAGTTGTTCCCTTCTCTCCAAAAGCAAGTAGACAGCCTTTGTTTTCATTGAATTTCCCTGATGATGAATGAAGTTGAGCACCTTTTCATGTTATTATCATTTGAATATCCTCTATTGTGAAGTGCCTGTCAAACTCTCCTTCTTACTTTTCTATGTGGTTGACTATCTTTCTTAGCTGTTTCCTTACTGGAGTTCTTTATGTAAACCTAAATATGAACCCTTTGCCAGTTACATGTGTTACAATATCTTCTCCTGTCTGTAGCTTGTGTTTATACCCTCTTATGACCATGAGGATGGTTGTCACCTTCTGTCCTGGAGGATTGAGAATGGGGCCCCAGCTCCTTCCCAGTTGTAGTTTTATCTTTTGTTTTGTTTCCAGTCTATCTTTGCAGGAATGAACTTTATTATATAACAGACAACTTAACCTTTTCCAGCCCTGCAAGGTATAGCGTTACCCAGCTCTCAGCTACCATAGGTATAAAGGACCTCTTTCATCAAAGACATATTTTTCTCTTTTTCTACTTTCATATGAGCCAACTTTGACAGAAGTTTGTCTTTTTCTCACAGAAATTAACTAAGAACCTCAAGAAATAGCCTACACACTCCACAGCCTGAAAAGTTCTACCACTTTCTTTAATGATCCAGTCTCAAATAGTTCATGCTGAGTCCCAAGAGAGAACAGGCAACAATTTAACTTTAACATGATTTTCTGGAGCATAACAAAGGCTGCAATTTCTTAGCCAGGGTTAGAAAGACTCTTTTGCCTTCCACTCTACCTTGAATTAGCCAATTCCACATTTTAGGGTCTATTACTTAGAGCTTCCAGGTACCAATTCCTAGCAGTAATCTTTCACAACTCAAACTAGCTTATGTAAAAAAGAAAAAGAAAAGGTGGGGTGGCATCCAGTTATAAATATATCACAGCTGCACGCAGGGGCTGAAGTAATTTCATATGGACCAAGTTTATCACCATCCCTCAGGTTTTTGTTTTGTTTTGTTTTTTTTTGAGACACATTCTCACTTTGTTACCCTCAGTACAGTGCTGTGGCATCACAGCTCACAGCAACCTCAAACTCTTGGGCTCAAGCGATTCTCTTGCCTCAGCCTCCCAAGTAGCTGGGACTACAGGCGCCCACCACACACCTGGCTATTTTTAGAGATGGGGTCTCGCTCTGGCTCAGGCTGGTCTGGAACTTGTGAACCCAGGCGATCCACCCACTTCAGCCTCCCAAGTGCTGGGATTACAGGCGTGAGCCACGGCACCCAACCCCATCCCTCAGTTCTGTGGTAGCTTCATCCATTCATTCAGGAAGGCAGGTAGACAAAATAGCCCCCAGCAGTTCCAGGGTAGCATGTTGTCTTCTCAGATACCCCACGATAGGGAGAACTTGTCTTCCTCAGTAGCTCAAACAGAAGTCCTTGAAATTGAGCCTCAATGACCTGGCGCAGATCATGTGCTCACCTTGGAATGATGAAGACAGAGTCCCCTCTTCACCCAAAGGAAAACTAGTATGCATTTCTGAAGAAGGCACAATGGAGATTGGAGGATCTGGACAATCATTTACTAATTAAGAACCATCTAAAACCCTTTGACAAACACTATCACTTGCCTATTCAGTATCTGTTTTCCTTCCCCTCCTTCCTGGCTGATGGAATCTCAATTATGTTTTCCTGGCAATATGCCCAGTTTCAGGGTATGACTCATAACCAGTCTAAACTGAGCATAATAAACACACTCCTTTTTCCAGATTTAAAAGGCAGATATGTAACATGCTCCCGGCAATTAGCTGGAGGGAAAACCCTGCTGAGGAGGTGATTTTCCTCCAGAAAGGAAGAGAGGTTTATGCAGAGAGCCTACTTGCTGCACTGGCCACCTCTGAGTCCTCTAAGTCCATTATAGAGTTGTGTAGGTATATGATACCTAGAGCCACTGCAGCCACTATGGACCATGAGGGGAAGGTCAAGAGAATAGCAGAGATGCCCATTCAGAGCCCTAAAGACATGGAACTACCAATCCAGCTCTAGAATATACCACCTCCAGGCTCCTTGTTCAGAAAACAGGTCACTTTGCAGACACTGGTTTTCAAGTTTTCTGTTTCTTAGATCTGTATACATTCTACCTCTTCCATAACTATACTCCACAAACACATGTGAGCCTCTCTGAATAAGCAGGCATTTAGTGAATCATCTTTTGTGGAGGTCAAATCATCAGAATTGTCACTGTCCCACACTTTACAAATACAGGACTAAAAAAGGAACACAAGTTATGGGTGTGCTTCCTGTCCCAGCACCTCTCTCATGCCTCTCTCTTTACCTTGTATTAGGTCGAACCTTATGAAACTAATAATATTCAACCCTTTCTGATCTACACAATAGTCAAATCCTAACTAGGACTTAATGTGGCTCAACCTAACTAGGAGGGATGCCCTTTTACATGTACAAGATTATCACTATGTTAACACGTGTAGAAGCAGAGAAATTGTTTCCATCACTTCCATTCCAAGCCACGTAAATCCTTGGGCAGCACAGGAAAAAATAATACAAGTGAATGGTTGGAGGAGATGTGCTAAAGATGCAGCTGATGGTGGGGCACCCTGAGAAGAAAGCCTCCTGTTCATCAGCTTGGGATACAGCCTTGGTCTCTGGGCACTCCCTGCGATTCCGTCCTTCTCCAGCAGGGTAGTCACTCTCCACAGATAGCTAGAAAACACTTAATGTGTGACCTAGTGTAACTGATAAGATCAATTTTAGGCCAGGTGCAGTGGCTTGCACCTGTAATCTCAGCACTTTGGGAGGTCAAGGCAGGAGGATCACTTGAGCCACAAGTTTGAAACCAGCCTGAGCAACATAGCTAGACAGTATCTCTGCAAAAAAAAATAAAAAGTTAGCCAGCCATCATGGCATACACCTGTAACCCCAAATACTTGGGAGGCTGAGGGAGGCCAATTACTTGAGTCCAGAAGTTTGAGGCTACAATGAGCTATGATGACACCACTGCACTCTAGCCAGGGCAACAGAGTGATACGCTATCTCAAAAATACCAAACAAACAAATGGATTTTAATTGTATTTAATCTGAATTAATTTCAATTGCCACCTGTGGCTAGTGGCAACTATTTTAGAGTTCTCCCAAGAAACAGACCAATAGGAGAATATATATGTGTACATATATTTATAAATATATATTATATATAAGTAGATATAGGATACACATTTTATATATATTAGAGGATGTAAAGTCTCCATTTTTTTTAATGGCTGAATAGTAGTCCATGGTATACATATACCACAGCTTGTTAATCCATTCCTGGGTTGGTGGGCATTTAGGCTGTTTCCACATTTTGGCGACTGTAAATTGAGCTGCAATAAACAGTCTAGTACAAGTGTCCTTATGATAAAAGGATTTCTTTCCTTCTGGGTAGATGCCCAGTAATGGGATTGCAGGATCAAATGGGAGGTCTAGCTTGAGTGCTTTGAGGATTCTCCATACTTCCTTCCAGAAAGGTTGTACTAGTTTGCAGTCCCACCAGCAGTGTAAAAGTGTTCCCTTCTCTCCACATCCACGCCAGCATCTGCAGTTTTGAGATTTTGTGATGTGGGCCATTCTCACTGGGGTTAGATGATATCTCAGGGTTGTTTTGATTTGCATTTCTCTAATATATAGAGATGATGAACATTTTTTCATGTGTTTGTTAGCCATTAGTCTGTCGTCTTTAGAGAAAGTTCTATTCATGTCTCTTGCCCATTGATATAAGGGATTGTTGGCTTTTTTCATGTGGATTAATTTGAGTTCTCTATAGATCCTAGTTATCAAGCTTTTGTCTGATTGAAAATATGCAAATATCCTTTCCCATTGTGTAGGTTGTCTCTTTGCTTTGGTTATTGTCTCCTTAGCTATACAGAAGCTTTTCAGTTTAATGAAGTCCCATTTGTTTATTTTTGTTGTTGTTGCAATTGCCATGGCAGTCATCTTCATGAAGTCTTTCCCCAGGCCAATATCTTCCAGTGTTTTTCCTATGCTTTCTTGGAGGGTTTTTATTGTTTCATGCCTTAAGTTTAAGTCCTTTATCCATCTTGAATCAATTTTTGTGAGTGGGGAAAGGTGTGGGTCCAGTTTCAGTCTTTTACATGTAGACATCCAGTTCTCCCAACACCATTTATTGAATAGGGAGTCTTTCCCCCAAGGTATGTTCTTGTTTGGTTTATCAAAGATTAGGTGGTTGTAAGATGTTAGTTTCATTTCTTGGTTTTCCATTCGATTCCAAGTGTCTATGTCTCTGTTTTTGTGCCAGTACCATGCTGTCTTGAGCACTATGGCTTTGTAGTACAGACTAAAATCTGGTATGCTGATGCCCCCAGCTTTATTTTTATTACAGAGAACTGCCTTAGCTATACGGGGTTTATTCCAGTTCCCTACAAAACGCAGAATCATTTTTTCCAAATCTTGAAAGTATGATGTTGGAATTTTGATAGGAATGGCATTGAATAGGTAGATTGCTTTGGGAAGTATGGACATTTTAACAATGTTGATTCTTCCCATCCATGAGCATGGTATGTTCTTCCATTTGTTAATATCCTCTGCTATTTCCTTTCTGAGGATTTCATAGTTTTCTTTATACAGGTCCTTCACCTCCTTCGTTAGGTATATTCCTAGGTATTTGATTTTCTTTGAGACTATGGTGAAGGGAGTTGTGTCCTTAATTAGCTTCTCATCTTGACTGTTATTGGTGTACACAAAGGCTACTGACTTGTGGACATTGATTTTATATCCTGAAACATTACTGTATTTTTTGATGACTTCTAGGAGTCTTGTGGTTGAGTCTTTGGGGTTCTCTAAGTATAAGATCATGTCGTCAGCAAAGAGGGAGAGTTTGACCTCCTCTGCTCCCATTTGGATTCCCTTTATTTCCTTGTCTTGCCTAATTGTATTGGCTAGAACTTCCAGCACTACGTTGAATAGTAAAGGTGACAGAGGACAACCTTGTCTGGTTCCAGTTCTAAGAGGAAAAGCTTTCAGTTTTACTCCATTCAGTAAAATCTTGGCTGTGGGTTTGTCATAGATAGCTTCAATCAGTTTTAGAAATGTGCCACCTATGCCTATACTCTTCAGAGTTCTAATTAGAAAAGGATGCTGGATTTTATCAAATGCTTTTTCTGCATCTATTGAGAGGATCATGTGATCTTTATTTTTGCCTCTGTTAATATGGTGGATAATGTTTATAGACTTGCGTATGTTAAACCAGCCTTGCATCCCTGGGATGAAGCCTACTTGATCATGATGAATGACTTTTTTGATGATAAGCTGTAATCTATTGGCTAGGATTTTGTTGAGAATTTTTGCGTCTATGTTCATGAGTGAGATTGGTCTGAAATTCTCCTTTTTGTTTGGGTCTTTTCCTGGTTTTGGTATCAGGGTGATGTTTGCTTCATAGAATGTGTTGGGGAAGATTCCTTCTTCCTCAATTTTTTGGAATAATTTCTGCAGTACAGGAATAAGCTCTTCCTTGAAGGTTTGATAGAATTCTGGAGTGAAGCCATCTGGACCAGGGCATTTTTTAGTTGGAAGCTTTTTTATTGTTTCTTTGATCTCAGTGCTTGAAATTGGTCTGTTCAGGAGCTCTATTTCTTCCTGGCTGAGTCTAGGGAGAGGGTGTGATTCCAAATATTGAAGAATTGAAATTTTACCTTGTATCTTCTCAGACCATAAGGCACTAAAGGTGGAACTCAACTCTAACAAAAATGCTCGACCCCACCCAAAGGCATGGAAACTAAACAATCTTCTGTTGAATAACAGATGGGTGCAGGAAGAAATAAAACAGGAAATCATTAACTTCCTTGAGCATAACAACAATGAAGACACAAGCTACCAAAACCTGTGGGATACTGCAAAAGCAGTTTTGAGAGGAAAATTCATCGCTTTAGATGCCTACATTCGAAAAACTGAAAGAGAGCACATCAACAATCTCACAAGAGATCTTATGGAATTGGAAAAGGAAGAACAATCTAAGCCTAAACTCAGTAGAAGAAAAGAAATATCCAAAATCAAATCAGAGATCAATGAAATTGAAAACAAAAGAATCATTCAGAAAATTAATGAAACAAGGAGTTGGTTTTTTGAAAAAATAAATAAAATAGATAAACCATTGGCCAGACTAACGAGGAATAGAAAAGTAAAATCTCTAATAACCTCAATCAGAAATGATAAAGGGGAAATAACAACTGATCCCACAGAGATACAAGAGATCATCTCTGAATACTACCAGAAACTCTATGCCCAGAAATTTGACAATGTGAAAGAAATGGATAAATTGTATATTTTTAAAGGACAGTAAAGAAGTAGATGTTTGGAATAGTGTTTACCTTGTGGGTAGTCATCTCAATGGTCTAAAGTACTATCCGTTTTTCTGAAGACCATGAATTTAATATCCACATTTCATGCCTTATGTCTTACTCTGTCAATTATGGATATGTTGAGATCTTTTAAAAATTACTTGATTAAAAGTAAAACTTATAACATTAACATTTAAAAAAGGGGAAAGTGAGAAAGGAAGGAAGGAAGAAAAAGAACAGTAATAAGCATACTAAGAAATTTTTTAAAAGAATGAATTTGCATGTAACCCAGTATATTCATCTTTTGATTTTATATGAAACACCTTTACAAAAATAGAATCTGCCAGCCAGGATCAGTCTCATGGATTAGGTTGTTTGAAAGCACTGGTTTGAAATGGTACATCCTGCAGCCAGGGCCCACAGCAGAAGTGTCAAAAGAACAAGCTAACTACAACAGGGTGAAACACACAGGATGCAGTAAGAGCCAGTGCTTCCCCGACCCCACCAGGGGAGCACTCCTTCCCAGCAGGGCAGTAGTTACCAGCATAGAACACAACTATAGCCCAGGATGAAGGAGAGAAATGGCGTGGGAAGGCAGGGGAGGGGCAGGTTTGATAGAGGGAGGGTAAAAGGCGGGACCACACCTATGGAGCATATTTCAAGGGTACAAGTCAAATCTGTCAAGTGTAGAACATTAATGTCTTAACACAATAATCAAGTAAATAAGGCGAAAGCTATGTTGATTGGTTTGATGTAACCACATCAGATTGTATAAAAAAAAATCAACACATTATACCCCACATACGCATAAATGTATTCATGATCTATATGTATTTGACTTTTAAAAAATCTAAAAAAAAACAAAGACGCTAATATTTTTCACTCTCATCTTCTTGCCATACAATTTTTGCCATTGTAAATCTTGCCTTCCTGAGGCTTGTAGTCTCCTTTACAGTTTTCTTTTTACAGGAAAGGAGTAAAGAGAGGCCCAGATGACATAAATTCAAAATCATAGACTATGAATAAAAACACCACATAAACCTCACCTGGCCCTTATTATTTGGAATAAATACATTGGCAGTGTTCTCCCACTGTGAGAGACATAGGTAATAACTAGAGAAAGTTAAATACTAATACTAATAATAATAATTAGTAGTAGTAGCAATAGCAATAGTAATTGCCATCAATAATAATACTAACACTAATACTAATAACAAGGTTTTTTCTGCCTTCCTCACTTATAAGCCACAGTCAACCAAGCAAGTAATCAATTTTAGCAAATGGGTACATCCTACAAGTTCTGAAGGGATTCAATAAAATGAGATGTTGTTTAACAAACAGTGGACTATTGTTTAATGGTAAATTACATGTAGTACAGAGACAAAGTTTCCTGGGCTTCTCCCTGGTATCTCCAAATTTGGAGTCAGGCAGGTCTTAAAACAATAATCATAGTAATAGTCCAGGTGTGATGGCTCACACCTGTAATACTAGCACTCTGGGAGGCCAAGGCTGGTGGACTCTTGAGCTCAGGAGTTCAAGACCAGCTTGAATAAGAGCAGTACCCCATCTCTAAAAACAGCCAGGGATTGCAGTGGGTGGCTGCAACCCCAGCTATCACAGGCTGAGGCAAGAGAATCACTTGAGCCCAAGAGTTTGAGGTTGCTGTGAGCTAGGACACCACAGCACTCTACCAAAGGCAACAAAATGAGACTGTCTCAAAAAAAGAAAAAAATCATAGTAATAACTGCCATTTATTAAGCCTACTATACCCCAAGGGCTGTGCTAAGCATGTTACTTTTTCCTCGTTCTATCTTCAGAACCACTTAATAGCATAGGTATTAGCACCTCCTTTTGTGGATGGAACTGAGGCTGAAAGGGGTAAAGTTACTTACCAAGATCACATGTGTCATGATTGGTGGCACCAAGAGATTCAACCCATGGTGCCAAACCTTGGCCTCAAAAGACCTAATTCCTAACCACTATCCCTCCATGTAAAGCATAAAGAGGACTGAATTCTGAATTTCTTTTTGTTTGTTTGGTTTTGGGTTTTTTTAATTTCAATAGATTTAGGGGGTACAAGTGGTTTTTTTGGATGAATTGTACAGTGCTGAAGTCAGGGCTTTTAGTGTACCTATCGCCCTGATAGCATGCATTATGCCTGATGGTAAGTTGTGATCCCTCACCCTCCTTCCATCTTCTCCTCTTCTGCATCTCCAAAGTCGATTATACTATTCTGTATGACCATGTACACTCATCATTTAGTTCCCACTTACAAATGAGTACATGTGGAATTAATTTCCCCATTCCTGACATACTTAGAATAAAGACTTCCAGTTTCATCCAAGTTGTTGCAAAAGATATTATTTCTTTCTTTTTATGGCTGAGTAGTACTCCATGGTATGTTACGTATATATGGAGTATATATGTATAAACCGCATTTTCTTTATCCACTCATCAGTTTCTGGGCACTTTGGTTGCTTCCATATCTTTGCAATCATGAATTGTACTGCAATAAACATACAGGTGCAGGTGTCTTTTTAATATATAATGACTTTTCCTTTGTGTAGATAGCCAATAGTAGGATTGTTGGATTGAGGGCTAGGTCCACTTGTAGGTCTTTGAAAAATCTCCATATTGTTTTCCATGAAAGTTGTACTAATTTAAATTCTTACCAACAATATATAAGCATTCCTTTGTCACCAAAGGATTTTTTAATAATAAGCCATTCTGACAGGGCTAAAATGTGGTAGTTAACTTGCATTTCCCTAATGATTAGTGATGTTGAGCATTTTTTCATGTTTTTTGGCCACCTATATATCTTCTTTTGAAAAATGTCAGTTCATGTCTTTTGCCCTTTTTTTTAATAGGGTTGTTTTTTTCTTGCTTATTTGTATGAGTTCCTTGTAGATTGTGACTAGTAGTCCTCTGTCAGATATATAGTTTGCAAATTATTTTCTCCCATTCTGTAGGTTATCTGTTTACTCTGTTGGCTATTTCTTTTGCTATGCAGAAACTTTTTATGTTAATTCCCATTTATTTATTTTTATTTTTGTTTTATTTGTTTTGTGGGTCTTAATCATAAATTCTTTGCCTAGGCCAATATCCTGAAGAGTCTTCCCTAAGTGTTTCTCTAGAATTTTTATGGTGTCAGGTCTTACATTTAAGTCTTTAATCCATCTCGAGTTAATTTTTGTGTATGGTGAAAGACAGGGATCAAGGATCATTCTTCTGCCTATGACTATCTAGTTTTCCCAGCACCATTTATTGAATAGGGTGTCCTTTCCCCAGGATATGTTTTTGTCCACTTTGTCGAAGATCAGTTGGTTGTATGTGTGGGGTTTTATTTCTAAATTGAGGAGACTGAGTTTGGAACTTAAAGACTGACTTCTCTTTTTTTTTGTTTTTTTTGTTTTTTTTTTTTTTTAAGGCTGACTTCTCAATCTCCTTCTTCCGGCTGTTGTTCTCTCTACTCAGGGTGTCACATCTCTGAACTTCAGTTTCCTCTGGTAAAATGAGGCTATTACCCCCCTCCACTTCTGTGTTACAAGATCATTACAGTAATTAAGACACGTGGCAGGTACCAAGTCTGAGTTGCATCCACAGTGCTTTGCACTCAGTTAATGTGTACTGAAGTACTAATGTGTCCAAAAGTGCTTTAAAAGCTATAGAGTATCATAAAGCAGAAGCACAAAGTTTACGAATGGCTCCTATCTATGGCCACTTTGGGTGAGGGCCTGCCTGCTGCTGCAGCCACCAGCCCACCAGGATGGTCTGAGGATTTATCATTCCAGTGCATAAATCTCAGGCCTCCAAGCAAATGAATTAGTCTATGAACCACAGCAGGAAACTAGGATTGTGCTGACCAGCCATTTCCCAAAGGATACCTCCAGCTCACCAAGATTCATGATGAGAGGGTCTATTTTGTATTCGTAACCACCCCCACCTCCTCTTCTGTCCGCAAGGCCCAGCATACAACATTAACATCTCCATTGAGTTGTCAGTAATGACATCCCAATGTTTCTCCTCAGCAAAGATTTGCTCAGAAATAAAATAACAAAAATAAATTTGCCCTTAGAGAGAAATGTCCTGGAGGTAATGCAGGCATCAAATGCCAATCCACACAGACAAGTAAATGCTAGTGGGCTGGGATAAGCCTCCCACCTGCAGCCTACAAAAATGCTATGTGCAGCCTAAGTTTAAACATCCCAGTTTATGGAACGGCTCAATTAAATAGGCTCTCAGCCTGGCATTTCTGTGCACCCCACAAGCTAATACCCTGAGAACAAGTCCTTCTCCAAGGTCTGCTCAGCCCCTTCCATACTCTTCACAGAAACTTAGGTCTATAGGGCCTGTGGAGGTCACCACAACAATCACCACCTCCACTAGGTCAGGAGAGTGGAGGAGACTGGGAAAAATGCAAGAGATTAAGATAAACACATTAAAAAAAAATACATTGCACAGAGAGAACAGTCATACCTAGCAATCACAAGATGGAAGATACCCCATCTCCAGGACGCAGGTAAAATTCTCTCCCTTCCATTCTAAAAATAGCTTTTCATCCCCCTCCCCCCATCGAAACAAAGCAGTCTGGGGAGTGGGTGGAGCCATCTGGCTTTATACCTATGTCTCCTAAAAAAATCCAGAGGGGGCCAGGAGGAAGCCTCCTAAGGAGAGAGTATGTCACCATAGCACTGCCTGGAGACAGATTGTCTGGCAGGGATGATGCAATGATGACAGAGGGTAGGAATATGTGCTGCAAAGTTTGCAGTCTGCCCCATCTGTTCAGTGCTGTTCTGTCCATGGCAGAATAGCTCATCAGCTCTTGCCATGCAGACCCACACAGGCCCAGGCTGTCTGGGGAAGCTTGTAACAACAGGGAGGGCTACAGCCCATTGTCTGGGTCATGCACAGAGTCTGCACAGGCCCAACCTAAAAGGCAGAAAGCCCGTGGCCTTTCATGGCAGCCCTTTTGCTTTGAGATCTAAGAACTTACTGTTTCTAGCATTGAGCTAGGCCCTGAAAATCCAAGGATGAATAACATACCATGACTGCCCTCTGAGGTTTACAGTCTCTTGGGATACCTATAGGGCCTATAGTTGAATATGAAGTTAGAAGGATAAGCTGGGGCAAGACTATGAAGGGCTTTAAACAGTGCTTCTATTTCTATGTTTGTGGGTCACAAAACATGATTCGGAGGATGTAAAAAGAAAATATTATATGTAGGAGGCAGAGCATGATGGTGGACAGGATGGATGTGTAACCCACCCCTCCCAAGTCATCAGTTGAGAGGAAGAGGGGTCTGGACCTTCCTCGTGCATGGATTATTGGTGTGGACAGACAGCTGGAGACGCTCAGCGAATTGGCAGATTGCTGTATATGAGGGGTAATTTAAAACCACAGCCTCTGGGGGCAGCGCCTGTGGCTCAGTGAGTAGGGTGCCGGCCCCATATGCCAAGGGTGGCGGGTTCAAACCCAGCTCCAGCCAAACTGCAACAAAAAAATAGCTGGGCGTTGTGGTGGGCTCCTGTAGTCCCAGCTGCTCGGGAGGCTGAGGCGAGAGAATCGCATAAGCCCGAGAGTTAGAGGTTGCTGTGAGCTGTGTGACGCCACAGCACTCTACCCGAGGGCAGTACAGTGAGACTCTGTCTCTACAAAAAAAAAAAAAAAAACCACAGCCTCTGCTGTAGAGATTTTTCCCTGCTTGGCCGTGCTGGCCAGCAGGTCCCTCCCTTACAGAGGACAGCAGCTTGCAATTACTGGCAAAACCCAATTGACGAAAATTTATTCCTGAGCTGAGGGTGGCACCCAAAAGGAGAGCCACTCAAAACCACGGGGAGCTGGGCAACCTGATGGAAAATTGAAGGGAAGGGATCCCGCCTGGGAAACAGACATTTTGAACTATCCGAAATGGTGGACGCCTTCCCCCAGAACAACAGGAGTGATTAAATAGACTGGAGCATTCCTGATGGGGAATGTTGGAGGGGGCTGGCAGTTCAGACTGCGCGGTGAACTCACAGGTGGCTGGACTCAAAAGTCCCGATTCAAAAGGGAGACTCTGAACCACAAAACTGAGAGTAAGTTCCCAGAGCGCTCCAGCCAGGGGAACTGGCTGCAGTTGCGGGACCCTTCAGCAGCCGTGGGAGCCGGCAGTAACCAACACCCTCCCACACAGCCGATTGCAGTCACCAGTTTGCAGGAGAACATTGAAGCAGAGTGGAAAGATTTGTGAAGTGTGGACTCCTGCACTGAGTTGGGAGGTCCATCTGGAACAGAGCAGCTGAGGTTGCCAATAGTTAGGCAACAAACTTTTACAGAAACTCCAAAATGGCCGTTGGCCAGGTAGAGTGGTTACCGTGGTAACAGTATAAACTGTGAATCAGGTATAAGCCTGGAAACCACTCACAGTGCCACCTGGTGTCCAGAAAGTATATTGCATTATAAATATATTCCTACGAAAGTTGATCCCTATATCATACATATAGATGTATATTTCTACATATATACAAGAATAATATTTTTGTGATTGGCACCTTTTTTTTCTTTTGTCTTTTCTTTTTTGTTCTGTTTTTTCCTCACCATTTTCTTGGAGGAGCTATTGTTAATTTTTTATTATTTTTTTACAGATATATTTTTTATTTCTATTTTTTCTATTTTTTATTTCTTCTTTCTTCTTTATTAACTTTTTTATGAACACCACTTTTTTCTTTTTTTTCAATTCTTTTATGATTATCACTATTTTTATTGTAGTTGTTTGTTGTTGTTTTTGTCATGTGTGTCCATATGTTTATGTCTCTCTGCCTGTTTGTGCATCTATGGGCTCCTGTGTCTGGTAGCCTTTGTATCTGTTTATTTGCTCATTTGGTCTCAATGAGCTTGGTGTTACGACCTGCAATTCTGAGCTCCCAGCACTCCCCTCCACTCTCACTCTGAGGTCTGGAGGCCTGTCCCCCTGGAGTCCAGATTTTTGGATGATTTCTCGAGAGGTGTGGACAAGACCTGGACTGCAGCTGAACAGTGCTGATTCTGCAGCACAGGAGAGAGGAGACAATGGTTGGCTGAGAGGGAATCACACCAGAGCGGCAGTGCCCTGAGGTGCAGAGCAGCAGCCATCTTTTGCAACAACAAGGCCCACCCCCGGATTTCCCGAAGCCACCCCCTTGTCTCCCTGGGGAACTAGAGGAGGCTGGGCATCTTCTAAGATGGCAACCACTGCGGAACAGATCTGGGACTGAAACACAGGCCCCATGAGTAAAGGGTTTGCCTGAGGCAGTACTGGCCTGGGTGGAACGCGGGGACTAGAAAACACACACGCAGAGCAGGGAAACTCCCAGGGCGGGGCTGACCCAGAGAACTGCTTTACTGAGCCTATGATGCACCTGGCCCTCAGGGGATCATCAGCCTATAGACAAAGAAGGACAGGAGGCTACAGCTGACAGCTAAACGTGTTGCGAATACAAACTTGCAGGAGTAAAGACAGGGCCTGAGACACAGGTTCTTGGAACTCAAATCAGCCCCTCTTCTACAGAGGAATTTATCAGGGAAAGAAACAAACTCCCACAGGGCTGTTCTGTTCTGCCAGTAACATCAATCAAGGGCGGGGCTGGAACTGAGTGTACACCACCCAGCCTCCATCAAGAGACCGGGGTTGACAGGCCTCACTGCCCCCTCCTGGATACAGGCAGAGAGCAGTGACCTGGCTAAGCAGATACAGACTTCCTTGTGATTTAGGCAGGTGCAAATCTCTGCAGTATCTGCTCACTGGAAACAACTGGGTCACAGCCCTGCGGGGCTAGCAATGACTGGGTGTGACAGAGCTGCAACCTCGGGAAGGAGGCATCAACCTTCCCAGACAAATCTATTTGCTGGGTGGGTCCTCCGGACTTCACAGACCACCGGAGCAAGTCATATTTGAATTGTCACCAGACCCCTGCGTTCCAGTTGCCAGAGACCTTTTAAACTCTCTCACCTTAGACAGGTGCTGACTGAGACAACTGATTTGGACCTTTTAAACTGAGCAAATCGCCTGAGGACTATTCAAATGGTGCCCTGGGTGAGTGGTTGTAGGAAGGTTTGATTTTCCTTTTCCAATTGTTGCCTGTGGTGGGCGGGGTGACTTAATTGCTGATATTTCTCCACAGCTTACACTTCAACCCAGAGTAACTGTTTCACTAGGGGTGAACACAGACCAGCTGAAAACAAGACAGAACCACTTAGCCCCACCACATCAAATAGGTCCCCAACATCTCAAGCCGCAGCACTGCACGGGGCCTCGACAAGGCTCCAGGGGAAAAATCAAACCGGGTAAAGTAATAATGGGGTACAATCAGCAGGAAAACTCTGGTAACATGAATAACCAGAATAGATCAACACCCCCAAGGAAAGATACGGCAGATGTAACTGAAGATCCCATTCATGAACAGCTGGCCGAGATGTCAGAAATCGAATTCAGAATTTGTATTGTAAACAAGATTAATAAAATGGAGGAAAATTTGGAATTAGAAATCCAAAGAGCAGTTCAAAACTCAGAATTAGAAATTTGAAGAGAAATTCAAAAATTGTCTCAAGAATTTAATGAATTTAAAGACAAAACCACCAAAAATTTTGGTGCACTGAAGCAAGAATTTGCAACCCTCAAAGATATGAAAAACACAGTAGAATCCCTCAGTAACAGAGTGGAGCAGACAGAAGAAAGGATTTCTAACATTGAAGACAAGGCGTTTGAACGCTCCCAAACTCTCAGAGAAGAAGAAAAATGGAGAGCAAAAATGGATCATTCTCTCAGAGATCTCTGGGATAATTCAAAGAAGGCTAATGTCCACCTTATTGGTATCTCTGAAAGTGATGAAGTGGCCTCACAAGGCAAAGAGGCCCTTCACCATGAAATTATGAAAGAGAATTTTCCAGATATTTCAAGAGATTCTGAAATCCAGATAGCAGACAGTTTCAGAACCACAGCATGACTCAATCTGAATAAGAAATCCCCCAGTTATATCATAATTAACTTCACTAGTGTCAATATGAAGTAGAAAATTCTGAAAACAGCTAGACACAAGAAACCTATCACCTACAAAGGGAAAAATATTAGAATGACTGCGGATGTCTCTGCTGAAACCTTTCAAGCCAGAAGAGGGTGTTCATAGACTTTTAATCTCCTAAAGCAAAATAACTTTCAACCCCGTATCCTGTATCCAGCTAAACTGAGTTTCATTTATGATGGAGAAATTAAATACTTTAATGACACTCATATGTTGAAGAAATTTGCCATAACCAAACCAGTTCTCCAGGATAGTCTCAGACCTATCCTCCATAATGACCACCCCAATCCTCTACCACAAAAATAAACTCACTCAGAAACTTTTGATCAAACTCCATCTTCCAGGGGGGGCAGAGCATGATGGCAGACAGGACGGATGTGTAGCCCACCCCTCCCAAGCCATCAGGTGAGAGGAAAAAGGGTCTGGATCTTCCCCGTGTGTGGATTATTGCAGCAGACAGACAGCTGGAGACGCTCAGTGAACTGACAGATTGCTATATATGAGCGGGAATTTAAAACCACAGACTCTGTTGTAGAGATTCTTCCCTGCTCGGCCGAGCTGGCCAACAGGCCCCTCCCCTATGGAGGTCAGCAGATTGTAAATGCTGACAAAACCCAATTGACAAATATCTATTCCTGAACTGAGGGAAGCATCTGAAAGGAGAGCCACTCAAAACCACGGGGAGCTGGGCAACCTGTTGGACAATTGAAGGGAAGGGATCCCGCCCGGGAAATAAGACATTTTGAACTACCCAAAACGACGGGCACCTTTCCCCCAGGTGTTCGAGGGGGTTGGCAGTTCAGGCTGAGGAGCGATCTGGTGGGTGCCCATACAAACGGAAAACTCTCAACCATAAAACTCAGAATAAGGTCCCCAAGTGCTCCAACCACGGGAACCAGCTGAATCCGCCAACCCGGTGCCATCCCAGCTACCGCCACTGAAGCTGCTAAAGCCGCGGACAGAGCCGCGGGAGACAGCTACACCCGGCTAGAGCCACAAGCTGGCCAGCGACCGTGCAAACCCAGCGTCACTCTCCCCACAGCCGATTGCAGTCACCAGTTTGCAGGAGAACCTGGGAGCACAGTAGAAAGACTTAAGAGGCATGGAAACTTGCACTGAGTGGGAAGGTCGGTTGCAAGTGCTGTCTGGAAGGGAACAGCTGAGGTTACACAATTCTTGGGCGACAAACTTTTACAGAAATTCCAAAATGGCTATGAGCCATGGAAGGTGGTTACCATGGTAACAACATAAACTGAAAATCAGGTATAAGCCTAGGAACCACTCACAGTGCCTTCTTGTGTCCAGAAAGTATATTGCAGTATGAATATATTCCTACGAAAGTTGATCCCTACAGCAGACATAGGTATATTTCTACACACAAAAATATTTTTGTAGTTGCTGCCTTTTTTTTTCTTTTTTGTTGTTGTTGTCTATGGGGGCTTTTTCTGTTTTGTTTTGTCCTGTTTTCTCCTCACCATTTTCTTGGAGGAGCTTTCGATAATTTTTTATTATTACTTTTCATAAAGATATATTTTTTATTTCTATGTTTTCTAATTTTAATTTCTTCTTTCTTTTCTTTTAACATTTCTACTAACACCACTTTTTTCCCTCTTTTTTTTCTTTCTTTCAATTATTTTACAATTATCACTATTTTTATTGCAGTTGTTTTTATATTACTGTTGTTGTGGGTGTTGTCTGTATGTCTATGTGTTTCCATCTGTTTCTGTATCTACGGGCCCATATGCCTGATAACCTTTGTATATGTTTATTTGTTCATTTGGTCTCAATGAGCTTGGTGTTACGACCTGCAACTCTGAGCTCCCAGCACTCCCCTCCACTCTCACTCCGTGATCTGAAGACCTGCTCCCCCAGGAGTCCAGATTCTTGGGTGAACTCTCGAGAGGTATAGACAGGACCCGGACTGCAGATGGCCAGTGCTGATTCTGCAGCTCAGGAGTGAGAAGACAACGGTCGGCTAAGAGGGAATCACACAAGAGCAGTGGTGCCCCAAGGTGCAGAGCAACAGCTGTCTGCAGCAATAACAAGGCCCACTCCCAGATATCCCATAGCCTCTCCTCCTGTCTCCCTGGGCAACCAGATGAGACCGAGCACCTTCTCAGATGGCAACCACCATGAAACAGACCTGGGACTGAAACACAGGCCCCATAAGTAAAGGGTTTGCCTGAGGCAGTACTGACCTGGGTGGAACACGGGGACTAGAAAACACACCCACAGAGCCAGGAAACTCCCAGGGTGGGGCTGATCCAGAGGACCGCTCTACTGAACCTAAGACACACCTGATCCTCAGGGGATCACCAGCCTACAGACAAAGGAGGCCAAAAGGTTACAGCCGACAACTAATCATACTGCAAATACAAACCCGCAAGAGTAAAGACAGGGCCTGAGGCACAGGTTCTGGGAACTCAAATCAGCCTCTCCTCTGCTGAGGAATCTAGGAAGGTCAGAAACAACCTCATAGTGTTGTTCCGTTCACCCAGTAACATAAACTAAGGGTGGGACTAGAACTGAGTGAACACTTCCAGCCTCCATCAACTGCCCGAGGTTGACAGGCCACACCACCCCCTGCTGGATAAAGACAGAGAGCAGCAGCCTAGATGAGCAGACACAGACCACCCTGTGACATAGGCAGGTACAAACCTCTGGAGTATCTGCTTACTGCAGACAACTGACTAGGTAACAGCCCTGTGGGGCTAGCAGTGACTGGGTGTGACAGAGCTGCAAGGTGGGGAAGGAGACATCAACCTTCCCAGACTGATCTATTTACTGGGTGGCTCCTCCTGACCCCATGCAGCACTGGAGCAAGGCATAGTAGAGCAGTCACCAGACCCCTGTGATCCAGTTCCCAGGGACCTCTTGAACTCTACCACCCGAGACAGCTGCTGACTGAGACAATTGATTTGGACCTTTTGAACTGAGCCAATCACCCGGGGACTATCCAGGTGGTGCCCTGAGTGTGTGATTGTAGGAAGGTTTGATTTTCCTTTTCCATTCGTTGCCTGTGGTGGGTGGGGTGACTTAATTGCTGGTATTTCTCCACAGCTGAGACTTCAACACAGAGTAACTATTTCACGTGGGTCAAATAGAAACCAGCTGAAAACAAGACAGAATCGCTTAGCCCCTCTACACCAAACAGGGTCCCAGTTTCTCAGGCCACAACACTGTACGGGTCCTCGACAAAGCACCAGGGGAGAAATCAAAGGCAGTAAAACAATCATGGGGTAGAATCAGCGGGAAAACTCTGGTAACATGAATAACCAGAATAGATCAACCCCCCCCAATGAAAGATATAGCAGATGTCATTGAAGATCCCATTCACAAACAACTGGCTGAGATGTCAGAAATTGAATTCAGAATTTGGATGGCAAACAAGATTAACAAAATGGAACTAGGAAATCGAGGAGAAATTCAAAACATGTCTCAAGAATTTAACGAATTTAAAAACTACCAAAGACTTAGACACACTGAAGCAAGAATTTGCAGGCCTCAAAGATCTGAAAAATACAGTACAATCCCTTAGCAACACAATGCAAAATTCTGCAAACTCATACAAAAACATGGAAGTTAAATAACCTTATGTTGAATGATAGCTGGGTCAGAGATGAGATTAAGAAGGAAATTGCCAATTTATTGGAACAAAATGACAATAAAGACATGAACTATCAGAACTTCTGGGACACTGCAAAGGCAGTTCTAAGAGGGAAATTTTTAGCACTGCAAGCCTGCCCAAAGAGAACGGAAAGAGAGGAAGTTAACAACTTAATGCGACATCTCAAGCAACGAGAAACGGAAGAACATTCCAACCCCAAACCCAGTAGAAGAAAAGAAATAACCAAAATTAGAGCAGAATTAAATGAAATTGAAAACAAAAGAATAATACAACAGATCAATAAATCAAAAAGCTGATTTTTAGAAAAGGTCAATAAAATAGATAAACCTTTGGCCAACTTAATCAGGAAAAAATGAGTAAAATCTCTAATCTCATCAATCAGAAACAACAAAGACAAAATAACAACAGACTCCTAAGAAATCCAAAAAATCCTTAATGAATATCACAAGAAACTTTATTCTCAGAAATATGAAAATCTGAAGGAAATTGACCGATATTTAGAAGCACGTTACCTTCCAAGACTTAGCCAGAATCAAGTGGAAATGTTGAACAGGCCCATATCAAGTTCGGAAATAGCATCAACCATACAAAACCTCCCTAAAAAGAAAAGCCCAGGACCAGGTGGTTTCACGTCAGAATTCTACCAAACCTTTAAAAAGAAATTAGTACCTATGTTACTCAACCTGTTCCAAGAGGTAGAAAAAGAAGGAAGACTATCCAACACGTTCTATGAAGCAAATATCACCCTGATCCCCAAACCAGGAAGAGACCCAACAAGAAAAGAAAACTATAGACCTATATCACTAATGAATATAGATGCAAAAATATTCAACAAGATCCTAACAAACAAAATCCAGCAACACATCAAACAAATTATACATCATGACCAAGTCGGTTTTATCCCAGGGTCTCAAGGCTGGTTCAATATACGTAAATCTATAAATGTAATTAAGCACATAAACAAATTAAAAAACAAAGACCTTATGATTCTCTCAATTGATGCAGAAAAAGCTTTTGATAATATCCAGCATCCCTTCATGATCAGAACACTCAAGAAAATTGGTCTAGAAGGGACTTTTCTTAAACTGATAGAGGCTATCTACAGCAAACCCACAGCCAATATCATATTGAATGGAGTTAAATTGGAATCATTTCCACTTAGATCTGGAACCAGACAAGGCTGCCCATTGTCTCCATTGCTCTTTAACATTGTAATGGAAGTTTTAGCCACCGCAATTAGGGAAGGAAAGGCGATAAAGGGTATCCATACAGGGTCAGAGGAGATAAAACTTTCACTCTTCACAGATGATATGATAGTATATCTGGAAAACACTAGGGACACTACCACAAAACTCTTAGAAGTGATGAAGGAATACAGCAGCGTCTCAGGTTACAAAATCAACATTCATAAATCGGTAGCCTTTATATATACCAACAACAGTCAACTTGAAAAAACAGTTAAGGACTCTATTCCATTCACAGTAGTGCCAAAGAAGATGAAATATTTGGGACTTTATCTAACAAAGGACATGAAAGATCTCTATACAGAGAACTATGAAACTCTAAGAATAGAAATAGCTGAAAATGTTAACAAATGGAAAAACATACCATGCTCATGGCTGGGAAGAATCAACATTGTTAAAATGTCCATACTACCCAAAGCAATATATAATTTCAAAGCAATCCCCATTAAAGCTCCACTGTCATACTTTAATGATCTCAAGAAAACAATACTTTGTTTTGGGGTTCAGTTTCCCGATTCTTCAGTCTGTAGGGTTTAGTAATCTGTAGCTCAGAGGATGCCGGGACAACACAAAAGCCAGAAAATGTTGTTGGCCAGAGCCGAGTTAGAACCCACCACCTTCGATATATGGGGCTGACACCCTACTTCTTTGAGCCACAGGCGCCGCCTTTAAATGCTTCTTTAGATTCTAAATAGAATTTGTAAAGAAATCATCCAGTATTTTTCTTTTATCTATTGTCTCGCTAGCATTTATTTAAAATTTTTCCTCAAATCTGTATGGTTTTTGTCATTATATTACTGTTGGGATTAGTTTATTCAGTTTACACTCCTTGTGATTTAAATTAGGTTGGTTAACGGAGGCAGAGCAAGATGGCAGCCGAGTCACAGCTTCCTTGTATCTGGGCACCGTGAGTCTAGGGAGATAGGACTCCAGGCATCTCTGGCTGCTGGGATCTGCCTATCATCACCCCTGAGAGGATACAGGGAGTCAGCGAGAGACTTCTGGACCCCAAGAGGAGGACTAAAACAGTAGAAAACCGGCAAGTGGTCGCGTGTGTTCAATCCGTCTAAACTCGCCCGCAACTTCCACAGGCACGAGAACTTAAAGAGCAAGAGGAAGTGAAAGGAAAATTAGGGCAAGGAAACAGATAAAAGAAATCACTCATGAGGAAGAATCAGCAGAAAACTCCAGGCAACTGGTTCTCCACGAAGAACCAGTCCAGAACAACCCTGCCAAGGGACCATGAGGTAGCTACTGCAGAGAATTCCACCTATACAGAATTGTTAGGAATCACAGAAAGGGAATTTAGAATACACATGTTCAAAACAATGAAAGAAATGATGGAAACAATGAAGTAAACTGCTAATAAAGTGGAAAATAACCAAAAGGAAATTCAAAAACAGAATCAAATAAGAGATGAACAAAATGAAGAATATAAAAAGGATATAGCAGAGCTAAAGGAACTGAAACAGTCAATTAGGGAACGTAAAGATGCAATGGAAAGTATCAGCAACACGTTAGACCATGCAGAAGAATTTCAGAGGTAGAAGACAAAGTTTTTGAGATAACACAGATAGTAAAAGAGACAGAAAAGAAGACAGAAAAAGCAGAAAGTTCACAGTCAGAATTATGGGACTTTATGAAGTGTTCCAACATACGGGTTATAGCAATTCCAGAAGAGGAAGAAGAATGCCCCAGAAGAATGGAAGCCACACTAGAGAATATTATAAAAGAAAATTTCCCAAATATCACCAAAGATTCTGACACACTGCTTTCAGAGGGCTATCGGACCCCAGGTCGCTGCAACTCTAACCGAGTTTCTCCAAGCCACATTGTGATGAACCTGTCCAAAGTCAAGACAAAAGAAAAGATTCTGCAAGCTGCCAGGAGTAAGCACCAGTTGACCTACAGGGGCAAATCCATCAGAGTGACCACAGATTTCTCTAATGAAACTTTCCAAACAAGAAGACAATGGTCATCTACCTTTAATCTACTTAAACAGAACAATTTCCAGCCCAGAATTCTGTACCCTGCTAAGCTAAGCTTCAAAATTGACGGAGAAATCAAATCATTTACGAATATACAAACATTGAGGAAATTCGCCACAACAAGACCAGCTCTACAGGAAATACTTCAACCTGCTCTGCACACTGACCACCACAATGGATCAGCAGCAAAGTAAGAACTCAGAAATTAAAGGACAGAACCTAACCTCCACACTGATGCAAAAGATAAAACTAAGCAATGGATTCTCACCAAATAAGACGAATAGAATACTACCACACTTATCAATTATCTCAATAAATGTTAATGGCTTGAATTCCCCACTGAAGAGACATAGATTGGTTGACTGGATTAAAAAACACAAGCCATCCATTTGCTATCTGCAAGAAACACACCTGGCTTCAAAAGACAAATTAAAGCTCCGAGTCAAGGGTTGGAAGACAATTTTTCAGGCAAATGGAATTTAGAAGAAAAAAGGAGTTGCAATCTTATTTTCAGATACATGTGGATTTAAAGCAACTAAAGTCAAAAAAGACAAAGATGGTCACTTTATCTTGGTCAAGGGAAAACTACAACAAGAAGACATTTCAATTCTAAATATTTATGCACCCAATTTAAATGCTCTGATTCTTGAAACAGACCTTACTCAAGTCTGAGCAATATGATATCTGATAATACCATCATAACAGGGGACCTTAACACTCCTCTTACAGAGCTGGACAGATCCTCTAAACAGAAATTAAACAAGGATATAAGAGATTTAAATGAGACCCTAGAACAACTGTGCTTGATAGACGCATATAGAACACTCCATCCCAAAGATAAAGAATATACATTCTTCTCATCACCCCATTGAACATTCTCCAAAATTGATCATATCCTGGGACACAAAACAAATATCAACAGAATCAAAAGAACTGAAATTTTACCTTGTGTCTTCTCAGACAATAAGGCACTAAAGGTGGAACTCAACTCTAACAAAAGTGCTCGACCCCACCCAAAGGCATGGAAATTAAACAATCTTCTGTTGAATAACAGATGGGTGCGGGAAGAAATAAAACAGGAAAATCATGAACTTCCTTGAGCATAACAACAATAAAGACACAAGCTACCAACACCTGTGGGATACTGCAAAAGCAGTTTTGAGAGGAAAATTCAACACTTTAGATGCCTACATTCGAAAAACAGAAAGAGAGCACATCAATCTCACAAGAGATCTTATGGAATTGGAAAAAGAAGAACAATCTAACCCTAAACTCAGTAGAAGAAAAGAAATATCCAAAATCAAATCAGAGATCAATGAAATTGAAAACAAAAGAATCATTCAGAAAATTAATGAAACAAGGAGTTGGTTTTTTGAAAAAATAAATAAAATAGATAAACCATCGGCCAGACTAACGAGCAATAGAAAAGTAAAATCTCTACTAACCTCAATCAGAAATGATAAACGGGAAATAACTGATCCCACAGAGATACAAGAGATCATCTCTGAATACTACCAGAAACTCTATGCCCAGAAATTTGACAATGTGAAAGAAATGGATCAATATTTGGAATCACACCCTCTCCCTAGACTCAGCTAGGAAGAAATAGAGCTCCTGAACAGACCAATTTCAAGCACTGAGATCAAAGAAACAATAAAAAAGCTTCCAACCAGAAAATGCCCTGGTCCAGATGGCTTCACTCCAGAATTCTATCAAACCTTCAAGGAAGAGCTTATTCCTGTACTGCAGAAATTATTACAAAAAATTGAGGAAGAAGGAATCTTTCCCAACACATTCTATGAAGCAAATGTCAACCTGATACCAAAATCAGAAAAAGACCCAAACAAAAAGGAGAATTTCAGACCAATCTCACTCATAAATATAGATGCAAAAATTCTCAACAAAATCCTAGCCAATAGATTACACCTTATCATCAAAAAAGTCATTCATCATGATCAAGTAGGCTTCATCCCAGGGATGCAAGGCTGGTTTAACATACGCAAGACTATAAACGTTATGCACATATTTTTTTTTTTTTTTTTGTAGAGACAGAGTCTCACTTTATGGCCCTCGGTAGAGTACCATGGCCTCACACACCTCACAGAAACCTCCAACTCCTGGGCCTAAGCGATTCTCTTGCCTCAGCCTCCCGAGCAGCTGGGACTACAGGCACCTGCCACAATGCCCGGCTATTATTTGGTTGCAGTTTGGCCGGGGCCGGGCCCGAACCCGTCACCCTCGGTATATGGGACCGGTGCCTTCCCGACTGAGCCACAGGCGCCGCCCCGTTATCCATCACATTAACAGAGGCAAAAATAAAGATCACATGATCCTCTCAATAGATGCAGAAAAAGCATTTGATAAAATCCAGCATCCTTTTCTAATTAGAACACTGAAGAGTATAGGCATAGGTGGCACATTTCTAAAGCTGATTGAAGCTATCTATGACAAACCCACAGCCAATATTTTACTGAATGGAGTAAAACTCAAAGCTTTTCCTCTTAGAACTGGAACCAGACAAGGTTGTCCTCTGTCACCTTTACTATTCAACGTAGTGCTGGAAGTTCTAGCCAATACAATTAGGCAAGACAAGGAAATAAAGGGAATCCAAATGGGAGCAGAGGAGGTCAAACTCTCCCTCTTTGCTGACGACATGATCTTATACTTAGAGAACCCCAAAGACTCAACCACAAGACTCCTGGAAGTCATCAAAAAATTCAGTAATGTTTCAGGATATATAATCAATGTCCACAAGTCAGTAGCCTTTGTGTACACCAGTAACAGTCAAGATGAGAAGCTAATTAAGGACACAACTCCCTTCACCATAGTTTCAAAGAAAATGAAATACCTAGGAATATACCTAACTAAGGAGGTGAAGGACCTCTATAAAGAAAACTATGAAATCCTCAGAAAGGAAATAGCAGAGGATATTAACAAATGGAAGAACATACCATGCTCATGGATGGGAAGAATCAACATGGTTAAAATGTCTATACTTCCCAAAGCAATCTACCTATTCAATGCCATTCCTATCAAAATGCCAACATCATACTTTCAAGATTTGAAAAAAATGATCCTGCGTTTTGTATGGGACCGGAAAAAACCCCGTATAGCTAAGGCAGTTCTCTGTAACAAAAATAAAGCTGGGGGCATCAGCATACCAGATTTTAGTCTGTACTACAAAGCCATAGTGCTCAAGAAAGCATGCTACTGGCACAAAAACAGAGACATAGACACTTGAAATCGAATGGAAAACCAAGAAATGAAACTAACATCTTACAACCACCTAATCTTTGATAAACCAAACAAGAACATACCTTGGGGGAAAGACTCCCTATTCAATAAATGGTGTTGGGAGAACTGGATGTCTACATGTAAAAGACTGAAACTGGACCCACACCTTTCCCCACTCACAAAAATTGATTCAAGATGGATAAAGGACTTAAATTTAAGGCATGAAACAATAAAAATCCTCCAAGAAAGCATAGGAAAAACACTGGAAGATATTGGCCTGGGGAAAGACTTCATGAAGAAGACTGCCATGGCAATTGCAACAACAACAAAAATAAACCAATGGGACTTCATTAAACTGAAAAGCTTCTGTACAGCTAAGGAGACAATAACCAAAGCAAAGAGACAACCTACACAATGGGAAAAGATATTTGCATATTTTCAATCAGACAAAAGCTTGATAACTCGGATCCATAGAGAACTCAAATTAATCCACATGAAAAAAGCCAACAATCCCTTATATCAATGGGCAAGAGACATGAATAGAACTTTCTCTAAAGACGACAGACGAATGCCTAACAAACACATGAAAAAATGTTCATCATCTCTATATATTAGAGAAATGCAAATCAAAACAACCCTGAGATATCATCTAACCCCAGTGAAAATGGCCCACATCACAAAATCTCAAAACTGCAGATGCTGGCGTGGATGTGGAGAGAAGGGCACACTTTTACACTGCTGGTGGGACTGCAAACTAGTACAACCTTTCTGGAAGAAAGTATGGAGAAACCTCAAAGCACTCAAGCTAGACCTCCCATTTGATCCTGAAATCCCATTACTGGGCATCTACCCAGAAGGAAAAAAATCCTTTTATCATAAGGACACTTGTACTAGACTGTTTATTGCAGCTCAATTTACAATCGCCAAAATGTGGAAACAGCCTAAATGCCCACCAACCCAGGAATGGATTAACAAGCTGTGGTATATGTATACCATGGAATACTATTCAGCCATTAAAAGAAAAGGAGACTTTACACCCTTCGTATTAACCTGGATGGACATGGAAGACATTATTCTTAGTAAAGCATCACAAGAATGGAGAAGCATGAATCTTATGTACTCAATTTTGATATGAGGACAATTAATGACAATTATGGTTACGGGGGGGGAACAGAAAGAGGGAAGGAGGGAGGGGGTGGGGCCTTGGTGTGTGTCACACTTTATGGGGGCAAGACATGATTGCAAGAGGGACTTTACCTAACAATTGCAATCAGTGTAACCTTGCTTATTGTACCCTCAATGAATCCCCAACAATAAAAAAATTAATAAATAAATAACAAAAAAAGAAAAATCTCTTCCCTAAGTTATACAGGTCTTATTTTCCAGATTCCCTTGCAGCTAGCTGGGTAAGCCCAATTGAGTGAATTCTAGCAAAGGAATGTGGACAGAAATGTTTTGTCATTTCCAGGCCTGATTCGTAGAAACTTCTCCTTGGCAATCCTCCATGCTCTTTGTCCTCCCACCAGCTGGCTGGAGACAACTACAAACACTTTGAAAACCACATGTTGGAAGATGGTAGAGCCTATAAGCCTGGCCCCCCCCCCAAAAAAAAAAGCTTCTGCACAGCCAAGAACACAGTAAGTAAAGCAAGCAAACAGCCCTCAGAATGGGAGAAGATATTTGCAGGTTATGTCTCCAACAAAGGTTTAATAATCAGAATCCACAGAGAACTCAAACGCATTAGCAAGAATAGAACAAGGGATCCCATCGCAGGCTGGGCAAAGGACTTGAAGAGAAACTTCTCTGAAGAAGACAGGGGCACGGCCTTCAGACATATAAAGAAATGCTCATCATCTTTAATCATGAGAGAAATGCAAATCAAAACTACATTGAGATATCATCTAACTCCAGTGAGACTAGCCTATATCACAAAATCCCAAGACCAGAGATGTTGGCATGGATGTGGAGAAAAGGGAACACTTTCGCACTGCTGGTGGGAATGCAAATTATTACATTCATTTTGGAAAGATATATGGAGAACACTTAGAAATTTAAAAATAGAACTGCCATTCAATCCTGTAATTCCTCTACTGGGCATATACAGAAAACCAAAAATCACATCATAACAAAAATATTTGTACCAGAATGTTTATTGCAGCCCAATTCATAATTGCTAAGTCATGGAAAAAGTCCAAGTGCCCATCGATCCACGAATGGATTAATAAATTGTGGTATATATACACCATGGAATATTATGCAGCCTTAAAGAAAGATGGAGACTTTACCTCTTTTATGTTTACATGGATGGAACTGGAACATAGTCTTCTTAGTAAAGTATCTCAAGAATGGAAAAAAAAGTACCCAATGTACTCACCCCTACTATGAAACTAATTTAGGGCTCTCACATGAAAGCTATAACCCAGTTACAACCTAAGAATAGGGGGAAGGGGGAAAGGGAAGGGAGGGAGGGGGGATGTGGGTAGAGGGAGGGGTACTGGTGGGATCACACCTGCAGTTCATCTTACATAGATATATGTGAAACTTAGTAAATGTAGAATGTAGCGCAATAACTGAAAAACGCCAGGAAGGCCATGTCAACCAGTGTGATGAAAATGTGTTAAACCGTTTATGAAGCTAGTGTGTGATGCCCCATGATCATATCAATGTACACAGCTATGATTTAATAAAAAAAAAAAAACTCCAACTTCCACAGTGGTGAAAGGATTAAAATTGTCCACTGGACTTTTGAAAAACTGGATACCCAAAATTTTACCAGACTTATCAATATTCTCCATTAATGTGAACAGTTTAAACTGTCCTCTAAAGAGACACAGGTTAGATGACTGGATACAAAAACTCAGGCCAGATATTTGCTGCATACTAGAGTCACATCTTACCTTAAAAGATAAATATAGACTCAGGGTGAAAGGATGGTCATCCATATGTCAAGCAAATGGTAATTAGAAAAAAGCAGGTGCTGCAATTCTATTTGCTGACACAATACGCATTAAACCAACAAAATTAAAGAAAGATAAGAATGGGGGAGAGGAGACAAGATGGCTGACTGAAGTCAGCTTTCCACAGAGGCTCCCATCCAGAAGGAGAGTTAAAGGACAAAAATTTAGCAAGCAACCTGGTGGATTTGAGCTGCACTAAGAGAGAAGGTTGAAGAATGCACGTCAACCACGCTGAAGCGAGCTGCAACCACAAGGATACAAACAAAAGGTACAAAATCCATCACCAAGCAGACAGGAGTCCCCTCCCCCATGAGAAAAGCTTGGAGTGCCCCACAAACAAACGAGCAGAGTTCAAAGGTTCTCCCACTACACTCCACGGGAGAGACCCTCTAAAACCTGGACCTACCTCCCATACTAGGGTGCCACAGCGTTCTCCTGCCAGTATAAAACTGTATATAGCCTCTACCTGGAATTCTGAGGTCCCAGTGCTCCCCTCCACTCACACTGAGGTCTGGGGCCCAGTCCCCCAAGAGTTCAGAGTCTTGAGTGATTTCTTCAGGGGTGTGGACGATGCCTGGACTGCATCTGGTCGGTGCCGGCTCAGTGCCACAGGAGTGAGGACAGGACAGTCAGCAGGAGAGAGGACCACACCGGAGCGGCAGTTCCCTGAGGCACACTGCAACAGCCCTCTTTTCGTGACAATACGGCTAGGCGTAAAACTGTGTAAAACTGTGTGTGTTCTCTGCCCGCAACCCCAGGCTCTCAGCGCTCCCACACTCCCCTCTGCTCTTGCTCCAAAGTCTGGAGGCCTGTCCGCCAGGAGTCCAGACCCTTGGGTGATTGATTGAGGGGTGTAGACAGTGCCAGGCTGCAGCCGGTCAGTGCAGACTCTGGGGCATGGGAGCAGAGAGAGGACGGTTGGCCAGAAGGGAGCTGCACGGGAGCAGCGGTTGCCTGAGGCATAAAACAACAGCCCTCTTTTGCTAGCAATATGGCTCACTACCGAATATTCTGAAGCCACACCCCCTGTCTCCCTGGGCAACCAGAGACTCTGAGTATAGGATTTGCCTGAGGCAACTCCAACTTGCAAACTGGGGAAACTCCCAGGGCGGGGCTGACCCAGAGGTCCACTTTACTGAACCTAAGATGCACCTGGCCCTCAGGGGATCGTCAGCCTATAGACGATACAAGAGCAAAGACAAGCTGATTTGGAACTCAATTCAGCTTCTCTTCTGCAGGGTAACCGCAAAGTTGTTCTGTTCTGTTCTGTCAGTAACATTAATCAGGGGCAAGACTGGACCTGAGTGAAAACCCCTCAACCTTCATCAAGTGCCCGAAGTTGTCAGGCCTCACCTCCTCCTGCTGGAGAGAGGCAGAGCACAGCAGCCTGGAAAACTTCCTTGTGATTCAGGCAGGTGCAAACTCCTGGAGTATCGATTCACTACGGGCAACTGGGTCAGCCAACTGCAGGGCTATCAGTGACTGGGTGTGACAGTGGTGCAAGGTGGGGAAGGCATCAACCTTCCCAGAATGATCTATTGGCTGGGTGGCTCCTCCTGACTCCACGCAGCACTGGAGCAAGCCACATCAGAGTACTCACCAGATCCCTGTGATACAGTTCCCAGAGACCTATTAAACTCTCTCACCTGAGACAAGTGCAGACTGAGACAATTGATTTGGACCTTTTGAACTGAACCCATCGCCCGAGGACAAATCAGGTGGTGCCCTGGGTGCACGATTGTAGGAAGGTTTGATTTTCCTTTTCCAATTGTTGCCTGTGGTGGGTGGAGTGACTTAATTGCTGATATTTCTCCACAGCTGAGACTTCAATCCAGAGTATCTATTTCACTAGGGTGGAACAGAAACCAGCTGAAAACACGACAGAACCACGTAGCCCCACCACACCAGCCAGGGCACCAGTTTCTCAGGCCACAACACTATACAGGCCCTTGACAAAGCCCCAGGGGAAAAAAATCAAAGGGAGTAAATCAACCATGGGGCAGAATCAGCAGAAAAAATCTGGTAACATGAAAAGCCAGAATAGATCAACCCCCCCAAGGAAAGATATGGCAGATGTAATTGAAGATCCCATTCCTAAACAACTGTCTGAGATCTCAGAAATCGAATTCGGAATTTGGATTGCAGACAAGATTAATAAAGTGGAATTAGGAAATCGAGGAGAAATTCACAAGTTGTCTCAAGAATTTAACGAATTTAAAGACAGAACCACCAAACATTAGACACACTGAAAGCAAGAATTTGTGGCCCTCAAAGATATGAAAAATACAGTAGAATCCCTCAGCAACATAATGGAGAAAGCAGAAGAAAGGATTTCTGACATTGAAGATAAAGCCTTTGAATGCTCCCAAACTCTCAAAGAGGAACAGAAATGGAGAGCAAAAACGGATCATTCTCTCAGAGACCTCTGTGATAATTCGAAGAAGGGCAATATCCGAATGATTGGAGTTCCTGAAACCAATGAAGTGGCCTCACTGGGCACAGAGGCCCAGTGAAATTATGAAAGAGAATTTTCCAGACATGCCAAGAGATTCTGAAATTCAGATAGCAGACCGCTTCACAACCCCAGCACGACTGAACCCCAATAAGACATCCCCCAGGCATATTCATAACTAACTTCACTAAACTTAATATGATGGAGAAAATTCTCAAAGCTGCCAGGAGAAAACAAACCATTACCTTCAAAGGGAAGAATATTAGAATGACTGCACATCTCTCTGCTGAAACTTTTCAAGCCAGAAGAGGGAGGTCATCAACTTTTAATCTCCTAAAGCAAAATAACTTTCAACCCCGGATCTAGTATCCAACTAAACTGAGTTTCATTTATGATGGAGAAATTAAATACTTTAATGACATTCAGATGTTGAAGAAATTTGCCATAACCAAACCAGCTCTTCAGGATATTCTCAGACCTATCCTCCATAATGACCAACCCAATCCTATATCACAAAAGTAAACTCACTCAGAAACTTCGGATCAAACTCCAATTTCCACCCTGGCGAAAGGATTAAAAATGTCCACTGGACTTTTCAAAACCTCGATACCCAAAATTTCACCAGACTTATAAATATTCTCCATTATGTGAACAGCTTAAACTGTACTCTAGGAGGCATAGGCTAGCTGACTAGATACAAAAACTCAGGCCAGATATATGTTGCATACAAGAGTCACATCTTAACTTAAAAGACAAATACAGACTAAGGGTGAAAGGATGGTCATCCATATTTCAGGCAAATGGTAATCAGAAAAAAGCAGGTGTTGCAATTTTATTTGCAGATACAATAGGCTTTAAACCAACAAAAGTAAGGAAGGACGAGAATGGTCACTTCATATTTGTTCAGGGTAATACTCAATATGATGAATTTCAATTATTAATATCTATGCACCCAACAAGAATGCACCTCAATTTATAAGAGAAACTCTGAAATGAGCAACTTGATTTCCTCCAGCTCCATAATCGTCAGAGATTTCAACACTCCTCTGGCAGTCTTGGATCGATCCTCCAACAAGAAGCTGAGCAAAGAAATCTTAGATTTAAACTTAACCATCCAACATTTGGATTTAGCAGACATCTACAGAACATTTCATCCCAACAAAATTGAATATACATACTTCTCATCAGCCCATGGAACTTACTCCAAAATCGATCACATCTTAGGTCACAAGTCTAACCTCAGTAAATTTAAAGGAATAGAAATTATTCCATGCATCTTCTTGGACCACCATGGAATAAAACTTGAGCTGAGTAAGAACAGGAATCTGCATACTCATACAAAAACATTGAAGTTAAATAACCTTATTCTGAATGATAGCTGGGTCAGAGATGAGATTAAGAAAGAAATCGCCAATATTTTAGAACAAAACGACAATGAAGACACAAACTATCAGAACCTCTGGGACACCGCAAACGCAGTTCTAAGAGGGAAATTTATAGCACTGCAAGCCTTCCTCAAGAGAATGGAAAGACAGGAAGTTAACAACTTAATGGGACATCTCAAGCAACTGGAAAAGGAAGAACATTCCAACCCCAAACCCAGTAGAAGAAAAGAAATAACCAAAATTAGAGCAGAATTAAATGAAATTGAAAACAAAAGAATAATACAACAGATCAATAAATCAAAAAACTGGTTTTGTGAAAGGGTCAATAAAATAGGTAAACCTTTGGCCAACCAATCAGGAAAAAAAAAAGAAGAAAATCTCTAATCTCATTAATCAGAAACAACAAAGACGAAATAACAATGGACACCTCAGAAATCCAAAAAATCCTTAATGAATATCACAAGAAACTTTGTTATCAGAAATATGAAAATCTTAAAAAAATTGACCGATACTTGGAAGCACGTCACCTTCCAAGACTTAGCCAGAATCAAGTGGAATTGTTGAACAGGCCCATATCAAGTTCGGAAATATCATCAACCATATAAAACTTCCCTAAAAAGAAAAGCCCGGGACCAGATGGTTTCACATCAGAATTCTACCAAACTTTTAAAGAGGAATTAGGACCTATATTACTCAACCTGTTCCAAAACATAGAAAAAGAAGGAAGACTACCCAACACATTCTATGAAGCAAACATCACCCTGATCCCCAAACCAGGAAAAGACCCAACAAGGAAAGAAAATTATAGACCGATATCACTAACGAATATAGATGCAAAAATATTCAACAAGATCCTAACAAACACAATCCAGCAACACATTAAACAAATTATACATCATGACCAAGTCGGTTTTATCTCAGGGTCTCAAGGCTGATTCAATATATGTAAATCTATAAATGTAATTCAGCACATAAACAAATTCAAAAACAAAGACCATATGATTCTCTCAATCAGTGCAAAAAAAGCTTTTGATAATATCCAGCATCCCTTCATGATGAGAACACTTAAGAAAATTGGTATAGAAGGGACATTTCTTAAACTGATAGAGACCATCTATAGCAAACCCACAGCCAATATCATATTGAATGGAGTTAAATTGGAATCATTTCCACTCAGATCAGGAACCAGACAAGGCTGCCCATTGTCTCCATTGCTTTTTAACATTGTAATGGAAGTTTTACCCACCGCAATCAGGGAAGGAAAGGCAATCAAGGCTATCCACATAGGGTCAGAAGAGATTAAAGTTTCACTCTTCGCAGATGATATGATAGTATATCTGGAAAACACTAGGGACTTTACTACAAAACTCTTAGAAGTGATCAAGGAATACAGCAGCGTCTCAGGTTACAAAATCAACATTCATAAATCGGTAGCCTTTATATAGACCAACAATAGTCAAGTCGAAAAACAGTTAAGGACTCTATCCCATTTCCCAGCAGTGCCAAAGAAGATGAAATATTTGGGAATTTATCTAACAAAGGACGTGAAAGATCTTTATAAAGAGAACTATGAAACTCTAAGAAAAAAAATAGCTGAAAATGTTAACAAATGGAAAAATATACCATGCTCATGGCTGGGAAGAATTAACATTGTTAAAACGTCCATACTACCCAAAGCAATATATAATTTCAACGCAATCCCTGTTAAAGCTCCACTGTCATACTTTAAAGATCTTGAAAAAACAATACTTCATTTTATATGGAATCAGAAAAAAACTCAAATAGCCAAGACATTACTCAGAAATAAAAACAAAGCAGGAGGAATTACACTACCAGACCTCAGACTATACTACAAATCGATAGTGATCAAAACTGCATGGTATTGGCACAAAAACAGAGAAGTAGATGTCTAGAACAGAATAAGGAACCAAGAGATGAATCCAGCTACTTACCATTATTTAATCTTTGACAAGCCAATTAAAAACATTCAGTGGGGAAAAGATTCCCTATTTAACAAATGGTGCTGGGTGAACTGGCTGGCAACCTGCAGAAGACTAAAACTGGACCCACACCTTTCACCATTAACTAAGATAGACTCTCACTGGATTAAAGATTTAAACTTAAGGCATGAAACTATAGAAATACTAGAGTTGACTGTAGGGGAAACCCTTGAAGAAATCGGTTTGGGCGAGTATTTTATGAGGAGAACCCCCCGGGCAATTGAAGCAGCTTCAAAAATACACTACTGGAACTTGATCAAACTAAAAAGCTTCTGCACAGCCAAGAACACAGTAAGTAAAGCAAGCAAACAGCCCTCAGAATGGGAGAAGATATTTGCAGATTATGTCTCCAATAAAGGTTTAATAACCAGAATCCACAGAGAACTCAAATGCATTAGCAAGAAAAGAACAAGGGATGCCATAGCAGGCTGGGCAAGGCACTCGAAAAGAAACTACTCTGAAGAAGACAGGCACACGGCCTTCAGACATATGAAAAAATGCTCATCATCTTTAATCATCAGAGAAATGCAAATCAAAACTACTTTAAGATATCATCCAACTCCAGTGAGACTAGCCTATATCACAAAATCGCAAGACCAGAGATGTTGGCGTGGATGTGGAGAAAAGGGAACACTTCTGCACTGCTGGTGGGAATGCAAATTAATACATTCCTTTTGGAAAGAGATATGGAGAACACTCAGAGATCTAAAAATAGATCTGCCATTCAATCCTGTAATCCCTCTACTGGGCATATACCCAGAAGACCAAAAATCACAACATAACAAAGATATTTGTACCAGAATGTTTATTGCAGCCCTATTCATAATTGCTAAGTCATGGAAAAAGCTCCAATGCCCAACAATCCACGACTGGATTAATAAATTGTGGTATATGTACACCATGGAATATTATGCAGCCTTAAAGAAACATGGAGACTTTACCTCTTTCATGTTTACATGGATGGAGCTGGAACATATTCTTCTTAGTAAAGTATCTCAAGAATGAAAGAAAAAGTACCCAATGTACTCAGCCCGACTATGAAACTAATTTAGGGCTTTCACATGAAAGCTATAACCCAGTTACAACCTAAGAATAGGGGGAATGGGGAAAGGAAGGGGAGGGAGGGGGGCTAGAGGGAAGGGGATTGGTGGGATTACACCAGCGGTGCATCTTAGAAGGGTATATGTGAAACTTGGTAAATGTGGAATGTAAGTGTCTTGGCATAGTAACTGAGAGAGTGCCAGGAAGGCTATGTTAACCAGTGTGATAAAAGTGTGTCAAACGGTCTGCGAAGCTAGTGAATGATGCCCCATGATCATATCAATGTACACAGCTACGATTTAATAAAAAAAAAAAGAAAGAAAGATAAGAATGCTCACTACATATTTGTTAAGGGTAATACTCAATATGATGAGATTTCAATTATGAATATCTATGCACCCAATCAGAATGCACCTCAATTTATAAGAGAAACTCTAACAGACATGAGCAACTTGATTTCCTCCAGCTTCATAATAGTCAGAGATTTCAACACTCCCTTTGGCAGTGCTGGATAGATCCTCCAATAAGAAGCTGAGCAAAGAAATTTTAGATTTAAACCTAACCATCCAACATTTGGATTTAGCAGACATCTACAGAACATTTCATGCCAACAAAACTGAATACACATACTTCTCATCAGCCCACAGAACATACTCCAAAATCGATCACATCTTAGGTCACAAGTCTAACCTCAGTAAATTTAAAGGAATAAAAATTATTCCTTGCATCTTCTCGGACCACCATGGAATAAAAGTTGAACTCAGTAACAACAGGAATCTGCACACTCATACAAAAACATGGAAGCTAAAAAAAAAAAAGAAAACATGGAAGTTAAATAACCTTATGCTGAATCATAGCTGGGTCAGAGATGAGATTAAGAAGGAAATCGCCAAATTTTTGGAACAAATGAAAATGAAGACACGAATTATCAGAACCTCTGGGATACCGCAAAGGCAGTCCTAAGAAGGAAATTTATAGCACTGCAAGCCTTCCTCAAGAGAACGGAAAGACAGGAAGTTAACAGCTTAATGGGACATCTCAAGCAACTGGAAAAGGAAGAACATTCCAACCCCAAACCCAGTAGAAGAAAAGAAATAACCAAAATTAGAGCAGAATTAAATGAAATTGAAAACAAAAGATCTGTTATACAACAGATCAATAAATTAGAAAGCTGGATTTTTGAAAAGGTCAATAAAACAGATAAACCTTTGGCTAACTTAACCAGGAAAAAAAGAGTAAAATCTCTAATTTCATCGATCAGAAATGACAAAGATGAAATAACAACAGACTCCTCAGAAATTCTAAAAATTCTTAATGAATATTACAAGAAACTTTATTCTCAGAAATATGAAAATCTGAAGGAAATTGACCAATATTTGGAAGTATGTCACCTTCCAAGGCTTAGCCAGAATCAACTGGAAATGTTGAACATGCCAATATCATGTTCTGAAATAGCATCAACCATACAAGATCTCCCTAAAAAGAAAAGCCCGGAACCAGATGGCTTCACGTCAGAATTCTACCAAACCTTTAAAGAGGAACTAGGACCTATATTACTCAATCTGTTCCAAAATGTAGAAAAAGAAGGAAGACTACCCAACACGTTCTGTGAAGCAAACATCACCCTGATCCCCAAACCAGGAAAAGACCCAACAAGTAAAGAAAATTATAGAAAATATCACTAATGAATATAGATGCAAAAATATTCAACAAGATCCTAACAAACAGATACCAGCAACATATCAAACAAATTATGCATCATGACCAAGTTGGTTTCATCCCAAGGTTTCAAGACTGGTTTAATATATGTAAATCCATAAGTATAATTTAACACATAAACAAATTAAAAAACAAAGACCATATGGTTCTCTCAATTGACACAGAAAAAGCTTTTGATAATATACAGCATCCCTTCATGATCAGAACACTTAGGAAAATTGGTATGGAAGGGACATTTCTTAAACTGATACTGTCCATCTACAGCAAACCCACAGCCTATATCGTATTGAATGGAGTTAAACTGAAATCATTTCCTCTCAGATCAGGAACTAAACAAGGCTCTTTAACATTGTGATGAAAGTTTTAGCCATCACAATTAGGAAAGAAAAGGTGATCAAAGGTATCCATGAAGGGTCAGAAGAGATCAAACTTTCGCTCTTCACAGATGATATGATTGTGTATCTGGAAAACACCAGGGATTCTACAAAACTTCTAGAAGTGATCAAGGAATACAGCAGCGTCTCAGGTTACAAAATAAACATTCATAAATCAGTAACCTTTATATATACCAAAAATAGTCGAGCTGAAAAACAGTTAAGGACTCCATTCCATTCACAGTAGTGCCAAGGAAGATGAAATATTTGGGAGTTTATCTAACAAAAGACGTGAAAGATATCTAGAAAGAGAACTATGAAACTGTAAGAAAAGAAATAGCTGAAAACATTAACAAATGGAAAAACATACCATGCTCATGGCTGGGAAGAATCAACATTGTTAAAATGTCCATACTACCCAAAGCAATATACAATTTTAATGCAATCCCTTTTAAAGCCCCACTGTCATACTTTAAAGATCTTAAAAAATACTTCGTTTTATATGGAATCAAAAAAAACCTCAAATAGCCAAGACATTACTCAGAAATAAAAACAAAGCAGAAGGAATTACGCTACCAGACCACAGACTATACTATAAATCGCTAGTGATCAAAACAGCATGGTACTGGCACAAAAACAGAGAATTAGATGTCTAGAACAGAATAGAGAACCAAGAGACGAATCCAGCTACTTACCCTTATCTGATCTTTGACAAGCCAATTAAAAACATTCAGTGGGGAAAAGATTCCCTATTTAACAAATGGTGCTGGGTGAACTGGCTGCCGACCTGTAGAAGACTGAAACTGCACCCACACCTTTCACCATTAACTAAGGTAGACTCTCACTGGATTAAAGATTTAAACTTAAGACATGAGACTATAAAAATACTAGAAGAGAGTGCAGGGAAAACCCTTGAAGAAATCAGTCTGGGCGAGTATTTTACGAGGAGGACACCTCCCCGTCCCCAGGCAATTGAAGCAGCTTGAAAAATACACTACTGGGACCTGATCAAACTAAAAAGCTGCACAGCCAAGAACACAGTAAGTAAAGCAAGCAAACAGCCCTCAGAATGGGAGAAGATATTTGTAGTTTATGTCTCCGATAAAGGTTTAATAACCAGAATCCACAGAGAACTCAAACATATAGGGAAGAGAAGAACAAGCGATCCCATCGCAAGCTGGGCAAGGGACTTGAAGAGAAACTTCTCTGAAGAAGACAGGCGCACGGCCTACAGACATATGAAAAAATGCTCATCATCTTTAATTATCAGAGAAATGCAAATCAAAACTACCTTTAGATTCCATCTAACTCCAGTAAGATTAGCCTACATCACAAAATCCCAAGACCAGAGATGTTGGCGTAGATGTGGAGAAAAGGGAACACTTCTGCATTACTGGTGGGAATGCAAATTAATACATTACTTTTGGAAAGATGTTTGGAGAACACTTAGAGATCTAAAAATAGATCTGCCATTCAACCCTATAATTCCTCTACTAGGTATATACCCAGAAGACCAAAAATCACACTATAAAAAAGATATTTGAACCAGAATGTTTATTGCAGCCCAATTCACAATTGCTAAGTCATGAAAAAAGCCCAAGTGCCCATTGATCCACGAATGGGCGGCGCCTGTGGCTCAGTGAGTAGGGCGCCGGCCCCATATACCGAGGGTGGTGGGTTCAAACCCAGCCCCGGCCAAACTGCAACAAAAAAATAGCCAGGCATTGTGGCGGGCGCCTGTAGTCCCAGCTGCTCGGGAGGCTGAGGCAAGAGAATCACATAAGCCCAAGAGCTGGAGGTTGCTGTGAGCTGAGTGATGCCATGGCACTCTACCGAGGGCAGTAAAGTGAGACTCTGACTCTACAAAAAAAAAAAAAAAAAATGTAATAAATTGTGGTATATGTACACTATGGAATATTATGCAGCCTTAAAGAAAGATGGAGACTTTACCTCTTTCATGTTTACATGGATGGAGCTGGAACATATTCTTCTTAGTAAAGTACCTCAAGAATGGAAGAAAAAGTACCCAATGTACTCAGCCCTACTATGAAACTAATTTTTAGCTTTCATATGAAAGCTATAACCCTATAATAACCTAAGAATATGGGGAATGAGGAGAGGGAGGGGAGGGAAGGGGGAGGTTGGGTGGAGGGAGGGTGATAGGTAGGATTACACCTGCGGTGCATCTTACAAGAGTACATGTGAAACTTAGTAAATGTAGAGTATAATTGTCTTAACATAGTAACTAAGAAAATGCCAGGTTTCAAAATGTGTCAAACTGTTTGTAAAACCATGTATGGTGCCCCATGATCGCATTAATGTACACAGCTATGATTTAATATTAATAAAAAAAGGTAAAATGATAGATTTGATTATAGACATTTTCTCATAATAAAAACATTAATACAGAAAAAATCTTAAGGAGGCGGAGCAAGATGGCAGCCGAGTAACAGCTTCCTTGCATCTGGGCACCGTGAGTCTGGGGAGATAGGGCTCCAGGCATCTCTGGCTGCTGGCATCTGCCTATCATCACCCCTGAGAGGATACAGGGAGTCAGCGAGAGACTTCTGGACCCCAAGAGGAGGACTAAAACAGTGGAAAACCGGCAAGTGGTTGCGTGTGTTCAATCCGTCTAAACCCGCCGCAACTTCCACAGGCATGAGAACTTAAAGAGCAAGAGGAAGTGAAAAGAATATTAGGGCAAGGAAACAGATAAAAGAAATCACTCATGAGGAAGAATCAGCAGAAAACTCCAGGCAACATGAAGAACCAGCCCAGAACAACCCCACCAAGGGACCATGAGGTAGCTACTGCAGAGGATTCCACCTATAAAGAAATGTTAGGAATGACAGAAAGGGAATTTAGAATACACATGTTGAAAACAATGAAAGAAATGATGGAAACAATGAAGGAAACTGCTAATAAAGTGGAAAATAACCAAAAGGAAATTCAAAAACAGAATCAAATAAGAGATGAACGATATGAAGAATATAAAAAGGATATACCAGAGCTGAAGGAAATGAAACAGTCAATTAGGGAACGTAAAGATGCAATGGAAAGTATCAGCAACACGTTAGACCATGCAGAAGAAAGAATTTCAGAGGTAGAAGACAAAGTTCTTGAGATAACTCAGATAGTAAAAGAGGAAGAAAAGAAGAGAGAGAAAGTAGAACGTTCACTGTCAGAATTATGGGACTTTATGAAGCGTTCCAACATACGAGTTATAGGAATTCCAGAAGGGGAAGAAGAATGCCCCAGAGGAATGGAAGCCATACTAGAGAATATTATAAAAGAAAATTTCCCAAATATCACCAAAGATTCTGACACACTGCTTTCAGAGGGCTATCGGACCCCAGGTCGCCGCAACTCTAACCGAGCTTCTCCAAGACACATTGTGATGAACCTGTCCAAAGTCAAGACAAAAGAAAAGATTCTGCAAGCTGCCAGGAGTAAGTGCCAGTTGACCTACAAGGGCAAATCCATCAGAGTGACCGCAGACTTCTCTAATGAAACTTTCCAAGCAAGAAGACAATGGTCATCTACCTTTAATCTACTTAAACAGAACAATTTCCAGCCCAGAATTCTGTACCCTGCTAAGCTAAGCTTCAAAATTGACGGAGAAATCAAATCATTTACGGATATACAAACATTGAGGAAATTCACCACAACAAGACCAGCTCTACAGGAAATACTTCAACCTGTTCTGCACACTGACCACCACAATGGATCAGCAGCAAAGTAAGAACTCAGAAATTAAAGGACAGAACCTAACCTCCACACTGATGCAAAAGATAAAACTAAGCAATGGACTCTCACAAAATAAGACAAATAGAATATTACCACACTTATCAATTATCTCCATAAATGTTAATGGCTTGAATTCCCCACTGAAGAGACATAGATTGGTTGACTGGATTAAAAAACACAAGCCATCCATTTGCTGTCTGCAAGAAACACACCTGGCTTTAAAAGACAAATTAAGGCTCCGAGTCAAGGGTTGGAAGACAATTTTTCAGGCACATGGAATTCAGAAGAAAAGAGGAGTTGCAATCTTATTTTCAGATACATGTGGATTTAAAGCAACTAAAGTCAAAAAAGACAAAGAAGGTCACTTTATATTGGTCAAGGGAAAAATACAACAAGAAGACATTTCAATTCTAAATATCTATGCACCCAATTTAAATGCTCCCAGATTCTTGAAACAGACCTTACTCAGTCTGAGCAATATGATATCTGATAATACCATCATAACAGGGGACCTTAACACTCCTCTTACAGAGCTGGACAGATCCTCTAAACAGAAATTAAACAAGGATATAAGAGATTTAAATGAGACCCTAGAACAACTGTGCTTGATAGATGCATATAGAACACTCCATCCCAAAGATAAAGAATATACATTCTTCTCATCACCCCATGGAACATTCTCCAAAATTGATCATATCCTGGGACACAAAACAAATATCAACAGAATCAAAAGAATTGAAATTTTACCTTGTATCTTCTCAGACCACAAGTCACTAAAGGTGGAACTCAACTCTAACAAAAATGCTCGACCCCACCCAAAGGCATGGAAACTAAACAATCTTTTGTTGAATAACAGATGGGTGAAGGAAGAAATACAACAGGAAATCATTAACTTCCTTGAGCATAACAACAATGAAGACACAAGCTACCAAAACCTGTGGGATACGCAAAAGCAATTTTGAGAGGAAAATTCATCACTTTAGATGCCTACATTCGAAAAACAGAAAGAGAGCACATCAACAATCTCACAAGAGATCTTATGGAATTGGAAAAAGAAGAACAATCTAAGCCTAAACTCAGTAGAAGAAAAGAAATATCCAAAATCAAATCAGAGATCAATGAAATTGAAAACAAAAGAATCATTCAGAAAATTAATGAAACAAGGAGTTGGTTTTCTGAAAAAATAAATAAAATAGATAAAACATTGGCCAGACTAACGAGGAATAGAAAAGTAAAATCTCTAGTAACCTCAATCAGAAATGATAAAGGGGAAATAACAACTGATCCCACAGAGATACAAGAGATCATCTCTGAATACTACCAGAAACTCTATGCCCAGAAATTTGACAATGTGAAAGAAATGGATCAAAATTTGGAATCACACCCTCTCCCTAGACTCAGCCAGGAAGAAATAGAGCGCCTGAACAGACGAATTTCAAGCACTGAGATCAAAGAAACAATAAAAAATCTTTTAACCAAAAAATGCCCTGGTCCAGATGGCTTCACTCCAGAATTCTATCAAACCTTCAAGGAAGAGCTTATTCCTGTACTGCAGAAATTATTCCAAAAAATTGAGGAAGAAGAAATCTTCCCCAACACATTCTATGAAGCAAACATCACCCTGATACCAAAACCAGGAAAAGACCCAAACAAAAAGGAGAACTTCAGACCAATCTCACTCATGAATATAGACGCAAAAATTCTCAACAAAATCCTAGCCAATAGATTACAGCTTATCATCAAAAAAGTCATTCATCATGATCAAGTAGGCTTCATCCCAGGGATGCAAGGCTGGTTTAACATACGCAAGTCCATAAACGTTATCCACCATATTAACAGAGGCAAAAATAAAGATCACATGATCGTCTCAATAGATGCAGAAAAAGCATTTGATAAAATCCAGCATCCTTTTCTGATTAGAACACTGAAGAGTATAGGCATAGGTGGCACATTTCTAAAACTGATTGAAGCTATCTATGACAAACCCACAGCCAATATTTTACTGAATGGAGTAAAACTCAAAGCTTTTCCTCTTAGAACTGGAACCAGAAAAAGTTGTCCTCTGTCACCTTTACTGTTCAACGTAGTGCTGGAAGATCTAGCCAATACAATTAGGCAAGACAAGGAAATAAAGGGAATCCAAATGGGAGCAGAGGAGGTCAAACTCTCCCTCTTTGCTGACGACATGATCTTATACTTAGAGAACCCCAAAGACTCAACCACAAGACTCCTAGAAGTCATCAAAAAATACAGTAATGTTTCAGGATATAAAATCAATGTCCACAGTCAGTAGCCTTTGTGTACACCAATAACAGTCAAGATGAGAAGCTAATTAAGGACACAACTCCCTTCACCATAGTTTCAAAGAAAATGAAATACCTAGGAATATACCTAACGAAGGAGGTGAAGGACCTCTATAAAGAAAACTATGAACTCCTCAGAAAGGAAATAGCAGAGGATATTAACAAATGGAAGAACATACCATGCTCATGGATGGGAAGAATCAACATTGTTAAAATGTCTATACTTCCCAAAGCAATCTACCTATTCAATGCCATTCCTATCAAAATACCAACATCGTTCTTTCAAGATTTGAAAAAATGATTCTGCGTTTTGTATGGAACCGGAAAAAAACCCGTATAGCTAAGGCAGTTCTCTGTAACAAAAATAAAGCTGGGGGCATCAGCATACCAGATTTTAGTCTGTACTACAAAGCCACAGTGCTCAAGACAGCATGCTACTGGCACAAAAACAGAGACATAGACACTTGGAATCGAATGAAAAACCAAGAAATGAAACTAACATCTTACAACCTTCGAATCTTTGATAAACCAAACAAGAACATACATTGGGGAAAAGACTCCCTATTCAATAAATGGTGTTGGGAGAACTGGATGTCTACATGTAAAAGACTGAAACTGGACCCACACCTTTCCCCACTCACAAAAATTGATTCAAGATGGATAAAGGACTTAAACTTAAGGCATGAAACAATAAAAATCCTCCAAGAAAGCATAGGAAAAACACTGGAAGATATTGGCCTGGGGAAAGACTTCATGAAGAAGACTGCCATGGCAATTGCAACAACAACAAAAATAAACCAATGGGACTTCATTAAACTGAAAAGCTTCTGTACAGCTAAGGAGACAATAACCAAAGCAAAGAGACAACCTACACAATGGGAAAGGATATTTGCATATTTTCAATCAGACAAAAGCTTGATAACTAGGATCTATAGAGAACTCAAATTAATCCACATGAAAAAAGCCAACAATCCCATATATCAATGGGCAAGAGACATGAATAGAACTTTCTCTAAAGACGACAGATGAATGGCTAACAAACACATGAAAAAATGTTCATCATCTCTATATATTAGAGAAATGCAAATCAAAACAACCCTGAGATATCATCTAACCCCAGTGAGAATGGCCCACATCACAAAATCTCAAAACTGCAGATGCTGGCGTGGATGGGGAGAGAAGGGCACACTTTTACACTGCTGGTGGGACTGCAAACTAGTACAACCTTTCCGGAAGGAAGTATGGAGAAACCTCAAAGCACTCAAGTTAGACCTCCCATTTGATCCTGCAATCCCATTACTGGGCATGTACCCAGAAGGAAAAAAATCCTTTTATCATAAGGACACTTGTACTAGACTGTTTATTGCAGCTCAATTTACAATCACCAAAATGTGGAAACAGCCTAAATGCCCACCAACCCAGGAATGGATTAACAAGCTGTGGTATATGTATACCATGGAATACTATTCAGCCATTAAAAAAAATGGAGACTTTACATCCTTCGTATTCACCTGGATGGAAGTGGAGGACATTATTCTTAGTAAAGCATCACAAGAATGGAGAAGCATGAATCCGATGTACTCAATTTTGATATGAGGACAATTAATGACAATTAAGGTTATGGGGGGGAGCAGAAAGAGGGATCGAGGGAGGGGGGTGGGGCCTTGGTGTGTGTCACACTTTATGGGGGCAAGACATGATTGCAAGAGGGACTTTAACTAACAATTGCAATCAGTGTAACCTGGCTTATTGTACCCTCAATGAATCCCCAACAATAAAAAAAAAAAGAACATTAATACAAATAAAAAGAAGGAAATATATGTAATAATACTAAAATTTCCATATTTTAATTCTTTTTATACAATTAATACAAACTAAATTAAGTTTTATTATTATTCACCCTAAGCAGTGATCTTTATGCCTTTACTTGGTCCACTCATGAGTGATCACAAGCCACAAAGGTCTTCAGAGATCCTGAGGCAAGAGTGAACATCTCACAACAAGGAAGAGCTGATTGTGATAACTTCACTTCTTGGATCTCTTTCACTACAATGGGCCTGGGCAAGTGGAACTAAAGATTATCTATTTTTTAATTAAACTAACCATCCTCAAAATAGGCAAGAAGCTTATATTTTTTTCTAAAAGCTAAAATAATAATGCAAGACAAAATGAACAAGTGACAGACCTGATAAGTTGTTAGTCGCCCACATTACAAAGGAAAAAAACGACAATATAATCCCATCTAACAAACCAGCCAAGAATTTTTTAATTACCAACAAGACTATTTAAAACTATAGCTTTGCACATGGTGTTGATAGTGAAGAATCTAATCCTATGCGTAAATTGTGTTCAAGGTACTGGCTAACATTAATGAAACCACTGCAATTAACAAGACATTTAAAAATACTGCTTGTATTTTCTTTACCATTTCTTTTTTGAATTTATATTTATGGATACTTTAATGGAGCATAATATATTTGTATGGTACTATATGTATAAAATTATAAGTAAATGTCTATAAGCATCTTCTGGGCATGCACACTCAACACTTTTTACTGCTAACAGTGGGCAATCAAAATGCTAAACGAGGGCCCAGTGCAGTGGCTCATGCCTACAATCCTAGCACTCCTAGCTGAGGCAGGAAGATCCCTTGAGGTCTGGATTTTGGAGACCAGCCTCGCAAGAGTGAGAACCCCCACCATCTCTACTAAAAATAGAAAAATTAGCCAGGTGTAGTCCCAACCTCTTGGGAGGCTGAGATAGGAGGATAGCTTAAACCCAGAAGTTTGAGGTTGCTGTGAGCAAGGCTGATGATGCCCCAGCATGCTAGCCTGGGCAATAGAGTGGACTCTGTCTCAAAAAAAAAAAAAAACTGGGCAGCTCCTGTGGCTCAGTCGGTGGGGCGCCGGCCCCATATACCGAGGGTGGCGGGTTCAAACCCGGCCCCGGCCAAACTGCAACTAAAAATAGCCAGCGTTGTGGTGGGCGCCTGTAGTCCCAACTACTCGGGAGGCTGAGGCAAGAGAATCACTTAAGCCCAGGAGTTGGAGGTTGCTGTGAGCTGTGTGAGGCCACAGCACTCTAGCGCCATAAAGTGAGACTCTGTCTCTACAAAAAAAAACTCTAAATGACACAACTCTGAAATAGCCCATATCCCTGATCAAGACTTCCTATTCTTCCCAAACACTACTTTGTTTTTCACCCTCTAGCAACAAGAGGGAAAATATTTTTAAATATTAAAAGTGGGAAACTTTGTCAAAGACAGTTCCAAAGCACAAGATCTACTGGTTCAATCAACCTTTTTTTACTAGCCACAACCATGTGCCAAAGAGAATCACAACCCTAGCTAAACCTCAGCTCTGCAACTCACCCAGATGTGGGCAGTTTACCTCAGAGGAGCTTTTTTTTTTTTTGAGACAGAGTCTCACTGTGTCACCCTCAGTAGAGTGCTGTGTTGTCACAGATCACAGCAACCTCAAATTGTTAGGCTTAGGCTCAGCGCCTGTGGCTCAAGCAGCTAAGGTGCCAGACACATACACCTGAGCTGGCGGGTTCAAATCCAGCCCAGGCCCACCAAACAACAACGATGGCTGCAACCAAAAAAAAAAAAAACATAGCCGGGCGTTGTGGCGGGCGCCTGTAGTCCCAGCTAATTGGGAGGCAGAGGCAAAAGAATCGCTTGAGCCCAGGAGCTGGAGGTTACTGTGAACTGTGATGTCACAGCACTCTACCCAGGATAGAGTGTGACAGCTTGAGGCTCTGTCTCTACAAAAAAAAAAAACTCTTGGGCTTAAGCTAGTCTCCTGCCTCAGCCTCCAAAGTAGCTGGGACTACAGGCACCCACCAAAATGCCCAGCTATTTTTTGTTGCAGTTGACATTGTTTTTAGCTGGCCAGGGCCAGGTTGGAACCCTCCAGCCTCTGTGTATGTGGGTGGCGCAGTAACACAAGGGCTATGGTTGCTGAACCAGGAAGAAGGAGCTTTTATCTCAATGTTAATTCTTTACCTTTATATATATATGGAAAGTAGTAATTTTCCATTTATGGTAACATCAATATGTACATCAGTATGTAAGCTTTACAAGAGTGGGTGTTAAAAGTTTGAGCAAATAACATCGCTGGTGTGCATAGTTATATGTCAAAAAACGGGGAGGTGGAATATAAATGGATTCAGAAACCCTGGACTAGATGATCTTTATCTAGTGCACAGATCTGAAATTCTATGATGATCCTTTGCTTGGACACATATAAACAAAAATTACTATAAAGCCCTGATGGCACAAAATCAGGTGTAGACAAGGATGTCTAGATCCTTGGTAGATCACCTGGCTCTTGTTCTCAGTCCTCTGATTTAAGATGAACAAATGCCAACCAAAGAGGGATAAGGCAGCTTCTGCCACTGTTGGCGGCAAGATTTGGAGGAGGGGGTGTTTGCTGCTTTAATAAAGAATGTTCACTGCTTTGCAGCCATGGGAATCTGTAGAAAGAAATGTCCAAACACCAGGAAAGAAATGTGGTGAGCAAACAACTCACGAAGCCTGAGCCTCAGGCCCTGACGTTCGCCCAGACGCCCTCTCGGGCAGAACTGTGAGGGTTTGGCGCCCCCTGCTGTCCCTTTTCTGCCAGAGACGAGCATCCCAACCACAGAGGGGAGGGGAAGGCCTCTGCAAAATGAGCCTCTTAGCATAATCTTGCAAAAATGCACCTGAAACACCAACAACGAAAAAAAACCATGATTGTTAACAAAATAAATCTGATTAAGTGGCTGTGTCTCCCCTCCCCCCATCATGCACTACATGGAATTAATGTGTCACCTGAATAGTCCACAGCAGAAACTGGGTGGAACCTCCAAAGGACTCTTCTCATCTCTATTCCTATCCTCAGCCAGATGGCCCCCCAGTGTTCTCTAGCTGGGTCACTGGGAACATGAATAGCTTTTGCACGCGCCCTTATGTGCATCTGAATTGAGGCTGGAAAGTGAGACTTCCATCATTTACTCAAGAAATAAGCTTAGCAAGGCCGGATTGGGGGAGGGGGAGAACGGCTCACGCCTGTAATGTTAGCACTCTGGAAGGCTTATGCCTGAGCCCATAAGATCAAGACCAGCCTCAGCAAGAGTGAGACTTGCTCTAGACAATATCTGGGCGTTGTGGTGGGCGCCTATAGTCCCTGCTACTCAAGAGGCTGAGGCAAGAGGATTACTTAAGCCCAAGAGTTTGAAGTTGCCGTGAGCTATGACATCACAGTGCTCTACTGAGGGCAAGATAATGAGACTGTCTCGAAAAACCAAAAAAAAGGTTGGGTGCCTGTGGCTCAAGCGGCTAAGGCACCAGCCACATACACCTGAGCTGGCAAGTTCAAATGCAGCCCAGGCCTGCCAAACAGCAATGACAACTGCAACCAAAGAATAGCCTGGTCTTGGGAGGTGGAGGCAGGAGAATCGCTTGAGCCCAGGAGTTGAAGGTTGCTGTGAGCTGTGATGCCACTGCACTCTACCCAGGGTGACAGCTTGAGGCTCTGTCTCAAAAAAAAAAAAGAGAGAGAGAGAGACAGAGAGACAGAGAGAGAAAGAAAAAGAAAAAAGAAGCTAAGAGGCATTGTAAATGACACAGAGGGATTTAGGCTCCAAGAGGCATCCCTGCCTTACAAAGGTTTTCCATCTAGAAAATGAGAAACATAAATGGTTAGTAATACCAGTTGCCATTTATTGAGCCAGTCATTTTACCATTATCTCCAATGGTAACAGGCATTGTATAAGTGGATAATTGTCCCATTACAGTTGGGGAAATAGGTTCAAAGAAGCTCAAGGACACAGGAAAAAAGGGGTAAGGAGGTCTCCAACTCTGGTCAGCTTACTTTCAAGTCCCATTCTCTCTTCTCTCACATCATTCTATGGTTTGGTCCTGTTATGTACACATGGGCAAATAAATTACATCCACCCACACATGGACATGCATACACACACACAGAAGGCATACACCGATGACAGTGGTCACCTCAGAGGCTAGAGCAATGATTTTCAAAGATTAGAGATCTTTTTCAGGGACAGCCCTTCCTGAGAACTCTCCTCCTTTTCTTCTTCTCTCAGCAAACAAAGCCACAGCACACTGGTGTGCCACAGGAGGATCTTAGGTGTGCCACAACAATTTTTAAATATTGTTAATTAAATTATCTTCCAAAGAAATTCAAAGCACAATAAGTATATTCTTTTTTTTACTCTTTTTTTTTAATCAATATAATTTAAGTGTGCCACAGAAGTTTAAATGTAGATTCAAGTGGGGCGGCGCCTGTGGCTCAAGAAGTAGGGCATCAGCCCCATATACCAGAGGTGGAGGGTTCAAACCTGGCACAGCCAAAAGCTGCCAAAAAATATATATGTATATATACACACACACACACATATATATATAGATTCAAGTGTGCCACAAGATAAAAAAGTTTGAAAAACACTAGAGGAAGATAAATGGGCTGGAGAGATGGAAGGGCAGGGTGAGATGGGGGATAAACAAATGTTTAATTTTTTTTATTTTAAAAGCAAACAGGTTTTTGTTTTTTTTTTTTAAGCAAACAGGTTTAAAGCACACATATACCTCATGGTATATATTGGGTAAAAATATTTTAAATCCTAATAAAAATTGTTAAATGTAAAAAATGTCATTTATTTCGGCTAATGGGTACATTCATTATTTTATTCTTTGCATAGCTCCATATTTTAAATTTTTTTCCTAAATATACCATTTAATTCATGAGCTACAATTTTTTTCCTAAACAATATTTTTAAAGGAAAGAAACTGGAAGGAAATAAGTATCCTCAAAGGATATGAATATGAAATCATGAAAACCATACTACCCACCTAGAAAGCACACATGAGTTTGACTACAAACCCATAGGTTCCATCCAAGTGGAGAATACTCAGCTATTTACATAGCAGCTTCCATCTGGGGACCTCTGAGCATTTCACAAACACAATTAATTCTACCTCCTGTCACCTCCTAAAAGATGCAAGAGTATTTTACAAATTGTTAAATAGAGTCTGGGGAAAATAAAGTGTCTTGTCTAACATCACACCATGAGTTATAAACTGAACTGGGAATAAAGCCTTAACAAGCAGCGCTCTAACCACAACTATGACAGCATCACTGATAAAGAGGAAACCTGGAGTGTCTGCCATTCCCATTCTTTTCCTGATAAATCTTAATGTACCATGCCTTTAAGGAGCAGCCCTTTCAAAGAGGTCAGCCTCCCTTTCCTCACATTAAGCCTCATCTGAAAACATCCTTCCATGCATAAATAGAGATCTTTTTCAGAGACAACCGAAACCACATCCTCTGGCTTTTATTTTACATATCCAGCCAGGCTTTTTTAAGCACTGGGCCTATGGTAGAATGAAGCAACTCTCCTCCTTTTCCTCTTTTCCCAGCAAACAAAGCCAGGAAGGAGGAGGAAAATCTCTCACCATCAAGTGCAGGCTGCTACGCTGAGCCCGGACAGAGACCCCTGCTCCAGAATCCCTTCGACAGCATCAGTAAACGTCTAGCTGCATGATCCTGGAACCCAACTCCTCTCACAGCTCCCCTTACCTGCCTGCCTAATCCCCATGGCATCAAAGTTAACATGTGGCCAGGGCACTACTAAGGTTTTGGTCCTTGTTGTCTCCATTCTTAGTATCCCTCTATGGCTCCTGACCACTGATGGTGACCATTCCAAAACACAAATCTCACCTTGTCATGCCCCACTGGCTGAGTATGAAATCTAGATTCCTTTGCAAGGTGAACGAGGCAGTCTAGCATCCACTGGACCTTCCAGCCTCTGCTCTCAGAAACAGAGCCCTCCACAGAGGCAGTTCCTGGTGGGACATCCAGTAGACATCTTCCAGGAAGTCAAGTGAGAGGAGTCCAGAGTTAAGTTATCAAATTTAAAGAAGGTGGGATGAGATGAGAAGCACAGCTTTCCCAGGCAGCTGCCAAAGATGGCAGAGGAGCAGGTCCTGGTCCTGGATGTCAGAGGCCAGCTCCTGGACCACCTGGCAGCTATTATGGCCAAACAGGTACTGCTGGGCCGGAAGGTGGTGGTTGTGCGTTGTGAGGGCATCAACATCTCTGGCAATTTTTACAGAAACAAGTTAAAGTACCTGGCCTTCCTCCACAAATGGAGGAGCACCAACCTATCCTGTGGCCCCTACCATTTCCGGGCCCCCAGCCACATTTTCTGGCACACTGTAAAAGGCATGCTACCCCATAAGACCAAGCGCAGCCATGCTGCCCTGGACCACCTCAAGGTATTTGATGAGATCCCACCACCCTATGACAAGAAAAAACAGATAGTGGTTCCTGCTGCACTTTGGGTTGTGCGTCTAAAGCCTACAAGAAACTTTGCCTACCTGGGGTACCTGGCACACAAAGTTAGCTGGAAGTACCAGGCAGTGACAGCAACCCTGGAGGACAAGAGGAAGGAGAAGGCTAAGATCCACTACCAGAAGAAAAAGCAGCTCACGAGGCTACGGAAAGAGGCCAAAAAAGAACGTGGAGAAGAAAATTGACAAATACACAGAGGTCCTCAAGACCCACAGACTCCTGGTCTGAGTCCAATAAAGACTTTATTCTTTATGTTTGGCCTGGCCTGCCCTTCCTCCATCACCACCCTGGGATGTGGGGGACCCAAGGGCAGCAGTCTGGGTGCCACAGGCAACCTGAGACTTAGAAAGGAAAGGACCTTAGACACTGCAAGTCTGTAAAGTTAAGTGACTCTAGGACTTGCGTCAACATAATTTATGACCTTCTTGTTCATGAGTTTTAGAAAATCGATAGGACCACCAGTTAAGTTTAAATAATTGTGGGGGAGCCCTACTTTGTGAGTGGGGCATCTAGTTTACCTTCTCACCTGGTCTACACTGTACATCTGGTAGAGTGTGAAAAGACACTTGAGGCAACAGTGTAAGCTTGGTGTTGTACAAAGTATTTATAGATGCACAGACTGGGGAGGCAAGATGTGCAACAGGAGGTTACAGGCATCACCTTGCTCCTTCCCTGTATTCTATTACCCAGGAACAAATGAATTCCTTTCAAAGAAAAAAAGAGAGAGAGAGAAGGGCAGGCCAGCAGCAAAGCCAGGAGAGTTCTAAACTGCACTGGAAAAAAAATTAAAAATAAATAAACAAACTGCACTGGGCCTACAGGGAGTGGACTTAGAAAAGCAATGCCTGAAGCCCCCAAACCAGCAGCCAAATCAGCTTTCTCTCTGATTCCTGCAACCAGGACCTTTTCCCAGCTGGGATGGCCTGGACTTTCCTGGGATTGCCCCTGGAAGACACAGACACAGTCCACTGAAGATCTGAGGGCAGAATGAGGTCTTGGGACTGCCCCTCATCCTGGACGCTACCCAACAGACCAGGCTGAGGCACTATGATGACTGAAGCACCCTGAGACTTCATGGTGAGGGAAGCATGGATGTGCCAGAGCCTGAGCCTCGGTTTCATTGTGACAGGCCTCACATGTCTAGATTCATCTTGTGCTCAAGAGGGAGCTGTGAGGCTCTCCCAGGGAGATCAGTTTGGGGTTGTTAGGAAAGCCCCTCTGGCAGGAGTCTGAGTTACAGCAGAGAAGGGCAAGTCAGGAAGAGGTGGCTGTGTGGAACTGGGTTCTGGCTCTCTGGTGAGGGTTTATGACACATGAGGGGCAGAGGAGCATGGAGCCAAAACAGATAAAAGAAGCTGAGTGGAATCCTCCCAGCCAATAAACAGACCCTAATCTGAGACAGCTTGGGCTACTCCTTTCTTTTAGTATCTAACACAATTTTACCTCCAGTTTCTGCTCAAATGCCTAGTTCAACCACTAAACTATAAGTTACTTTATAATAAAAATCATATTTATCTTTGAACCCCCAGGGTCTAACACTGTACCTCACATACAACATGTGTTTAATAAATAAGGTCTCCTTAGTTTAAAAAAAAAAAAAAGAGAGAGTATAACTTGTGTGTGTGTGCGTGTATTACTACGACTAATCATGTATCTTCCAGTGGGAAAGCTGGAAGATAGAGTTAAACCATATTTTAAAGATTTTTGAATTAAGGGTTTGATACTATAAATAATGGGGAGTCGTTAAAGTTTTATGAGAAGGTGAGTAATCTAATCTAAGAGCTATGCTTAGGAAAATAAGTTAGCCAAGATGTGTTTAATGGATTAAAGCAGGGAGAAGCTGGAATATAAGATCAACAGAAAGTTATATCAGTACTTTATCATAAAGAGATAGATCCTTCACCAAGTATAACTAATGATCCATTAGTTTTCATTCTACAGACTGCAACCTAAATCCCTGGCCATTAAGTTAAAAATCACATTGCAGGAATTTCAATTAAGACAGACACAAATACAGTATAAAATCCAACTGTGTTCATTTGAATATTTCTGTCTTCACTGGGAAATTCTACTCCTTCAAATGCCAAAAGCATGTACATGCCGTATTGTGAGTTTGAAGAGGAACACATTTGGCTTTAATGATTATTGTCTAAAAGAAATATCTCTGAAGAATTGGAGAGGAAGGAAAGGTTTGTGTTTGGATGTTTTATCTCAAACTGTCTAGCTTCTATTTTATAAATTTCTCCATTGCCAAACACATTTCAGGCCTGAATTCTCACAAAGCTTACATATGCCTGAAAATAGGGGCATAAAAGGGAAATGCCTCTCATTCATTACTCTAGTATGGTACATGGCCCTTTCCTGATGGTTAGGGAAATGAACTTTGCTTTTAGAGAGAGAAGCCTATAAAACCATATGAACCACAGTGAGATATCATTTGCCCCCAGTTGAAATGGCTAGTATTAATATTAAAAAGACAGGCAATCATGAGTTCTCTGTAACAAAAATAAAGCTGGGGGCATCAGCATACCAGATTTTAGTCTGTACTACAAAGCCATAGTGCTCAAGACAGCATGCTACTGGCACAAAAACAGAGACATAGACACTTGGAATCGAATTGAAAACCAAGAAATGAAACTAACATCTTACAACCACCTAATCTTTGATAAACCAAACAAGAACATACCTTGGGGGAAAGACTCCCTATTCAATAAATGGTGTTGGGAGAACTGGATGTCTACATGTAAAAGACTGAAACTGGACCCACACCTATTCCCACTCACAAAAATTGATTCGAGATGGATAAAGGACTTAAACTTAAGGCATGAAACAATAAAAATCCTCCAAGAAAGCATAGGAAAAACACTGGAAGATATTGGCCTGGGGAAAGACTTCATGAAGAAGAATGCCATGGCAATTGCAACAATAACAAAAATAAACCAATGGGACTTCATTAAACTGAAAAGCTTCTGTACAGCTAAGGAGACAATAACCAAAACAAAGAGACAACCTACACAATGGGAAAGGATATTTGCATATTTTCAATCAGACAAAAGCTTGATAACTAGGATCTATAGAGAACTCAAATTAATCCACACGAAAAAAGCCAACAATCCCATATATCAATGGGCAAGAGACATGAATAGAACTTTCTTTAAAGACGACAGACGAATGGCTAACAAACACATGAAAAAATGTTCATCATCTCTATATATTAGAGAAATGCAAATCAAAACAACCCTGAGATATCATCTAACCCCAGTGAGAATGGCCCACATCACAAAATCTCAAAACTGCAGATGCTGGCGTGGATGTGGAGAGAAGGGCACACTTTTACACTGCTGGTGGGACTGCAAACTAGTACAACCTTTCCAGAAGGAAGTATGGAGAAACCTCAAAGCACTCAAGCTAGACCTCCCATTTGATCCTGCAATCCCATTACTGGGCATGTACCCAGAAGGAAAAAAATCCTTTTATCATAAGGACACTTGTACTAGACTGTTTATTGCAGCTCAATTTACAATCGCCAAAATGTGGAAACAGCCTAAATGCCCAACCCAGGAATGGATTAACAAGCCGTGGTATATGTATACCATGGAATACTATTCAGCCATTAAGAAAAACGGAGACTTTACATCCTTTGTATTAACCTGGATGGACGTGGAAGACATTATTCTTAGTAAAGCATCACAAGAATGGAGAAGCATGAATCTTATGTACTCAATTTTGATATGAGGACAATTAATGACAATTATGGTTATGGGCGGGAAACAGAAAGAGGGAAGGAGGGAGGTGGGTGGGGCCTTGGTGTGTGTCACACTTTATGGGGGCAAGACATGATTGCAAGAGGGACTTTACCTAACAATTGCAATCAGTGTAACCTGGCTTATTGTACCCTCAATGTATCCCCAACAATAAAAAAATAAATAAATAAATAAATAAATAAAAAAGACTTGTAGTATAACCTGAAGTCTAGCAAAAAAAAAAAGAAAGACAGGCAATCATGGATGCTAGCGATGATGTGGAGAAAGGGCAACCCTCATACACTGTTGGTGGAAATGTAAATCAGTATAGCTACTACAGAGAACAGTATGGAGGTTCCTCAAAAAACTAAAATAGAACTACCACATGATCTAGCAATCCCACTGCTGGGTACATATCCAAAAGAAAGGAAATAAATATATCAAATATATCAATCTCCACTCCCATATTTATTGCAGCAATATTCACAATAGCCAAGACTTGGTATCAACCTAAATTCCCATCAATGGATGAATAGATAATGAAAATGTGGTACATATACACAGTGAAATATTATTCAACCATAAAAAAGAATGAAAACCCAGCCCCGGCCAAAAACTAAAAAAAATAATGAAATCCTGTCATTTACAGGAACACAGATGGAACTGATGGCCATAGAATTAAATGAAATAAGCCAATACAGAAAAATAGCACATGTTCTCACACAGAGGTCAGATCTAAAAACATGGATCTCACAAAGGCAGAGAGTAAATTAGTGGAAGCTGGGAGGGGGAGGTAAAAGAGTGGCATAAAGAGGAAAAAGAATATAAATATATGTACCACCAGTGAACTGTACACCACTTAAAAATGGTAAAGATAGTAAATTATACATATAATTTTACCTCAATAAAAAATAAAGTTAGGCTTGGCGCTTGTGGCTCGAGCAGCTAAGGCGCCAGTCACATACACCTGAGCTGGCAGGTTTGAATCCAGCCCGGGCCCACCAAACAACAGTAATCCCACTTACTTGGGAGGTGGAAGCAGGAGAATCACTTGAGCCCAGGAGTTGGAGGTTGCTGTGAGCTATGATGCCACAGCACTCTACCCAGCGTAACAGCTTGAGGCTCTGTCTCAAAAATAAATAAATAAATAAATAAATAAATTTTTAAAAAACAATGAAGAATTCTCTAGGTCATGCAGATATACTTAACCTATCACCTGCAGGCAACAAACATATATCAGTGGTTCTCAACCTTCCTAATGCCGCGATCCTTCAATATAGTTCCTCATGTTTGGTTGGGGGTCACCACAACATGAGGAACTGTAATGAAGAATTGCGGCATTAGGACGGTTGGGAACCACTGCTAAATATGAAATATAAACAGCATTTCTCAGCAGGGATCAAATCCTGTTCATGTTCATATTACCCAATGCACTACAAATAGTAAATGCTTTTATGATAAATGTGAACATATCACCAGTTTAAGGATAAGGCTTAACTCTTGAGATATAAAGATAAATCAGTGTCCCAAACTGGTAAGCCTATGGAATTTCCGCAGTTTAGCAAAAATTCACCCGGAGTACAAGACACCAGGTACCCTCTTCTTGTAGACACCTTTGATAACAGAGCAGACTTGAGCGTGGGTTTGGGGGTTTAAACTATGTTATACTCAAAACCTTTTGGTTTAATTACGGCCCCTCAGGCTGTAACATCTAACATCATGATATATATTCGACAAACACTTAAATAGAACTAATATTATGTGCTATAAACTATTTTAATCATTTAAAGATATTAACTCTTCAATGTAATGCTCATAACAAACCCCAGCACATAGGTACTATTATTATGCTCATTTACAAATGAGAAAACTGAGGCACACAGAGGATACTTAACTTGCCCAAGGTAACATTGCTATTAAATGACAGAGTTAACATTTGAACATGATCTGAATGGCTCCAAAGTCTCTGTCTTAATAGCAATACCTGGCCTCTACATCCTCTTTTCTGAGTTGCTATAACAACTCTCTACTTGATTCATTCTGTCTGGAGGGATATATATATATATATATATATATATATATATATATATATATATGATGTGTTTTTGAGAATTTGGTGCTTCCCTCGTTTTATAAGAGTACTTCTCACATAGATATTGAGCTTTCAGAGTTTTCTCCCTAGTCCAACGCTAATCATAGTTTGATTGTTTAAAACATAGAATTCTAGTGTGGAAAAAGATCTATGCAAAAACAACCAATTCCATTTCCCAGGGGTGGCTGCTAGACATGGTGACTTGTTGGCTCCACTACTGATCTCACAACCCTAAAAGACCTAAATCAGCTTTAACTTCAGGGAAGACTTTGGAATAAGGATGATATAATTTCAGTTTTCATTCTTCCTCTTCTCTTGCAAAAGCTCCACAGAGTTACATGTGGACTAAACTTGGTCCACTGAGCAGCAGGTCAAGGACCGTCTGTGCTACGGGGGCCAGGAGGAGGCCAGCACTGAGTGGAGCCCTGGAGCCTGGCAGAGAAGAGGCCAAGCTAAAGAGGAAATATGGTGAAGACAGAATGTGCTACCTTCATCACTTCCCTGAAGTCTTTTACATTCCAGGTTCTGGGATAAAGAGGAGGAGACTCTGTGCACACACCTATGCATGCCATGAATGGGAATATGGCTCCCTCCTGGTGACTCACACCAATAGAACTTCACTGCTGATTTTTTGGTTTCATTTAACACCCAGTTGCTTTTGTTACAAAAGAATTTCATTCCCACAAGATCATTATCACTCAAAATTTAACCAACATCCGATAAAATAAGGAAGCTGCTGAAAGACTTGGGGCAGGACCCCCCACTCTGCCCTGAGCGATGATGACCCCAATCAACCGCAAGAGACGGCGCTTGATGCAAACAGCAAGAGGATTTTATTCCAGCATGCTGGGGCTTGACTCGCAACTCTTTTAGGAGCCGAGGAGTCAAGCCCTGAACAGCAGGTTTTACAAGCTTATAAAGGCAAAAACCACAAAGTAGGGAGGGGTAGCAGACATAGTAGGGGCTTTAGGGAGGGGTAGCAGACATAGGGGCTTTTCCAGATAAGAAGAACTCTGGTTCATTACTCATCTGTCTTAAGACAAGATCAGCAGTTAAACATTTGCTTAGCTTTTTTCTTTCAGAACCAGTTACCGGTTATCTGCTTCAGCTCGGGGCTATTTCCTAGGAGGGTTACAAAAGGTCACATTCTTATGGTAGGGGGCGAGGGGTGCTGCTACATATCTGGTCCCCCCCACCTTTTTGGATTTGGTAGTACTTTCCTTCATTCCCCCATTTGTTTTTTGGGAAGTTCTAATCATGGAACTTCTGGCTCTATGTATTCATTCTCATGGCTATCCTCCCAGCGGAGAGACTGGTAATGCTGTCTGAGCATTAACACTTGTACAGCACTTACTCTCTCCTGGACGAAGGTGACTATACGGTTGAAAATGCAGGGCCCAAAGGTAAGAATTAGAAGCAGTATGATAAGGGGACCTATTAAACTGGAAACGAGAGTGGTGAACCAAGGGGACTGGTTGTACCAACTTTCAAACCACCCTTGATGGGCCTCCCAGTCTCGTTGCCTTTTTTCCAGTCTCTCCCTGAGTTTAGACATGGAGTCTTTTACCATGCCAGAGTGATCTATATAGAAACAGCATTCTTCTCTCAGTGCAGCGCATAACCCTCCATCTTTTAGGAACAGGAGATCGAGTCCCCGTATATTCTGTAATACTACTTCAGATAAGGAGGACAGTGACTCTTCTAGTTTTGTGATTGATTGTTCTATGGCTTTTAGGTCCTCATCTACAGCTGCTTGCAGTTCTTCGAGATACTGTGGGGTCTGGACAAGCGCAGCCATTCCTGTTCCTACTCCGGCCGCCACCCTTATACCCATCAGGACAGCTAGGGTAATAGAGACTGGTTCCCTCTTCTGTCTACGGGGTCGGAGATCGAATTCTGCCTCGAAGGAACTCGCCTCGTGGTAGATAACTCTAGGTATTAACTGTACGAGGATACAGTAGTCTGCAGTGGAGTTAAACACTGATGAGGAAATGCACGGGGTTAGCTCCGTGCTGCAAGCCCACCATCCTCCTTTAGGGGGCACTAGATAATAATTGGTAGTGGTTGACGGGCTTTTAATGGTCTGATTACACAGAAGCTGGTGATTTTCAGGGATCGTGCCTAGGCAAATGCCTCGCCCAGAGACTGCTGTAAGGGTGATCTTGGATCCCCAGTCACAGGAATTATGGGAGGTGGTGTTTTGGAAGATACCTGAGAAGGCGATCCCTTCATAATAGGGCGGGCCTGAGGCTAGACACAACCAGCAAGATTCGGTAAGATTAGGGTTGGAAGTATTGAGGATATTGAAAGCCCCCTGTATTAAGTTAAGGAGTCTCTGCCCGGTGCTTGGAGTCTCCGGGGATGTTACCTGGGGAGACAGTTCCGCAGGCGATGGGGCTGTGCTGGCCCCAGTTAATTGGGTGCTCCCTGGGGTCTGAGGCATACGGGGGGAAATAGGCGGCCTGGCTGGCAGCTGCTGTCCTGAGAGTACGATGTTGGGTCCTATCTGGACAGCGACGGGGGTTTCTATTTTTAATTTGATGAAGAAGGTAAATCCTTTATCCCACCCTGACATATAGAAACGGAATCCCCATGTTCTTCCTTTTAACCAATCTCGGGCTTGCTTCCCTCTCTCCGTGAAGGAAATACTTAGGGGGTTTGACCCTGCCCCGGTACTGCTTCTCTTTACGGTTATTAAGTCCCAAGAGGAAATGGGGTGCCAGGAGGCCTGCCCAGTCATTTCACATCCCCATTGCTTACAATAGAAATTTCCTATCCCCCCGCATCTGTTGGCCTGGCTTCTCGTTCTCCCATCCCGGGGACAGATATAGAACTCCGTTTGTCGCATCAGGCACTGGGCGGGCAAGTTGCCACAGCCAGGGGCGTCTGCAATGTACTGGCCTTGGGATGTGGAGCCTCGGGTAAGCGAGCACTTTGCCAAATGATGATCAAGGCTCGATGGAAGCTCCTCAAAGGTCTCATCGGGGATATCCCAATTATCTAGCCCTGCTATTAAGGCGCAAATATCTGGCCCCCTGGAGGGACGGCCACCAGGTCCAAGGAGGGTCCTCTTTTGTAGTACTCCATACTACATCACCAGTCTGAGAGAGAACCTGCCAGGTTAACCTCTGGGGAGCATGGGGATTGGGACCAGAGCTACTTATCACCGGGAGTTGTATCAGCAGGAGCAGGGCTACTGCGGCGGATGCGGAGCTTGAGGGGGTTGTCCGCCTTTTCCACTTTCCACCCGGAGTCTGGCGGCGGTGCTGGTTTGACATGAGATGCGTGGATCCAGGCTGCGATGCCATCAACTTTTACTGCGGTCGGGGTTGTGAGCAGTACTAGGTATGGTCTTTCCACCGTGGTTCAAGGTTGGCTGTCCGGTGGCGCCAGATGTACACCAAATCTCCAACCTGGAACTGGTGAGGTATTTGCAGATCTCCGGGCTTGTAGGCTTCGATCAGCCGGCTCCACACTTCCTTTTGCACAGTTTCAAGGGCTTTTAATCTGGTGTATAGAGATTGAGAGGAGTAAGATTCTGGGGAAGGGAGGTGCTGCATGGCAATGAGCGGGGGGTGAGCTCCATATAGGATTTCAAAAGGGGGTCAGCTTGAGAGTACTAGGGGTGTTGCGCACACGGAACAGGGCAAAGGGAAGGAGGACTGTCCAGTCAGTAATGCCAGTCTCTAAGGATAATTTAGTCATGGCCTCTTTTAGGGTTCTATTCATCCTCTCTACCTGTCCTGAGCTCTGGGGCAGATAAGCACAATGTAATTTCCATTCAAGCCCCAGGATTTTGGCCAAACCCTGACTAACCTGGGCAACAAAAGCGGGACCGTTGTCGGATCCGATTACTTTGGGTAGCCCAAATCTTGGAAAAATCTCTTCTAATATTATTTTGGCCACAACTTGAGCAGTCTCCCTCTTTGTAGGAAAAGCTTTGACCCATCCTGAGATAGTGTCTATGAACACTAGCAAGTACTTGTATTCGTACTTAGCCAGCTTAATCTCAGTAAAATCTGTTTCCCAGTAGCTTCCAGGGCGATCCCCTCGGAGTCGTTTTCCCTGAGGTAGTGTGCTAGGCTGGGTGTTTACTAATTGGCAAGGTCTGCACTCTTTTACAGCTGCATCAATGAGCTTACTTAATTCTATAATATAGTATGGAGAGGACTGAACAATGGTTTTCAGATGCCTGGGGCCCAGATGGGTTAATTTATGAAGTTGCCTGAGAAAGGTGATTGCCTGCTCCTCAGGGAGGATGTTTTTCCCTTCCGGGGATTCTCGGATCCCCTCTGGGGATTCTAGGTGGAGGCCTAATCTGTACATCCTCTCGAGATCCCGCTCCGAATATTTAAAGTTTTTGATAAGGGGGGGGGTGCTATTTCTTTAAGGCTAGGCCTTAAAGTATTTTCATATAGCAGTAGGATGTTGAGCCCTTGAGCCGCTAGCTTAGCTTCTCGGTCGGCTCTTTGGTTTCCCTCGGCAACTCTGGACCCCCTTTCTGATGTCCAGGACAGTGGATTATGGCCACTCTCTTAGGGAGGTGAACAGCCTCCAGTAGACTTAGGATTTCTTCCCTGTGTTTAATTTCTTTTCCTGCTGAAGTCAACAGTCCTCGCTGTCTGTAAATGGCCCCATGGGCATGGGCTGTAGCAAAAGCATACCTGCTATCTGTGTATATGTTAACTTTTTTTCCTTCTGCCAAACGTAAGGCCTGGGTCAAGGCGACCAGCTCGGCCTTCTGGGCCGACGTCCCTTCAGGCAGACTACTTGCCCAGATGGTCTGCTTATCGTCCACCACCACCGCCCCGGCCACCCTTTTACCTTCTATTATGGAGCTGCTCCCATCAGTGAACCAGGTCAATTGGGCATCCGGCAGGGGCTGATCACAGAGGTCCCTCCGAGTTCCAGTCTCCTCAGCCAGTACTTCTTGGCATGTGTGTAATACATCCTCCCGGACAGAGGTATCAGGTAGTAGGGTAGCCGGGTTGAGGATGACAGGCGGGCCAAACTGGACTCTGTCTCCATTTAATAGGAGACTCTGGTAGTGTGTCATGCGGGCATTGGACAGCCACCGATCAGGGGGGTGTCTGATGATGCTTTCTAAGGCATGGGGGGCAATGACTGTCAACTTCTGCCCCATGTCAATTGCCCCGTCATTCCAGAGTCCGGGTCTCTCCATTCAAATGCGAAGATGTTCTGGCTAGAGGAGTGTAGTCGGAGGCAGAAGAAGGCATCCTTCAAATCCAGGACAGTGTACCAGATATGGTCCAGAGGGAGAGAGCTTAACAGATTATAAGGGTTAGGCATGGTGGGGTGGATGCCTTGTGCCTGCTTGTTTACTTCTCTCAAGTCCTGCACAGGGCGATAGTCTCCTGTGCCGGGTTTCTTGACGGGTAATAAGGGGGTGTTCCATGGTGACTGGCACTTTACTAGTATGCCCAGCTGTAGGAGATGCTGAATGTGAGGCCTAATCCCTTCCCGAGCTTCCTTAGTCATAGGATACTGGCGCACTGCCACAGGAGTGGAAGTAGCTTTGAGTTCTATGACTATAGGCGGCCTTTCTGCGGCCAGTCCCATTAAGGCAGTTTCGGCCCATGCCCCGGGATATTTTTCTAGCCAGTCATGTATGAGACTAGTCCCTTTCTCCCATTGCTTTTCAAAGAGTCTATGTTCATCCTCCAAACGCATGGTCAGGGCTGTTACTCTCTTATTCTGGGTTACCTCTGGGCCATCAGGAGTGAAAGTGACCTGGGCTTCCATTTTGGTAAGTAAATCTCTCCCAAGGAGGGGCGCAGGGCACTCAGGGATAATTAAGAATGAGTGGGTTACCCGTCCCACTCCCAGATCTACTGATCTTTGGGTAGTCCATGAGTACTGCTGATACCCTGTGGCCCCTACAACCCAGGATTTTTTCTTGGAGACGGGTCCTGATGGTTCAAATAGGACTGAGTGTTGACCTCTGGTGTCTACTAGGAACTCAACTGGCTTCCCCTCCACCTTAAGTATTACCCTGGGCTCGGGGAGGGGTTCCGAGCCCCGTCCCCGCTAATCTTCTTTCTCTAAGGCCAGTACTTTCTTCCTTTTTTTAGGACATTCCCTGGCCCAGTGCCCCTTCTCCTTACAGTAGGCACATTGATCCTTATCTAACGGGACGCGGTTGCCCAGGCTACCTGACTTCTTAGTTCTACCTTGGGTTTGTTCTTGGCTCTTCTCCCCTACTACTGCGGCCAAAATCCGTGTTAAGTTTTTCTCCTGTCTTCGGTCTCTCTTATTTTCCCTTTCCTCTCTCTCTTTCTCCTTTCTCTGCTCTTTTTCTTCCTCAGTTTCTCTTTTATGGTATACTTTCTCAGCTTCCTTAACTAAATCCTGCAAGGTATAGTCCTGCAATCCTTCAGTACTCTACAGCTTTCTTTTAATGTCTACAGCTGACTGCCCTGTGAAAGTCATAACCACGGAAGCCCTCTGTCCTTCAGAGGCAGGGTCAAATGGGGTGTAGCGCCTAAAAGCTTCCATTAGGCGCTCAAGAAACACTGAGGGGGGTTCCGTGGCCCCCTGTATTACTTCTCTTACCTTAGCCAAATTAGTGGGGCGTCTTGCCGCCCCACGGAGGCCAGCCACTAGAGCCTGGCGATAGACTGTCAGTCGCTCCCTACCTTCTGCCGTGTTGAAGTCCCAGTCAGGTCTGGAGAGGGGAAAGGCAGCCTCGATGATGTTGGGGAGCTGGGTAGGACGCCCGTCCGCCCCGAGTACATTCTTCCTAGCTTCTAGTAAAATCCTCTCCCTCTCTTCAGTAGTGAAGAGAGTCTGTATGAGCTGCTGGCAGTCATCCCATGTGAGCTGATGAGAGAACATCAGGGACTCTACCAGCCCAGTCAGGCATTGGGGGTCTTCTGAAAAAGGGGAGTGATTAGTTTTCCAGTTATACAGGTCTGCGGAAGAAAATGGCCAGTACTGGAGGGGCTGGAGAGGAGGTGGTCCCTCATCTGTTGCCACCGGCGGGGGGCCGTATGCCCTCAGGGGCAGGGCAACAGTAGTGTCGGGAGACATTCCTCCCCGGCGGTGACTCCTGGTACCTTGTGCGGGCCCCAGTGAAGGTTCCCCTGGGGGTGCAGAGGGGACAATCGCTGGATCCGGCGATGCTGGTCCTCCCTGCCCCCCGATAGGAGCCAAGGCGGGAGGGTATGGGGGAGGTGGGGGCAGAGGGTCGAGGAGAAGATGATCAGTCTGAATTTCTGGGTAGATCTTCTTAGGGGGGTCCGAGCTGTCGCTCCCTTTTCTGGAACCGGAAGATTGGACAGCGAGCACCCGAGGATTAGACGGGGGCCTGGATGTGGCAGTCCATGGCCAAACCCAGGGGGGCGGATTCTGCACCAGGTCCTGCCAGACTATGATGTAAGGTTGTTGATCCGGATGGGCTCCTGGTCCTCTCTGAAAAACAATCTCTTTGATAGCAAAAATAAGAGATAAGTCAAAGGTTCCTCCTGAGGGCCAGCCGACGTTAAAAGTGGGCCACTCCGAGGAGCAGAAAGTCTGCCATGGGCCTTTTTTAACCTCTACTGACAGGTCACGACCTCTTCTCTTCACTTCAGTCCAGTGATCTAGAGTCAAACTCAGAGGGGTTGTCACAGTCTGTCCCATCATCAGTAGATATGTCAGAAACACAAATAACAGGAATAACAGAAATATTACAGATACAAGGACCTACCTACCACACTTGGTCCCTCACAAGCCTATAACAGAATCAGACGGGCACATTTCCCGTAATTTTTGATCGAACAACTGGACTCGATCAGCGCCCTTACCGCAGGAGACAACCAGGCGTCCCTGGTTCTCCTCAGTTCCTGGGGCGTCTCCCAGGATTTCAGCCTGTGGTCCTCCGGGCACGTCTACCAACCACTGTCCGGCCACTCTCACAAGGTGCCGAACGGCTGCGAAATCGAAAGCGCACACCCAAAGTCAAACAAAGGACTGAAGACACAGACCAGACAGTTTTCGGGGTACCCCTTTCTTACCTCCAAGGTCGACTCTGCAGGTGAGGGGTGGTCGTCAAATCCCGGACAAGCCCCCAAATGAAAGACTTGGGGCAGGACCCCCCACTCTGCCCTGAGCGATGATGACCCCAATCAACCGCAAGAGACGGCGCTTGATGCAAACAGCAAGAGGATTTTATTCCAGCATGCTGGGGCTTGACTCGCAACTCTTTTAGGAGCCAAGGAGTCAAGCCCTGAATAGCAGGTTTTACAAGCTCATAAAGGCAAAAACCACAAAGTAGGGAGGGGTAGCAGACATAGCAGGGGCTTTAGGGAGGGGTAGCAGACATAGAGGCTTTTCCAGATAAGAAGAACTCTGGTTCATTACTCATCTGTCTTAAGACAAGATCAGCAGTTAAACATTTGCTTAGCTTTTTTCTTTCAGAACCAGTTACCGGTTACCTGCTTCAGCTTGGGGCTATTTCCTAGGACAGTTACAAAAGGTCACATTCTTATGGTAGAGGGTGAGGGGTGCTGCTACATATCTGGTCCCCCCCCCCCTTTTTGGATTTGGTAGTACTTTCCTTCACTGCCTGTAGACCAGGGAACCAAAATCTTTCCAACTGGGGTGGGAGAGGGAGTGTACACTTAAAATGGTAAACAAGATTAAGTGCCCATCATTTCAAGAGAAATTACAAATGTTAAGTGCAATAGGGATCAAAGTACTACTTTTAGTTAAAGTTTTGGCCTGTTCAAAGTACTTTGCACCTCTGATTTTTTTTTTTGTAATCAACTGTAACCAATTTTATTGAACACCAAGGGTTCATATGGTATCAGTATAAACAGTAAATAAAATTAAAGTTTAAATCTGTTCTACAAAGACAGTATTGACAATATTGATGAAAGACAAAAACAATATAAATAAAATGAAACACGATCTTACAAACAGACCTGAGTTTGAATTTTAACTCTAGCAGCTGTATAATCTTGGGCACACTATTTAATCCCTTTGAGCTGTAGTTTTCTTATGGGGGCTGTTTTGGGAAATAATTATACCTATCCCAGGGGTTTGATTTTCTTGTGAAAGTTAAAGGATATAACATGTAAAAGTGCCCAGCACCACACAGAATAAATATTCAGTAAGTATTAGTTCTCATCCCTGTAAAAATAAAGAAAAGCAGGGTGCTGCCTGTGGCTCAAAGGAGTAGGAGGTGGCGGGTTCAAACCCAGCCCTGGACATAAACTGCAAAAAAAAAAAAAAAAAGGCAATATGCCATCATTGTGAAATAACACCATTATGCAAATTCACAGATAACAAAAATGACCGGAGGAAATGTATTCAAGGTATTTACTGAGTACCCAACATGTACTCCACAATTCATGATATGGTGAGAAAAGAGAAGATATAACCTGTTTTTAAAAGGCTTACACTCAGGACAGTGAGACAAAAAATGTTCATATTAAACACTCAGTGACATAAAACCATACTTACTTTTCATTGAGCACTTAACAATTACCAAGCATCATGCTGACCACTTCAGAAATAGGGTCTTATCTAACACTCTTTTAACAGCCCAGTGAAGTAGTTATTGTTTTGTTTTGTTTTGTTTTATTTTTTTATTGTTGGGGATTCATTGAGGGTACAATAAGCAAGGTTACACTGATCGCATTTGTTAGGTAAAGTCCCTCTTGCAATCATGTCTTGCCCCCAGAAGGTGTGGCACACACCAAGGCCCCACCCTGGAGGGAAGGGAAGTAGTTATTGTTATTTCCCATTTTCCAGATGAGGAAACTGAGACCTAGCAAGGTTAAGTTAATTACATAAGGTCACAGAGCTATTATAGTATGTGGGCTTTGAACTCAAGTAGTCTATAATCTATAAACACTAGCATGCAAAGACTAGTTGTTTGGGGGGTTTCTGGAGGGTTGGGGGTTTTTTTGTTTTTGTTTTTTTGTTTTTTTTGAAACAAGAGTCTCACTTTATCGCCCTGAGTAGAGTGATGTGGCGTCACAGCTCACAGCAACCTCCAGCTCTTGGGCTTAGGCGATTCTCTTGCCGCAGCCTCCCAGGTAGCTGGGACTACAGGCGCCTGCCACAACGCCCAGCTATTTTTTTGTTGTTGCAGTTTGGCCGGGGCTGGGTTGGAACCCGCCACCCTCGATATACGGGCCTGTGCCCTACCAATTGAGCCACAGGCGCCGCCCATGACTAGTTGTTATCTTAAGTCACAGGAGAACTCAAAGAAAGATTAAGGTGGGGTTGGACTAGTAATACAAGACTTCTTGGAGGAATTGAGTTGAGCTCTAAAGGAAAATGGGATTTAGACAGGCAGAGGGGAGGGGAGATGAAGCAGTCAAAGAATCATGGGAGCAGCCTCCCCTGAAACTTTCAAAGGACCACAAAAGGAAGGGGGAACTTTCTTGGAGGGGAAAAGAAACTGGCGAAAGAATTTCTTTACAAAATCTTGCTTGGAGTCCAGAATTTCAGTCAATCTGAATGCAAATAATGTCCTACATTTTTAAAAAACACACCATAGTTAACAAAACACTTGCATAAAATTGGCCCATTTGATGAGGATGACATGTAAAATTTATTGAGCAATTTATAATAAAACCAGGCACAGGGCTAAGCTCATTCCAGCCTCCACAGAGCCCTACAAGGTAAGTTCTAGTATTGTCCCTCCCAGATTAGAAAATAGAGGAAAGGTCATCTAACACGTGACAACAGTAGGGTTTGCCATCTTACTCGGGACATCATCGCTCTTATTCATGCAGTCCTCAGAACAAGTATTATTTCTGTTTTTCAGATGAAGAAACTGAGTCTCAAAGAAAGCAAACAGCTTGTATGTATTTACTCCGCTAATAATTAAGCCAGGTTTTGTGTCACCCAGCCCTCGGCTCCACCCCCTTCCCAAGCCCGAGGGGGTCTCCGGCTCCCAGCGCTGCGCCCTGCGGGAGCCGGGGCCGCCCGGGGCCTCCGCTGCACGGCATGTCCCAGCCTGCCGGGCGGGCCTGTTATTCCACAGTAGTTGGCACTGCAGCGGCGGCCGCTGCCAGAGGCCTGGATCAGGTTTCCTATCTCCCCTGCCACAGCTGTGTTTTCAATAGGGAGAGTCGCCTGCCGCCTCTCCCCGCCGGAGGACCAAGCGCCAACTCCCCTTGCTAAACGCCGGGCTACCCAGTGCAGCCGCCAGGGTTGTGTGAGGATAAGATTAGGAGGGGCCGCCCCTGCAGCCCGGGCTCCGCCGCCACTAGCTCCCGGAGGCCGCGGGCTGCAGGCGGAGGCACTGCCCTCGCGGGGCAGGGAGTGGCCCGGGACCCGGGTGCCGGCCGCCCGTGGGGTCCGAGAAGGAAGAAAGAAAGAAAAGGGAGCAGGGCGGCAGGGAAAAAGGGAACAGAGAAGGAAACTAGGGAGTTAAAGACAGAGAGGAAACAAGAATCACAAGACCTGCACGGGAGGGAGGAGCTGAAGGTTCTGCGGTCCTGGCTCCCAAGTAGGTGTGAGACCCAATCCCTGCAGACTGCGTAACCAATACTCGGTTGTCCTTACACAAAATTAAATCTTATGCAAAATTTAGGACATTGTGTTTAAAATAGTGTACTGGATTTGAATACAAAATCCAGGCCACCTTCTATAGTCTTCTTTATCATTCTCTCAAAAGAATGGCGATTTCATCCTTGCTAAAGTACCCCAGGTTTTCTACGCCCCTCCCCCGCAAATCTTCCTCCGCTGAGAGCTGTTTGCCTTTCCAGCTCTTCCGAGGTTGGCACCTAGCTGTGTCTTCCCTCCTCTTCCTACCTCACCCTCGGGAGTTCCTTTCCCCTCACCTGAGTTCTAACCCTCCTCAACTCACATATTGGCATCAACCATCTGACCCCTCCCTCTACCTTTTATGTCCCTCTGGATCTTCCTAACCATTCAGATGTTGTTTAAATCCACCGCTTCCTTTCAGTGGTTAGAGAAGGGATAAAAGCTTCCCTTTATGTTTGCCAGGGTTTAAATTGCTTCTGAAAACACTCAGGCAGAGACTATGCAAAGGGGGTAGTCTTTTCAGCTGATTGTTTATGCAGAATTTAGCAAGGAAAGTAAGCAGAGGGTTGCTGTAATTACTGCACCCCATTCACCTGGCTCCCCCAGGCCTCCCTTAACTCTTCTGCTGGAATAGCAAACCACCTCCCCCAGGGCCGCCAGGTTAAGCGAGCACAAGGCCCCTAGACCAGCAAGAAGGCTAGAAGCAGGCAAAGTAGGGTTTAGCTGTGACAGGCCAGCCTCCAAATAAGAGGCTTTCAACTCCTGCTCCAGGGCTGTGCCTTTCGCGAGCTTCTGGCTCCAATGGCTACCCTCTTCTTTTCCCTCCACGCTGTGTCCACCTGGAGTCTCTACAAGGAGAAACTCTGCTGACCAGCTACAGATGCAGAAGCAATTTTCAGTTGCTGTGTCACATTTCTTATGTTATCCTAACAGATGTTTGTTTGGACCCCTAATGTCTACCTCCTTGGGCCAATAAATTGGCTTGATATTCTCAGTTTCTGAGGACCCCAAGAAGATAAGGACCTTAGTGTCTAGTTGCCATACTTAGCAGCGCTCCTGGGTTCTGCCCACAAATGGTATCCTAAAGGAAGACCCTAAACAGTCCTGAACAAGGCCCAAAGTTTCCTCTGCTCAGCAGCCCTCCCCTACCTTCCTCAGCACAACCCCTCCAGTTTCACATGATGCCTCAAGCTCCTTTGCCCCTCTACCCTTCCTTCCTCCAAACTCGGCAGAGAATCACCTCTAATAGGGATGCATCTTCCAGTAAGGTATCTAGTCACATAGAGTCAAATAATGATTAAGAACATGAACTTTGGAGTTAACAAAAAAATCTAGGTTCAAGTCTCTATGCTACTATCTGCTGACTATATGACTTTGGACAATTCATTCCAGGTTCTGCCTGTAATCCTGGCACTTTTAGATGCCCAGGTGGAAGCATCGCTTGAGGCCAGGAGTTCAAGACCAGCCTGGACAAGAGCATGACCCCATCTCTACAAAAAATAGAAAAAAATATATTAGTCAGGCATTGTGATGTGCACCTATAGTCCCAGCTGCTCAGGAGGCTGAGGCAAGAGGATCACTTAACCCCAGAAGTGTGAGGTTACCGTGAGCTATGATCATGCCACTATACTCTAGCCCAGGCAACAGAGCAAGAACCTGCCTCAAAAAAATAAATGAGGGCAGCGCCTGTGGCTCAAGGGAGTGGGACGCCAGCCCCATACGCCATAGGTGGTGGGTTCAAACCCAGCCCTCGGCAAAAACAGCAAAAATAATAATAATAATAATAAATGAATACACAGATGAGGTTATAATATATATATTTATATAAATAAAGTACAGATGAGAGTCCTCATCTGTATATTGGATATGATGATAATAGTGCTCTTACCAATATTAAATGGGATTAAATAAAATTATGTGAGATTATTATTATTATTTGCTTAGGTGATTCTCTTGTCTCAGCCTCCCAAGTAGCTGGGACTACAGGCGCCCACCACAACACCTGGCTATTTTTTTGTTGCAGTTTGGTCGGGGCCAGGTTCGAACCCACCACCCTCTGTTTATGGGGTCGGTGCCCTACTCCCTGAGCCACAGGTGCCACCAATGTGAGAATTCTTAAGTGCCTTTCACATAGTAAGCTCTCAATAATGTTATTACCCATGACTGCTTATTCTACACTTTTAAGCCCCTACAATGAATCACCCTATTTCAAGGGTCTTTCTGTTTAGTGGAGGAGTCAAATACTTACACAATTGTACATAATGCAAAGCAGAATGAACAAATGCCATTACACATGAGACATAAGCATGGTGTGCTTTAAGGAGTAGAGAGAAAAAAGAAAGGTTAATCTTGCCAGAGAAACAGAAGAGGCAGGCTCGGCGCCTGTAGCTCAAGTGGCTAAGGCACAAGCCACATACACCAGAGCTAGCGGGTTTAATTCCAGCCTGGGCCAGCTAAACAACAATGACAACTGCAACAAAAACGTAGCTGGGCATTGTAGCAGGTGCCTGTAGTCCCAGATACCTGGGAGGCTGAGGCAAGAGAATTGCTTAAGCTCAGGACTTGGAGGTTGCTATGAGCTGTGATGCCATAGCACTCTACCCAGGGTGACAGCTTGAGGCTCTGTCTCAAAAAAAAGAAAAAAAGATATTGAAACTGGAAAGGCATTAGAGGGTTAAATCATGAAAGGATTTTCCTTTATGCTAAGGTGTTGGACTTCACATAGGCAGTAAGGAAGCCCCACTGAAAACTGTTGAGGAGGGGAAGTGGTATGATCAAAGCTGTTTGAGGAAAGTTAACTCTCATAACAGGATGATAGCTAGACTGGAGGGAAGAAGGATTACAAGCAAAAAAATTTTGATTAGTAATGAGTCTGAGAAAAGGATATTTTATCAAATATTCCCAGATGTCAACATGGCCTGGAGTGGGGAAGAGTGAGCAAGTAGAGATACTCTCTGGCAACCTCTCTTGTTATCAGTACCAAAGGCCTTCCTTTAACAGTTAAAGAGCTTACAGTACAGCAGGGAGAGTGCAAATCCTAATACTGTACTTCAGTACCTCAGAAGGCTATTCAGTTGTCTTAGAAGTTTCAAACAACAGGACATTTCTTTATTTTAATTTTTTTTTTTTTTTTTTTGGCTGGTTTGAACCTGCCACCTCCGGTATATGGGGCTGGTGCCCTACTCCTTTGAGCCAGAGGTGCCACCCTATTTTAATTTTTTTAAAGTCCATTTTGATTTAAATTTCTTTAACAAAATTTTTAAAGGGTGAGGAGAATACACCCCAAAAAACAAGCTACAACAAAACATCTTCATTCTCAAAAATTTATAAATCACTGATCTAAATCAAGGAGCTTCCAGCACCTTTCCTGGTGGGGACACCAGTCCTGACATGGGTTCCAGGCTCCCTCCGCAGCTGCCAGGGTGCTAGAGCCTTGAGCAGGAAGGGCCTCCAGAGCTCACAGAGCTCCCTCTCTAATACCCAGGAGAAAATGTAAATCTCTCCTGGAGCAATGTAAACATCTTGATTTTTCTTACTGTCTCCTTGCTGCTACAGTTCTAGCACTCCCTTGGGCTGATGATGCCAGGTCAGTGAAGTTTCCACACACCCCACATCTTCCCCTGTGCTGCAGCTATGCATGATAACCTGGCTGTCCTCATTCTGCTGCATTTCCCAGTCTTTCCCACAGGCAGACTCCCACCTGCATTCCAAACTGACTGTTTCATTTGCATAATTCCACTTGCTTTCATTGCCAGCTTCCTGTTTTTATAAACTCCTGTACAATTTTTTAGTTTCATAAGAAACAAAATCCCCAGCTCTTAGTAAGACAGGGAGGCTCTGTCCAATGGTTTCCCTTCTTATTTTAGAAACTTAAAAAATGCCTAGTGGTTTCCAATCCAGCGAGTTCCACTGGTTATTGGCTTCCTGTTAACTGAAAGAAGTTTCAAGCTGAGTCAGAGCAAAGAACCAGGCCAGCAGTGATTCATTACTGTTGCTAATGACACCAGGCCACCACCATCACTGTTTCTGCTGGTACTTCTGGGGCCTCCATGGTAGCTTACTCTTAGGAGAGCATGAAATGAAAGCCAATGTCCTGATTTTCTCTTCCAGATGGTATAGCAGTAGTAACAGTAAGCACAGACCAAGCAAGGCTGGCCTTTTGATAAGGAGGCCAGATGGACCCTAAATTGGGGTGATTTCAGGGATGCCCAGGAAGGCACTGCTACTTCAGAGTAACCTCCCTCTCTGCCCACCCTCTCTTTCCATAGGGCATGAAGATTCCTCCTCCCTCTGAGTTTTTTTGGTCTGCCTGTAAGATACAAACACAGCTCACATCCTAATATGATTAATGTGATGAGCTCATTTTGGAAAATACTAATCACTCAATAGAAGCAGATGTAAGAGATGCTGAAATGATAACTCAAAAAAATTACCAGGCCAGAAAAGAGAGGGAGGAAAGAGACACAAATGTTAACTACTTCTCAGTGTTGCTCAAGACTAGGCTTTAATGCAATGTCAGCAGCAGGGAAATCCTTTGCCTCTAAACCATGACTCAGTTTAGGGATGTCTCCTAATTCCAAGCTTCCCTAGGAAGGCCCAAATAGCAACACACACTAAAGCTGTTTTCTAAATGTAAAGCTGTTTTCTAAAGGGCTCCAAACCATGTCATAACCAAAACAATAAATAACATTTAGTGTGGCTCAGTGAGTAGGATGCTGGCCCCATATACTGAGGGTGGTGGGTTTGAACCCAGCCCCGGCCGAACTGCAATAAAAAAAAAAAAAATAGCCGGGCCGGGTGGTGCCTGTGGCTCAGTGAGTAGGGTGCTGGCCCCATATACTGAGGGTGGTGAGTTCAAACCCAACCCCGGCCAAACTGCAACAATAAAAAAATTAAAAAATAAAAAGGGTGGCGCCTGTGGCTCAAGGAGTAGGGCGCCGGTCCCATATGCCGGAGGTGGTGGGTTCAAACCCAGCCCCGGCCAAAAAAAAAATAGCCAGGCATTGTGGCCGGCGCCTGTAGTCCCAGCTACTTGGGAGGAAGCAAGAGAATCACCTAAGCCCAGGAACTGGAGGTTTGCTGTGAGCTGTGTGATGCCACGGCACCCTACCGAGGGTGATAAAGCGAAACTTTGTCTCTACAAAAAAAGAAAAAAAGAACATTTAGTGTCTTCTTACAGCTAAGTCTATCACATGCATTACTTCATCTCCATAGCAACCTGGAGAATATAGCTTCTCCTAATTCTACAAATGGAGAGTAAAGATGACACTACAAGCAAACCCAAGTTTTCTGACTTAAACTATCATATGATATCACAGTGTAATTGATTAATTCCCAGACTTTAAAAATTAAAGTCACGTGGCTCAAAGGAGTAGGCGGCAGCCCCATATGCCAGAGGTGGCAGGTTCAAACCTAGCCCCGGCCAGAAACTGCAAAAAAAAAAAAAGAAAAATTAAAGCCAAGATATAATTCATCTAACATAAAATCTGCCAATTTAAAGTGTACAATTCAGTGGTTTTTAGCATACTCGCTATGCTGGGGAACCATAACCACTATCTAATTCCAGAACATTTCCATCACCCCAGAAAGAAACCTTGTACCTGTAAGTACTCGCTCTCAATTCCTCACTACCTCAAACCTGACAACCACTAAACCATGAATGTACTTTCTATCTTAAAGGATTTGCCTGTTTGAACAATTCATATTAACAGAATTATAATATGTGGTTTATTGTGGGTGGCTTCTTTCACTGAATGTTTCCAAGATTAATTTTTGTTGTAGCATGCAATTGTACTTCATTCCTTTTTGTGGCTAAATAATATTTCATTGGGTGGATATACCACGTGTTGTTTACCCAACATCCATCAATGAATACTTTCAGATATTGTGAATAATGCTGCTACAAATATTTGTACATATACAACGTTTAATGCGGATGTATGTTTTCAATTCCCTTGGAAATTCCTAGAGGTTTTTATATATTTGAGATACAGCTAAGTCTAAAAAAAATGAGTGTCTGCTATGATATTGTATTCACTAGTCTATTTAGAATATGCTTGTTTTCCATAAGGATTTGTGGTATGCCTTCCACCTATCTGTAGTAGACACTGAGCTGTGTCTTTCCACAGCTGCCTGAAGTACTCTTCGAGGGAAGAGACCCATCATGTTCACTCCAAACAGTTCTTTAAGGAAATGTCACCAGGTGCCTGTGAAGCAGCGGTGCCTTCCTAGGCATCCTGAAATCACCTCAATTCAGGGTCCATCCAGCCTCCTTATCAAAAGGCCAGCCTTTGCTTGGCCTGTACTCACTGGTGCTCCTACTATACCATTTGGAAGAGAAAATCAGGAAAATGGCATCATTTTCTTGCTCTCTGAGGAGGAAGCTAGCATGGAGCCCCCAGCAGCACAGCAGAAGAAACAGTGATAGTGGAGGTGGCAGAGGTGTCACCAGCAACACAAGTTAGCCAGGCCAGTCTAAAAGGACTAGGACTGAGCGCCTGACCACAGCACAGCAGCCATGCCTGAAATGCTCATACATGGAGCTTCTCCCCTTAGGCTCCAGAGGGCTGCGTGGACCAATGAAGCCCTCCTCTCAAGTAGGTGGTAGTTGGTAGAAGGTAAAAGACATAGGAAAGGAGGAAGCAAGCAGCAGCCCCAAGGAAGCACACGTTCTGAGGAACAGAGAACAGTAGTTGTTCTATAACCAGGTTGGCAGAGAGGATCAGAGATGACAAACTTCTGCAGCTGAGAGGACTAGAGATGAGTCTCTAGAACTACATGAAATCTTGAATAATTTTTCTTTTTCTTTTTTATTTTTTTTTTTTTTTTGAGACAGAGTCTCATTTTGTAGCCCTCAGTAGAGTGCCTTGACATCCCAAGTCACAGCAACCTCAAACTCTTGGGCTCAAGCGATCCTCTTGCATTAGCCTCCCAAGTAGCTGAGACTACAGGCACCCACCACAATGCCTAGCTATTTTTTTAGAGACAGGGTCTCACTCTTGTTCAGGTTGGTCTCAAACTCCCGGACAATCCACCAGCCTTGGCCTCTCAGAGTGCTAGGATTACAGGCAAGAGCCACCGTGTCCATGCCTGGCCCAGATCTTATAATTTTTCACTTCACAGATAATATTCCATTCTACATAAAAAGAGCCCATCTTACTACTTAGTGGCTATCTCATAAACATCTTAAACTTAACTAAATGCAAACTAAAATTCTCCATTTTTCTCCTCAAACTCTGCTCCCTTCTCTGCACCCCACCACCAACCCTCCCTGGCCTTTCCTTTCCTTTAACTTAATCTGCTCCTCTTGTCCAGAGAATCTGCACAGTTGAATGTGGCACTCTTCTTCTGGGATCTCAGTTCAGTATCACTTCCTCAGGGAGGACCCCTCAGAGCAGTAAATTCCTCTCTTCCTTGTTTTTATATCTGTTTCCACTTCTTTGTAATACCACTCTGTAATGTTGCATATATAAAGTGATGACTTCATTAACATCTATGCCCAACTAGACTACAACTCCAGCACTTAGCCTGACACCTACCAGGCATGTAAGTATTTGACAGACAAATGACTTCCTTTTTCTTTTCCAAAAAGGAAACAAGTCAAGTTTTAATTAAGGATGCAGGACCTTTGCATTGATCTTATAGAAAAAAGTCACAGTGGACTAATAAACTCAAGGCACGTACATGGCACACTCTGGGACTCTCCCCTTCTGCCACAGGACGGTACAACAGCTTGGCAAGGGAGGGAAGGGGGTTTGGGATCAGGACTGGGCCCATGAAGATTGTGAAAGACTGTCTCAAGTTCTTACATGATTCTCAGATGGGAAGTGGGAGAGGCCAACCATCCTCTCCAGGGAGCTACTCTCACTATTTGGCAGGTCTTATAGGCCTCCGATGGTAGACTGCTGAAGAGTGTGTGTGCTCACAGGTGTGTGTGCATGTGTTTGTCCTGCACCCCAAGTACTGGTAGGACAGTTGGGGGGGTTCAGATGGGAACCCTGAATAGGGGAAAGTGGAGGTGGGCAGAGAGGGCAGAAAACAGCAAGCCATTTCCAAAACATTTCTCTTAAAGTTCTAAAAGGGGATAATTTGACTTTGTGTGTCCAGAGGGTGTCGCCCTCAGTAGAGTACCATGGCGTCACAGCTTACAGCAACCTCCAACTCCTGGGCTTAGGCAATTCTCTTGATCCAGCCTCCCAAGTAGCTGGGACTACAGGCACCTGCCACAAAGCCCGGCTATTTTTTTGTTGCAGTTTGGCCTGGGCCGGTTTGAACCCACCACCCTCGGTATATGGGACCAGCACCCTACTCACTGAGCCACAGGAGCCGGCTAGGCCCAGTGATTTTTGAAATCCTGTATGAAAGCAATCTGAGATCTCATTTTTCAAGGATTTTTAGTCGATTTTATCAATAAGGGATGTGAAATAGTACTGCAGGTAAAATTCTGAGAAATTATATTACTACAGGTTTTGACCTGACATCTGTGATAAGATATTTAAAAATCAACCCTGGTGGTGGCTTTTAAGACTAAAAGATTGAGAAACATTATTATGGATTCACATATCTGATCTTACATTTTCCTTCCTCATATCCTATTGGTTCTGTGGCAGCAATAAGTACAAAGTAGTGTTAATAAAGGGACACTGGTCTGTCCTTTACAGATTGGAAACAAAATTATTGAGTGTCCTCCAGCATGAGAGTAGAAAAAAATTGTACTCTCTCCTTCCCCATTCTCTCATCTCCAGCCTACATTTACAGCTTTACTCCTGCCTTTGTTACTGGGGTCCTGAAAGCACACAGGAGTGTCATTGAAAGAGAGTGAACTGAATTAGCTACAGTATATGATAAAGCATGTAATACTCAAATTCTGGTATTTTTACTGAAACTGAAACAAATCACTTGTGATACAACTCACAACTCCTCTGGACATCTGGTTGAGAAACTAAATAACGAGCTGATTGCTTTCCTAGAAAAAAAAAAAAAAGGCAATGCTTTTTCATTTACCCATTACCCCTCCCTATTAACAGAAGGGCATAATATGGCTTCTTTTGAACCACTTTGTGGGTCTATCTCACTTAACACAGTATCTGTGTTCCTGAGAACTTGTGTGCTGTTTGTTTTTTTGTAAGCAGTACCATATTTGAGAGGCACTAACAGGGCTTCCTATTTAAAGGAATTCCACATTAAGCAAGTAATGTAAATATGACAATAAAGACTATGGCAACATGAAAAATGTCTAAGATTTAGTATTAAAAGGAAAAAGTCATAATCAAAATTGTAGGTACACTATGATTAAAAATTTAAAATGATATAGATGTGCATATGATAAACTTTTGAAGAGACTTTTCCAGAAATGATAACTTATATTAAGTGATGTAATATGAGGAATGTATTCCTCATCCTACTTTCAAACTTTATAGAATGATGGAATATTCCGTAAGTTAATTTTTTTAAATTAAAAAATGCAGGCCAGAAAAAAAATTAAATTAAATTAAATTTTTAAAAAATGCAGGCCAGGCATGGTGGCTCATGCCTGTAATCCTAGCACTGTAGGAGGCCAAGATGGGAAGACTGTTTGAACTCAGGAGTTCAAGACCAGCCTGAGCAAGAGCGATAAACCATCTACTAAAAATAGAAAAATTAGCAAGGCATTGTGCTAGGTGCCCGTAGTCCTGTTGAAGGAAGACAAGGCCCAATGGTGAGAAAGAGCACCCAAACACCATGTTTATAAGAGGAAGGGCTGGGTGGCGCCTGTGGCTCAGTGAGTGGGGCGCAGGCCCCATATGCTGAGGGTGGCGGGTTCAAACCCAGCCCCGGCCGAACTGCAACAACAAGAAAAAATAGCCGGGCGTTGTGGCAGGCGCCTGTAGTCCCAGCTGCTCGGGAGGCTGAGGCAAGAGAATCGCGTAAGCCCAAGAATTAGAGGTTGCTGTGAGCCGTGTGACGCCACGGCACTCTACCCGAGAGTGGTACAGTGAGACTCTGTCTCTACAAAAAAAAAAAAAAAGAGGAAGGGCTTTATTTCAGCCAGCTGGAATGAGGCACAGAAGAATTCAAAAATGGCCACGCTCCCCCACTGGCTCAGTCTTCTCCTTTTTATCCCCAGTCAAAAAGTTCTGGCCCATGGGTACCTTTCTCATTGGTAAGTTTGAATCAAGCTGGAGAGGGGGCTTTCACAGAAGTGGAAGCAAGCTTTGGCCTCCAAGTCCCAGGAAGTTAAGATATTACAAATTATCAGAGCTAAGTCACCACAGGGAGGACCTTGCAGGTATATCCTTGTGGTCTCTTTAAGAAGACCTCTGTTCTCTTAGACCTTACTTTTTCCAGGTATCTTCTCTCAGTCCCAGCTACACAGAAGGCTGAGGTAGGAGGATTACTTACCCAGTAGTTGAGGTTGCTGTGAGCTAGGCTAACACTAGGGCAATCTAACCTGGGGCAATAGAGTGAGATTCTGTTACAAACAAAAATAAATAAAAATGTAAATTAATAGAATTATGTGATAAATCTCATTTTAAAAGTTGGACACTGGAACCAAACTATAGTGTTTAAAAAATAAGTTGAGTGATGGCAGCAGCCAGCAGCCAGCAGCAGCCAGCAGCAGTCTTGGCAGCTCAGTGCAAGAGGCTGGCACAGGGCAGTCTCCCGGCTTTGATGTTGTCTCTCAGATCCTCTCCTTGGTTGCTGCGTATAGCTACAAAACAAAAGAACAATGGGCAGAAGTTGGGAAAGGACAAGGGTCAAAATGAACAGAAAACAGATCCTCCTTCTACAGAGAAGATTCTATTGGAAGAGGTCAAGTTAGAAGAGCAGCTGAAGGAGACCATGCAATAATACAAGCGAGCTTTGTCGGATACTGAGAACTTGAGCCAGAAGTTGACGGAGAAGGTAAAGTTGGGATTCGGGCCTTCTGTAAAGAGTTGTTGGAGGTTGCAGATATTTTGGAGAAGGCGATGCAGTGTGTTCCAAAGAAGAAATTAAAGACGATAACCATCACCTAAAAAACCTCTATAAGGGCCTTGTAATGACTGAAGTTCAGATTCAGAAGGTTTCCACAAAGCATAGTTTACTCAAGTTGAACACTGTCGGAGCCAACTTCAACCCTTATGAACACGAGGCTTTGTTCCACACTCCAGTTGAGGGGAAGGAGCCAAGCACAGTGGCACTGAAAGAGGATACCCGAGAAGGGTGAGGTCTAGGAGAACAGGTCTTCTCAAGGAGACCACAAGGATACACCTGCAGGGTCCTCTCCATGGTGACTCAGCTCTTATAAACTTAACTTTCTGGAACTTGGAAATTTCCAAGTTCTGTGAAATCCTGTAGTTCTGTAGGGGCTGGAATAGCATCTCCCGCTTGATTCAAACTGGCCAATGAGAAGGATACCTGTGGGGTGGAACTTTTTGACTGTCAATAAAAAGGGAAAGACCAAGCCAGTCGGGGAGCATGGCCATTTGGAATTCTATGCTGTAAGCTCCCAGCTGGTGAATAAAGCCCTTCCTCTTATAAATGTGGTTTCGGGGTGCTCTTTCTCTCCGTTGGGCCTCATCTTCCTGCAACAGCACTAGTTAACAAGGGGAGGTATAAGCTGCATGTGCGCACCCTGAGACCTGCCCTGGTGGGAGTGGTGAAGGAAGTTTAGCTCCCTATTGCAGGGTTTTGTTTTTTTAAAATCACTTGCTATAACTCTTAAAAAGCTAGTTCATCTTTTCTCAGCTATGAATACATTTGACCTTTTCCCAAACCCTATTAGAAAGCTTAAGTAATCAGTGGCTAAACAGAAAATTAAGCCAATTGTACAATTGTGTTAATGAACTCTAATTCAGGAGTCTGTTCCCTGATCATTAATTCCATGTTTAGTAGTTCCACAAGCTTACAGAAGAACACCAGCGGGAGACTGCAGGGCCTCCAGAGTCATGGGGATAACAGTGTCTCCACTCATACTCTGGGAAAGGCACAGTATTTTGAGCAAATAAAAGATCTTCAGAAAAAAAATAAATTATTGGACAATTTTAATTTGTGCTATCAATCTGAATGTTTGTACACTGAACTTAATTTAAGTTGTAGCAAACCTTTATTTCAAAGATTATTTTTTTTTTTAAAGATCCAATTCTTTTATTTTCCCTATTCTTTGTTGTTGTTGTTGTTGTTGGGGATTCATTGAGGGTACAATAAGCCAGGTTACACTGATTTGTTAGGTAAAGTCCCTCTTGCAATCATGTCTTGCCCCCAGAAGGTGTGGCACGCACCAAGGCACCACCCCCTCCCTCCTTCCCTCTCTCTGCTTTTCCTCCCCCACCATAACCTTAATTGTCATTAATTGTGCTCATAACAAAATTGAGTACATAGGATTCATGCTTCTCCATTCTTGTGATGCTTTACTAAGAATAATGTCTTCCACTTCCATCCAGGTTAATACGAAGGATGTAAAGTCTCCATTTTTTTTAATAGCTGAATAGTATCCCATGGTATACATATACCACAGCTTGTTAATCCATTCCTGGGTTGGTGGGCATTTAGGCTATTTCCACATTTTGGCGATTGTAAATTGAGCTGCAATAAAAAGTCTAGTACAAGTGTCCTTATGATAAGAGGATTTTTCTCCTTCTGGATAGATGCCCAGTAATGGGATTGCAGGATCAAATGGGAAGTCTAGCTTGAGTGCTTTGAGGTTTCTCCATACTTCCTTCCAGAAAGGTTGTACTAGTTTGCAGTCCCACCAGCAGTGTAAAAGTGTTCCCTTCTCTCCACATCCACGCCAGCATCTGCAGTTTTGAGATTTTGTGATATGGGCCATTCTTACTGGGGTTAGATGGTATCTCAGAGTGGTTTTGATTTGCATTTCTCTAATATATAGGGATGATGAACATTTTTTCATGTTTGTTAGCCATTCGTCTGTCATCTTTAGAGAAGTTTCTATTCACGTCTCTTGCCCATTGATATATGGGATTGTTGGCTTTTTTTTTTTTTTTTTGTAGAGACAGAGTCTCACTTTATGGCCCTCAGTACAGTGCTGTGGCCTCACACAGCTCACAGCAACCTCCAACTCCTGGGGCTTAAGCGATCCTCTTGCCTCAGCCTCCCGAGTAGCTGGGACTACAGGCGCCCACCACAACGCCTGGCTATTTTTGGTTGCAGTTTGGCCGGGGCCAGGTTTGAACCCGCGACCCTCGGTATATGGGGCCGGCGCCTTACCGACTGAGCCACAGGCGCCGCCCGGATTGTTGGCTTTTTTCATGTGGAGTAATTTGAGTTCTCTATAGATCCTAGTTATCAAGTTTTTGTCTGATTCAAAATATGCAAATATCCTTTCCCATTGTGTAGGTTGTCTATTTGCTTTGGTGGTCTCCTTAGCTGTACAGAAGCTTTTCAGTTTACTTAAGTCCCATTTGTTTATTTTTGTTGTTGTTGCAAATGCCACGGCGGTCTTCTTCATGAAGTCTTTCCCCAGGCCAATATCTTCCAGTGTTTTTCCTATGTTTTCTTTGATGATTTTTATTGTTTCATGCCTTAAATTTAAGTCCTTATTCAAAGCTATTTTTTTAAAACACTAATATTACTCATTAAAATAAATTTTAAACATTAACAATTAGAACAATGCTAAAGTCATCAGAATTAAGAAGTGTAGAAGAAAAATACTGGTAAACTAGAAAAGGGCCCTTGGGGCAGTGCCTATGGCTCAGTGAGTAGGGCGCCGGCCCCATGTACCCAGGGTGACAGGTTCAAACCCGGCCCCGGCCAAACTGCAACAAAAAATAGCAGGGCATTGTGGTGGGCGCCTGTAGTCCCAGCTACTTGGGAGGCTGAGGCAAGAGAATCGCCTAAGCCCAGGAGTTGGAGGTTGCTGTGAGCTGTGACTTCACAGCACTCTACTGAAGGCGACAAAGCAAGACTCTGTCTCTCAAAAAAAAAAAAAGAAAACGGTTCTTGGTGTGCAACTCTTAAAGAAGTTTTTATGCACAGGACAGTTTACATCACGGGCTAAAAAAGAAATCTCTCAGCTTTGTGCTCTGTTCTGCAAGGAAACCATCCACTCCCCTCTCTGCCACTCCCAAGTGTTTACTTTTCATTATTTTTGCTAGCAGCAATCACACCTCTTCCTTGGGTCCTTGGTGTAGACTGAAGCTACATTTAGAGAAGCCTCCCAGTTCTCCCTACCCCACCCGCAGAATATCTACATAAACACACATACCCAATGTTTAGAGGGCCATGTAGGTTACCCTGACCTTTTTGTTTCCTAAGAACAACTTTAGGCTGGGCACCCCTAGCACAGTGGATAAGGCGCCTTCTACATGCACTGAGGCTGGTGGGTTCAAACCCAGCCAGAACCTGCTAAACAACAATGACAGCTGCAACCAAAAAATAGCTGGGCATTGTGGCAGGCGCCTGTAGTCCCAGCTACTTGGGAAGCTGAGGCAAGAAAATAGCTTAAACCCAAGAGTTTGAGGTTGCTGTGAGCTGTGACACCACAGCACTCTACCAAGGGCCACATAATGAGAGTCTATCTCAAAAAAAAAAAAAAAAAGAACAACTTTAAAAGCCAAAAAATGGCTTTTGGCTTGCAAGCTTTTATTATGTTCTCCAAATTTAAAACTTCCACAAATCTGTCTAGTACGCAAATTAGTTACCCACCCAATCTCGTTATTACCCACAATATCAAGTTTAATACGAAGACTAGCCAAGTAACTTTCATCAAAGAAATCAAAGAAAAGAAACTTTGATTTTTTTTTTTTAAGGAGAAGAAAGATTTTTGTTTCTAGATTTAAAATACCCTTGTCAACTGATGACAAATAAAACAAGATTTTAAGATTTTAAGCTAAGGGTCAATGCCCTCCCTCTCTGGGAAATCTTTAACTAAATCCTTATAAATTTATTAGATGGCTCATTCTCCTTCTTTCTGGTATTGCTGATTATTAAAGAAAAATAGCTATATCGTTCAGTCTTACTACCAACAAGTAGTATCTGCTTTTCCCTTATACTTTCCCAAATGCCTCTGCTAAAACTTAGAAATAAAATTCAAACTTTTTGAAGAAACCTCAAAAAGAGATAGAACAAAAACTATAGCAGGTACTCTTAACTATTGATTTTACATTGAATGGACAGAGAGAGCAGGTTTCCCAGTAGGAGCTGACATCATTACCACCCATACCTGTCAGTCTGTGTTAGGAATTCAGGACTTCCAGAACTACTAGCGCTGAAAGAGAACACTTCATGAAAACAGGCTGGACCCAGGATCAGCAAAATAAAAATTAAATTTCCTGGGATTAAATTAATTTATTTAATTGTGGTAAGAGTTCTATTTTTAGTAAGCATATGAGGAAAAACCCTTTTCTCTTTATCTCTAACCATCAATTTAACAGGACATACTTGTACAAATGGGAACGAAACATTCTTTAAGTAGTATATTATTCCAACATCCCTCCTCAGAATCGGGGGGAAATTCTTAGTATATATTTTGAAGGAAAAACTTTAAAATAGTGATTCTGTAGAAATTATCAATAGACTTTATCTATAAACAACCTAAAACAATGGCAAAATGGTTAAATATTATTCTAAGTGCTTTTACTAAGTTCTTTTACTTTTCTTTTTTTTTTATTAAATCATAGCTGTGTACATTAATGTGATCATGGGGCACCATACCCTAGTTTCATAGACCATTTGACACATTTTCATCACACTGGTTAACATAGCCTTCCTGGTATTTTCTTAGTTATTGTGCTAAGACATTTACATTCAACATTTACTAAGTTTCACATATACCCTTGTAAGATGCACCGCAGGTGTAATCTCATCAATCTCCCTCCCTCTGCCCACCTCCCACCTCCCTTTCCTCCCTCTCCCCCTTCCCCCTATTCTTAGGTTATAACTGGGTTACAGCTTTCATGTGAAAGACATAAATTAGTTTCATAGTAGGACTGAGTACATTGGATACTTTTTCTTCCATTCTTGAGATACTTTACTAAGAAAAATATGTTCCAGCTCCATCCATGTAAACATGAAAGAGGTAAAGTCTCCATCTTTCTTTAAGGCTGCATAATATTCCATGGTGTACATATACCACAGTTTATTAATCCATTCATGGATCGATGAGCACTTGGGCTTTTTCCATGACTTAGCAATTATGAATAGGGCTGCAATAAACATTCTGATACAAATATCTTTGTTATGATGTGATTTTTGGTCTTCTGGGTATATGCCTAGTAGATGAATTATAGGATTGAATGGCAGATCTATTTTTAGATCTCTAAGTGTTCTCCAAACATCTTTCCAAAAGGAATGCATTAATTTGCATTCCCACCAGCAGTGCAGAAGTGTTCCCTTTTCTCCACATCCACGCCAACATCTCTGGTCTTGGGATTTTGTGATATAGGCTAATCTTACTGGAGTTAGATGATATCTCAAAGTAGTTTTGATTCCTTTACTTTTTATGATCATGAATTATTTACGTATGTTTAATAAAAATCTATCCCTCTTCCTGCAAGATTGAGCTAGATAAATCAAATTTGCAACAATAACTAACATACAAAGCTCATTTAATTAGATAGGACCAGCCACTATTAAGAAAAAAAGACTATGCTTTACAGGTTGGGGGGAAATACCTACAAATAGTAATGTGTTTGTAACTTTTAGCCTGCTTCTGTGGTGTAACGTTCCTTTTGTGGCCAATTTCAACATGACATCACTGAACATGGAGTTGGGAAGAGATACACACAATAGCATACCACTATAAAGTATTTTATAAATAAGAGTATAAATAAAAGTGAAATATAGCATGACATTAGTAAGAGATGGGTTTTGGTTATTTACTGCCATCATTTTAAACATAATTTAATTGTAAATTTAAAAGTCTACTAATGACCATATCAAATAAGCAGCTTACAAATTTCCTGCAAATTTAACAGTCAGTTCTTGCAAATCAGTATGCACCAGTTCCAGTGTGTTACTCCCAGAAAACTGTCCTGGAACCTACTGTATAACTGATGGGATACCAGCTTCACAGATATCAAAGAATTTCCTAGAAAGAATTTCCAAAGAAATTTCCTGACAAATTCAGTGGATTCTCAGACAGAGCATATCCTTATTGGCACTACAAACAAAACCTCATAGAAGCAAACTGGAAATAAGCTAATATGGGCCATAAAATAATCATGACACATAAAAGTAAATTGTAAGAGTAGATTTACAAGTTAACTCTCAAACCAGAAGCTCTGGTTTTATTAATATGAAACAAGGGTGCATTTTTGCATTAACGTCTCTTATATACTATGTAAATAAAACCTGATAAATAAAACAAAATCTCAAATGAGTTATACTGAGTAAGAAAATCTCAAAACAAATTAGGAGGTCAAACCTGCATATTAGAGAGGGACATGACCAGAAAGAGAACCCAAAGATAAAGCTAACACTCTGATGGCCCACATCTCACCTTGTGGGTGACAGGGAGGACACCACTTTGCACCCAGAGAAAAAATAACACAAAACCCAAGAACACTATGTATAATTCTAGTCCCCAAAATACGAAACTTTGAGCAATTCCTGTAGGCTACTAATTTCGTAACATAAACATCTCTATCCCTAACCTTTGGAATTTTAATGCGTGAAGATATGTCTCAACCTTTATAAATACTAAAGTCACACAAGAAAATTACGGTTTTAGACTGACAGTAAACACAGTGATTTGGATATTGTTTTCCTTTAAATACCTATTGCATTTTTTAATTGGATGAGACTGTCTTTCAAAAGCCTTTCAAAATCAAACTTTGCTACACATAGTTGTTTTGTCTTCTAAATGCTTTTTTCTTTTCTTTTTTTTTTTTTTTTTTGTGGTTTTTGGCCAGGGCTGGGTTTGAACCCGCCACCTCTGGCATATGGGACCGGCGCCCTACTCCTTGAGCCACAGGCGCCGCCCTTCTAAATGCTTTTTTCTGAGTCTTTCTTTAATAGTAACTTGCTTACTGAGTCCCAATGTTTTTGGTTCTTATATACCTATTGTTATGGTCTGAATGTTTGTGTCCCCCTAAAATACATGTGTTGAAAACCTAATACCCAGGCAGTGTCCATAGCTCAGTAAGTAGGGCACCAGCCACATACACCAAGGCTGGCGGGTACAAACCCAGCCCGGGCTAGCTAAAACAATAATGACAACTGCAACAACAAAGAATAAAAATAGCCAGATGTTGTGGTGGGTACCTGTAGTCCCAGCTACTTGGGAGACTGAGGCAAGAGAATTGCGTAAGCCCAAGAGTTTGAGGTTGCTGTGAGCTGTGATGCCACAGCACTCTACCCAGGGTGACAGTTTGAGACTCTGTCTCAAAGAAAACCTAATACCCAGTGTTATGTGGCGCCTGTGGCTCAGTGAGTAGGGCGCCAGCCCCATATACCGAGGGTAGAGGGTTCAAACCCGGCCTCGGCCAAAACCGCAACCAAAAAATAGCCGGGCGTTGTGGCGGGCGCCTGTAGTCCCAGCTGCTCTGGAGGCTGAGGCAAGAGAATCGCTTAAGCCCAAGAGCTGGAGGTTGCTGTGAGCTGTGTGAGGCCACGGCACTCTACCGAGGGCCATAAAGTGAGACTCTGTCTCTACAAAAAAAAAGTAATAAAAAAAAATAATAAAAATAAAAAAATATATAAAAAATAAAAATAAAAAAAAAAAGAAAACATAATACCCAGTGTTATTAAGAGGTAAAGCCTTTGGAAGATGGCTAGTTCCTGAAAGTGGGGTCCTCATGAATAAGATTAGTGCCCTTATATAATAAAAGAGGACCCAGAGAACTGCCTTCCCCCCCTCCCACCATGTGAGGACACAGTAAGAAGACACCATCTATGTGAAAGCAGGTCCTCACCAGTCACCAGAACTATGGCTTCTTGACCTTGGACATCCGATTCTCCAAACCTGTGAGAAATAAATGTCTGTTGTGTACAAGCCACCTGGTCTAGAGCATTTTGTTACAGCAGCCCTAAGGGATTAGAACACCTATCTAGGTTCTGCTCCCAGCCACAGCCATGTAGCGCCTATGAGACCATTCTCCCCACAGATAACAACTATGAACTCTGGACAAAACACAAAAACAAGAATATAAAGACTTGAAACAGGGCAACGCCTGTGGCTCAGTGAGTAGGGCGCTGGCCCGGCCCCATATACAGAGGGTGGCGGGTTCAAACTCGGCCCCGGCCAAACTGCAACAAAAAACAGCCGGGCACTGTGGCAGGCACCTGTGGTCCCAGCTACTCAGAAGGCTGAGGCAAGAGAATCACCTAAACCTAAGAGCTGGAGGTTGCTGTGAGTTGTGACGCCACGGCACTCTACTGAGGGCGAGAAAGTGAGACTCTGCCTCTAGAAAAAAAAAAAAAAAAAGACTTGCGACAACAACCAAAAGCAGATACTGGAGGGGAGCTGACATTTGGAAGAAGGAAAAGGCACTATGGGAGTTCACAACTTTTTTTTTTTTTTTTGAGACAAGAGTCTCACTTTGTCGCCCTCAGTAGAGTGTCCTGGAGTTGGTATAGTATCATGGCGTCATAGCTCACAACAACCTCAAACTCCTGGGCTCAAGTGATTCTCTTGCCTCAGCCTCCCAAGTAGCTGGGACTACAGGCGCCCACTACAACGTCCAGCTATTTTTAGAGATGGGGTCTCGGTCTGGCTCAGGCTGGTCTCGAACCTGTGAGCTCAGGCAATCTACCCACCTCGGCCTCCCAGAGTATTGGGATTACAGGCGTGAGCCACTGTGCCCAGCTGATTTTCCAACTTTTGTATGGCTTTTATCCTGAAAGAAGGCCCCAACCTGCACTATACAGGACAGTTAAAAGTCAGAAAGAAAAACACTGGTCTTGCTGGCTTTAAGAAACAGAGGATAAAAAAAGAAAAGAAACAGAGGATAGAGTTTGATGGAAATACAACTGCTGGGGAGAAAAAAGGAGGGGGGATCCTGAAAAGGAGAGAGCCAGAAAGAAGGAGCCCCAAACTGTTATGTAAAAATTCTGACCAAATATCTGGCTGATGCCAGAACCACATGGGTGTGAGTCAGATTTCAAGCATCCTACTAAGACCAAAAGAAGTGGGCAGAAATGTGAACTGCCAGTCACAGCAGGGAAGACAAAGTCTATAATCTGCATTCTGCCAAGTTACGTGCTTACTATTAAAAATAGTAAGGAAAATACTCTTCAGAGAAACATAGCAGAATTCAGAATCTTTACAATATTAGTCACAGTGTCCAGGATATAGTTCAAAATTATTCAACTTCAATCAGAAAGACACTGCCCATATCAACAAAAAATAAAATCAATGAAGGTCAACTGAAATGATTTATACATATACTATAATTAGTAGACAAGGGTTATAAAGCAATTATTATAACTAAGCTTAGTATGTAAAGGAAAATATGCCTGGAAATTATGCTTGTTAATAAACAAAAAAATAGGAAGTGTCAGCAGGTAAATAGAAACTATAAAAAAGAACTAAATAAAAATTCTAGAACTGAAAAATACATGCCTGAAATTCTAAAATTACTGGATAAGTTTAAGAGCAGAATGAGGATGACAGAAGAGTCAGTTGGCCAGGCACAGTGGCTCATGCTTCCTAGCATTCTGAGAGGCTGAGGCAGGAGAATTGCTTGAGTTCAGGCATTTGAGATCAGCCTGAAGAGCAAGATCCCATCTCTACTAAAAAAATAAATAAATAAAGAAGAAAAATTAGCTGGGTGTGGTGTGCACACCTATCGTCCCAGTTACCTGGGAGGCTAAAGCAGGGGGATCATTTGAGCCCAAGAGTTTGAGGTTGCTGTGAGCTGTGATGGCAGGGGACTCTACTCAGGGTGACAAAGAGAGCCTTTGTCTCAAAAAAAAAAAAAGAGAGAGATTTAACATAAGTGCAATCCGAATGCCAAAAAGCCAGAAATAGAATAGGGCAACCCAAATAGTCAAGGGATAATGGCCAAACATTTCTCCGAATTGCTAGTACCCATTTAGACTACAAGCTCAAAAAAAGGCCAAGAGTTTTGAGTTATAACTCTTCAGTAACCCACTTAGCACCTAACAAAGTTAGGCCACATAGTTAAGCCAATACGTATTTATATATTCAGCATCAAAAATAATAATTTATTGAGTGCCTATTGTGTGTAAGACACAAAGATGCTTTAGTTACATTCATTGTGCTTAATGAAGTATTGGATTTTGAAAAAAGAGAAAGAAGTTTTATTGTTTCTTTTTAAGGAAGGAAAGGACTCCCAATGGCTTCTGTTTTTCACCCTTTCCTAGGTAATTCCTCATGATTTGATTTAACTTGCTTTTATGGTGATCCCTACTAAAAGGAGAATGTAACACTGTGAATCCCAGAGTGAGGAAAATATCTCATACGGGCAGGCCATGGTTACATGAATATCTTTACAGAGCCCCTTCACATAGTCCTTTTCTTTCTGTGTTCATTTAGGACAGAAAGAGAAACTTCTTCTATACAATTTTCACTATTTTCACTAGAAGTTGCCTTTACTTTTTAGGCAGAACTTATATCCTTCAGACATCTACAGATCATAAACCATGACACATTTTGGTTAAGTCAGTAAAATATGGGGGAGAAACTTCTGAGAAAGACCCCATTTCTCCTCTTTGGAAGAATACACAGAGGTGTGCATATCTCTCCAGAACCCAGAAGTATAAGCTCAGAAGTATAAGCTGTGTGTGTATGAAAGAGACAGAAAGACAAAAGGAGGGAGGGCTTAGGATGTTCCTTTCTCTGTGTGAATCCTTGAAGCATTTCTCTCCATCTCTTTACAAACTGGCCATTAACAGTCTGTGATTCTGGGAACCAGCCTGTCTACAAATAAGCTCAGCAAAACACCCCAACCGGTCTGATAGGCTCGTTTCAAGCATTATTGTAGATGTAAGGACATGGTTGCAGGCACAGGCCTGAAATGACCATAAATACCTGGAATCATAAATTCAGTAAATCCCCTTGAAATGAGCTGCTGGGAATGTCTTATTTCAATTATAAAATAGAATTCACCCATAAAGATATAAGCAGAAATTAGATTTTGGTATGTTTACAGGAGCCTCTAAGTCCAGGAAGTGGCATTTTTGAGTTTGGTTATGCATCTGTCACTGGCTCTTTATGTGACTTTAGTCAGTATTTTAGTGTCTCTGGTGCCTGTTTAGTTAGCCAAATCTGGGGTAATACTCTTTGCTAGCCATTTCACAGCAATGCTGTAACTGTCATAATCATAATAGCTATCACTTATTGAGTTACTACCATGCATCAGGCAGTGTGACAAGCACTCAACTTGCATTATTTTTTTTTTTTTTTTTTTTGTAGAGACAGAGTCTCGCTTTATGGCCCTTGGTAGAGTGCCGTGGCCTCACACAGCTCACAGCAACCTCCAACTCCTGGGATTAAGCGATTCTCTTGCCTCAGTCTCCCGAGTAGCTGGGACTACAGGCGCCCGCCACAACGCCCGGCTATTTTTTGGTTGCAGTTTTGGCCGGGGCTGGGTTTGAACCCGCCACCCTAACTTGCATTATTTTTAATCCTAGCAATCATCTTGAAAGTAGGTATTATTCATTTTGCAGATGATAACACTGAATCTCAGAGAGTCTTAGCAACCTTCACAAAGTCACACCAACTTGAAAAGTGGTAGTGCCAGAATTCTATCCAGTACCTCTCACTACATCATGCTCATTTGCTTTTATTCATTCAGCATAGTTGATATATAAATAGCACTCTAGGTATGTGTGTTTGTGCATATATTGTATGTGAAAAAAAGAAGAAAACTTAGAAGCTGCATTCAAAGAGTATAATAAACCTATAGCAAAGTTGAGATATGGCACAAATCAGCCAGACACTGCAAACAAAGCACAGAGTGAAAGGTACAGGCTGTACTTAAGGTATATGGACTATGCATAAAACACAAAGTTAGAGAATATTTGAGCTGTCTGTGGTAATCACTAGAGACTCTTAGTTGTCATATTATTCTCATTCCTTTTTTTTTTTTTTTTTGAGACAGAGTCTCACTCTGTCACCCTTGGTAGAGTGCCATAGCATCACAGCTCACACCAACCTCCAACTGTTGGGCTTAAGCAATTCTCTTGCCTCAGCCTCCCAAGTAGATGGGACTTCAGGCGCCCACCACAACACCCGGCTATTTTTTGGTTGTTTGGCAGGCCTGGGCTGAATTAGAACCCGCCAGCTCCAGTGTATGTGGCTGGCACCCTAGCCACTGAGCTATAGGTGCCAAGCCATCTTACTCTCATTCTCACCAGGATAATAAACCACCTCAAAGAGATATAGTACTTTATATATACTCAAAAGACAAAAAAGGATTGTGCATTCCTTACTGCATTATTTCTAACATGGCTTGAAAAAAAATCTCTAGTATTTACAAATCAGAAGCATTAGAAAAATGCAGTTCCACAAATTGATTGTGACTATTGACACTAAGATGGAAATTCATTGTATTAGTCTATTTTTTGCATGCTTAAAAGTTTCAATAATTAAAGGTTTTATGTTTTGTTTTGTTTTTGAGGCAAAGTCTCACTTGGTCACCCTTTGTAGAGTGCCATGGTGTCTTTATCTCAAACTCTTGGGCTCAAATAATTCTCTTGCCTCAGCTACTTTCAAGTAGCTGGGAGTACAGGCACCTGCCACAGTGCCCCCTATTTTTAGAGAAAGGGTCTCACTCTAGCTCAGACTGGTCTCAACCTCATGAGCTCAGGCAATCCACCCTCCTCAGGCTCCTAGAATGCTGGAATTACAGGCGTGAGCCACCACACCCAGCCTGATAATTAAAATTTTTTTTTTAATTTTTGCAGTTGTTGGCCAGGGCTGGGTTTGAACCCACCACCTCCGGTATATGAGGCCAGCACCCTACTCCTTTGAGCCACAGGTGCTGCCCATAATTAAAATTTTAAAAGAAAGAAGAGGCCTAGCATTGTGGCTCATACCTGTAATCCCACTATTTTGGGAGGCCAAGTTGGAAGGATCGCTTGAGGCCAAGAATTTGAGATCAGCCTGAGCAAGAACAAGACCCTGTCTCTACAAAAAAATAGAAAAATTATCTAAGCATGATGGTGCATACCTATAGTCCCATCTACTTGGGAAACTGAGGCAGGAGGATTGCTTGGGCCCAGGAGTTTGAGGTTGCAGCGACCTGGGATGACACTATTGCACTCTAGCCTGGGAAACAGAGCAAAACTTGGAAGAAAGGAAGGAAAGGAGGGAGCGAGGGAGGAAAAGGAAGAAGAAAGGAAAAGAAGTATGGCAGTCTACATGGGAAGGAAGAAAGGCAATTTCCCCTAAAAACAAAGGGGAAATTCTGGAAGAATAAATGACCTACAATGGAGCTTTCCCCACCCCATTGGCCAGTAGTTGTAGGGTTGCAAGAAAAGAAAACTCAGGGAAGAAAAAGAAAGATATACCTATTAAAATCTGACAATGTTCTCAACAGAAGTGAGAGATTCTAAATAAGCAAGAAAAGCCACCATCTTGGAAGACGCACCAAGTGGCCTGATATGGAGAAGCTGAGTGTGCCAAGCTACATAAGAAGTTTACGAACAAAATTCAGGTATGGGCCAGGCACTGTGGCTCATGCCTGTAATACTAGCACTCTGGGAGGCCAGGGCAGGGGGATTGCCTGAGCTCACAGGTTCGAGACCAGCCCGAGCAAGAGTGAGACCCCCATCTCTAAAAAAATAGCTGTGTTGTGGAGGGCACCTGTAGTACCAAATTACTCAAGAGGCTGAAGCAAGAGAATCACTCAGCTCAAGAGTTTGAGGTTACTACAAGCTATGATATCACAGCACTCTACCCAGGGCAACAAAGTGAGACTGTGTTTCAAAAAGAAGATTACCAGGCATACAAAGAAACAGGAAAACTAACCCTTTATGAGGACAATGACCAGTCAAGTTAAACTGTTCCAGAACTGACCCAGAGGTTAGCATTAACAAAGATTCAAAAGTCATTATAAATGTATTATGTCCAAAAAGATAAATAAACATACAAAAGACAATTTTAAAGACTGTTATCAAACTTCTAGAGATTAAAAACTACAAAATCTTTGGGCGACGCCTGTGGCCTATGAGCTGTGACGCCACGGCACTCTACCCAGGCAATAGTTTGAGACTCTGTGTCAAAAAAAAAATGGGGCAGCACCTGTGGCTCTGTGGGTAGGGTGCCAGACCCACAGACCAAGGTTTGATGGGTTCAAACCCGGACCAGCCAAATTACAACAAAAAAATAGCCAGGCAGAGTGGCAGGTACCTGTAGTCCCAGCTACTCGGGAGTCTGAAGCAAGAGAATCACCTAAGCCAGGGAGTGGAGGTTGCTATGAGCTGTGACACCACAGCACTTTACTGAGGGCAATAAAGTGAGACTCTGTCTCTACAAAAAAAAAAAAAGAAAAAGAAAAAACCTACAAAATCTAAGATGGCTGGGGTTAATGGCAAAGTAGATATTACAGAGGAAAAAAGCAGTGAACTTGAAGACAAATGGAAACTATCCAAGACAAAAATATTGGGGGAAATAATTTAAAGAAAGAAAAGAGCATCAGTGAGCTGAGAGACAACTTCAAGCAGCCTAGTATACATGTACCTGGAATCCTCAAAAGATAGAAGAAATGGGGACAGTAAAAAATTATTTGAAGAAATAATGTGGAATCTGAAGTCACTCCTGAAAAACCCCAGGATGGGAATGACTCCAGTACTTCTACCTTATTTACTGTTCTGTCTGTATGCCAAGACTATAATGTCATAAATACATGCTTACCATAAATCCTGCCCTTAGGCAAATTATAGGCTATGATACACATAGCATCCTTGCCTTTCCCTGAAAGGTTACCTCTAATTGTCCTATAGTTTTTTTGTGTTTTTTTTTTTTAAGGAAACATACCCTTTTCCCTGTTGCATATAAGCCCTGGGTCTGGATGCAGAAATCTACCTGTCTTACTGCTGCTATCCAAAACCATGCTCTGGTCCATAAGTTCCCCAATAAATCACTTTCTCCTGACAAACTGCATTTGCCAAACTCATTCTTTGGTTTCTCAGTTCCTTCTGCTTTGGGTGGTCACTTTGTACATATGGCCTATTTACATAACAATCATGGCAATTTTCCCAAACTTGATGAAAACTATAAAGTCACAATATAAGAAGTTCTATGAATATCAACATGTAAAACATGAAGAAAAGTATACTAATAATGCACACCATAGTCAGTGTTCAAAACTAGTGATAAAAGAAAAACCTTATAAATATATAGAAAGAAAGACAGGTTACATACAATTCAACAGCAAATTTCGCATGAGAAACAATACATACAAGAAGACAATGGAATGAAGCTCTGCCCGCTACATGGGGCAATAGCTCGACTTAGTGTCCTGGACGCCACAGCAGACCCAGCATGCTGCCCACCGGTAGTGGAGACAGGCATCGCGGCTCCTGATTTTAGTGACAGATTTGGAGCTTTCAGCACCTTGTAGAAAGGAACACATAGTTGCCATTCGAGCAACTCGTACTGCAAAACTGAGGGGCTCTGGAAAACTCTGGGGCTATGATTCCAGCGTGGAAGAGGATAGGATCAAGATGGCCATGTGGCAGGAGGCTCCCATCCAGAAGGACAGTTAAAGGACAGAAATTTAGCAAGTAACCTGGTGGATCTGAGCTGCACCAAGAGAAAAGGTTGAAGAATGCACATCAACCCCGCTGAGGCGAGCTGCGACCCCAAGGATACAAACAAAAGGTACAAACTCCATCACCAAGCGGACAGGAGTCCCCTCTCCCATGAGAACGGCTTGGAGTGCCCCACAAACAAATGAGCAGAGTTCAAAGGTCCTCCCACTACACTCCACCGGACAAACCCACTAAAAACTGGACCTACCTCCCCTACTAGGGTGCCACAGCGTTCTCCTGCCAGGCATAAAACTGTATATATTCTCTATCTGCAACTCTGAGCTCCCAGCACTCCCCTCCACTCTCACTCTGAAGTCTGGAGGCCTTCCCCCAGGATTCCAGATTCTTGGGTGATTTCTTGAGGGGTGTGGACAGTGCTTAAACTGCAGCTGGTCAGTACTGACTCTGGGGCACTGGAGTGAGGAGAGGACGGTTGGCTGAGAGGGAACCACACTGGAGCAGCAGTGCCCTGAGGCACAGAACAGCAGCCGTCTTTCAGCAACAATAGGGCTCATTCCCGGATATTCTGAAGCCACACCCCCTGTCTCCCTGGGCAACCAGAGGAGGCCAGACATTTACTCAGGTGGCAACCACCACTGAACAAATCTGGGACTAAAACGCAGGCCCTGTGAGTAAAGGGTTTGCCTGAGGCAGTACCGACCTGGGCAGAGTGCAGGGACTAGAAACGCACGCGCAGATCTGGAAAGTTCCCAGGGCGGGGCTGACCCAGAGGACCGCTTTACTAAGCCTAAGACTCACCGGGCCCTCCGGGGATTGTCAGCCCATAGACAAAGGAAGACAGGAGGCTAGAACTGCCAGGTAACCGAATACAAACCTGCAGGAGCGAAGACAGGGCCTGAGGCGCAGGCTCTGGGAACTCAAAACAGCTTTTCTTCTGCAGGGGAATTTAGCAGGGACAGAACAGTTGTTCTGTTCTATCAGTAACATCAATCAGGGGCGGGGCTGGAACTGAGTGAACACCCCCCAGCCTCCATCAAGCGACCGAAGGTGTCAGGCCTCACCTGCCCCTGTTAGATAGAAGCAGAGCACAGCGGCCTGGTTGAGCAGAAATAGATTTCCTTGTGATTCAGGCAGGTGCAAACCCCTGGAGCATCTGTTCACTACAGGCAACTGGGTCAGCCAACTGCAGGGCTATCAGCAACTAGGTGTGACAGAGGGGCAAGGTGGGAAAGGAGGCATCAACCTTCCCAGACTGATCTATTTGCTGGATGGCTCCTCCTGACTCCACGCAGCACTGGAGCAAGCCATATCAGAGAAGTCACCAGACCCCTGTGATCCAGTTGCCAGAAACCTTTTAAACTCTCCCACCTGAGACAGGTGCTGACTGAGACAATTGATTTGGACCTTTTGAACTGAGCCAATCGCCCGAGGACTATTCAGGTGGTACCCTGGATGTGTGGTTGTAAGAAGGTTTGATTTTCCTTTTCCAATTGTTGCCTGTGGGGGGCAGGGTAAATTAATTGCTGGTATTTCTCCACAACTGAGACTTCAACCCAGAGTAACTGTTTCACTAGGGTCGAACAGTAGCCAGCTGAAAACAAGACAGAACCACTTAGCCCTACCACACAAAACAGGGCCCCAGTTTCTCAGGCCATAGCACTGTATGGGTCCTAGACAAAGCTACAGGGGAAAAATAAAACAGTGTAAAACAATTATGGGGCGGTATCAGTGGAAAAACTCTGGTAACACAAATAATCAGAATAGGTCAACCCCCCCAACGAATGATATGGCAGATATAACTGAAGACCCCATTCATAAACAGCTGGCCGAGATGTCAGAAATCAAATTCAGAATTTGGATTGCAAACAAGATTAATAGAATGGAGGCAAATTTGGAATTAGAAATTCGAGCAACAATTCAAAAGTCGGAATTAGAAATTCGAGGAGAAATTCAAAAGTTGTCTCAAGAATTTAACAAATTTAAAGACAAAACCACCAAAGATTTTGACTCACTGAAGCAAGAATTTGTAGCCCTCAAAGATCTGAAAAATACAGGAGAATCCCTCAGTAACAGAGTGGAGAAAGTAGAAGAAAGGATTTCTGACATTGAAGACAAACCTTTAAACACTCAGAAACTCTCAAAGAGGAAGAGAAATGGAGAGCAAAAACGGATCATTCTCTCAGAGAGCTCTGGGATAATTCGAAGAAGGCTAATATCTGCCTCATTGGAATCCACTGAAAGTGACGAAGTGGCCTCGCTGGGCACAGAGGCCCTTCTCCATGAAATTATGAAAGAGAATTTTTCAGACATGCCAAGAGATTCTGAAATTCAGATAGCAGACGGTTTCAGAAACCCAGCATGACTCAATCACAGTAAGACATCCCCCAGGCATATCATAATTAACTTCACTAAACTTAATATGAAAGAGAAAATTCTGAAAGCAGCCAGACGTAAGAAATCCATTACCTACAAAGGGAAGAATATTAGAATGACTGCAGATCTCTCTGCTGAAACTTTTCAAGCCAGAAGAGGGGGGTCATCAACTTTTAATCTCCTGAAGCAAAATAACCCCAGATCCTGTATCCAGCTAAACCGAGTTTCATTTATGATGGAGAAATTAAATACTTTAATGACATTCAGATGTTGAAGAAATTTGCCATAACCAAACCAGCTCTTCAGGATATTCTCAGACCTATCCTCCATAATGACCAGACCAATCATCTACCACAAAAGTAAACTCACTCAGAATCTTTTGATCAAACTCCAACTTCCACAGTGGTGAAAGGATTAAAAATGTACACTGGACTTTCGAAAAACTCGATGCCCAAAATTTTACCAAACTTATCAATAATCTCCATTAATGTGAATGGATTAAACTGTCCTCTAAAGAGGCACAGGTTAGCTGACTTGATACAAAAACTCAGGCCAGACATTTGCTGCATACAAGAGTTTCATCTTACCTTAAAAGACAAATACAGACTAAGGGTGAAAGGATGGTCATCCATATTTCAGGCAAATGGTAATCAGAAAAAAGCAGGTATTGCAATTCTATTTGCAGAAACAAAAGGCTTTAAACCAACAAAGTAAAAAAGGATAAGAATGGTCACTTCATATTTCTTAAGAGTAATACGCAATATGATGAGATTTCAATTACTAATAGCTATGCACCCAACCAGAATGCACCTCAGTTTTTTAGAGAAACTCTAACAGACATGAGCAACTTGATTTCCTCCAGCTCCATAATATTTGGAGATTTCAACACTCCTTTGGCAGTGCTGGACAGATCCTCCAATAAGAAGCTGAACAAGGAAATTTTAGATTTAAACCTAATCATCCAACATTTGGATTTAGCAGACATCTACAGAACATTTCATCCCAACAAAACTGAATACACATACTTCTCATCAGCCCACAGAACATACTCCAAAATCGATCACATCTTAGGTCACAAGTCTAAATTTAAAGGAATAGAAATTATTCCTTGCATTTCTCAGACCACCATGGAATAAAAGTTGAGCTCAGTAACAACAGGAATCTGCATACTCATACAAAAACATGGAAGTTAAATAACCTTATGCTGAATGATAGCTGGGTCAGAGATGAGATTAAGAAGGAAATTGCTAAATTTTTGGAACAGAATGACAATGAAGACACGAATTATCAGAACCTCTGGGATACCGCAAAGGCAGTCCTAAGAGGAAAATTTATAGCACTGCAAGCCTTCCTCAAGAGAAAGAAAAGAGAGGAAGTTAACAACTTAATGGGACATCTCAAGCAACTGGAAAAGGAAGAACATTCCATCCCAAACACAGTAGAAGAAAAGAACCAAAATTAGAGCAGAATTAAATGAAGTTGAAAACAAAAGAATTATACAACAGATCAATAAATCAAAAAGTTGGTTTTTTGAAAAGGTCAATAAAATAGATAAATCTTTGGCTAGCCTAACCAGGAAAAAAAGACTAAAATCTCTAATCTCATCAATCAGAAATGACAAAGATGAAATAACAACAGACTCCTCAGAAATTCAAAAAATCCTTAATGAATATTACAAGAAACTTTATTCTCAAAAATATGAAAACTGAAGGAAATTGACCAATACTTGAAAGCACATCACCTTCCAAAACTTAGTCAGAATCAAGTGGAAATGTTGAAGAGGCCATTATCAAGTTCTGAAATAGCATCAACAATACAAAACCTCCCTATAAAGAAAAACCCAGGACAAGATGGCTTCACACCAGAGTTCTACCAAAACTTTAAAGAGGAATTAGTACCTATACTACTCAACCTGTTCCAAAATGTAGAAAAAGAAGGAAGACTACCCAACACGTTCTATGAAGCAAACATCACTCTGATCCCCAAACCAGGAAAAAACCCAAAAGAAAAGAAAATTATAGACCAATATCACTAATGAATATAGATGCAAAAATATTCAACAAGATCCTAACAAACAGAATCCAGCAACACATCAAACAAATTATTCATCATGAATAATTTGACCAAGTGGGTTTATTATTCATCATGACCAAGTGGGTTTTATCCCAGAGTCTCAAGGCTGGTTCAATATACATAAATCTATAATTATAATTCAGCACGTAAACCAATTAAAAAACAAAGACCATATGATTCTCTCAATTGATGCACAAAAAAACTTTTGATAATATCTAGCACCCCTTCATGATCACAACACTTAAGAATATTGATTAGAAGGAACATTTCTTAAACTTATAGAGGCCATCTACAACAAACCCACAGCCAATATCATATTGAATGCAATTAAATTGATATTATTTCCACTCACAACAGGAACCAGGCAAGGTTGCCCATTGTCTCTACTGCTCTTTAACATTGTAATGGAAGTTTTAGCCATCGCAATTAGGGAAGAAAGGGCGATCAAGGGCATCCATATAGGGTCAGAAGTGATCAAATTTTCACTCTTTGCAGATGACATGATTGTATATCTGGAAAACACCAGGGATAATACAGCAGCATCTCAGGTTAAAAAAAAATCAACATTCATAAATTGGTATTATATATACCAACAATAGTCAAGCCGAAAAAACAGTCAAGGACTGTATTCCGTTCACTGTAGTGCCAAAGAAGATGAAATATTTTGGAGTTTATCTAAAAAGGACGTGATAGAACTCTATAAAGCGAACTATGAAACTCTAAGAAAAGAAATAGCTGAAAATGTCAACAAATTGAAAAACATACCATGCTCATGGCTGGGAAGAATCAACATTGTTAAAATGTCCATACTACCCAAAGCAATACACAATTTAATGCAATCCCTATTAAAGTTTCAGTGTCATATTTTAAAGATCTCGAAAAAATAATACTTCGTTTTATATGGAATCAGAAAAAACCTCAAATAGCCAAGACATTACTCAGAAATAAAAACAAAGCAGGAGGAATCAAGCTACCAGATCTCAGACTATACTACAAACCAATAGTGATCAAAACAGAGAGGTAGATGTATGGAACAGAATAGAGAACCAAGAGATGAATCCAGCTACTTACCGTTATTTGATCTTTGACAAGCCAATTTTTTTTTTTTTAAACTTCTTTTTTGTGTGTGTGTGTTTTTTATTCTATTTTTGGCCGGGGCTGGGTTTGAACCCGCCACCTCCGGCATATGGGACCGGCGCCCTACTCTGACAAGCCAATTAAAAACATTCAATGGAGAAAAGATTCCCCAAATGGTGCTGGGTGAACTGGCTGCCGACCTGTAGAAGATTGAAACTGGACCCATACCCTTCACCATTAACTAAGATAGACTCTCACTGGATTAAAGATTTAAACTTAAGGGGCGGCGCCTGTAGCTCAGTCGGTAAGGTGCCGGCCCCATATACCGAAGGTGGCGGGTTCAAACCCAGCCCCAGCCAAACTGCAACCAAAAAAAAAAAGGATAGCTGGGCGTTGTGGCGGGCACCTGTAGTCCCAGCTACTCGGGAGGCTGAGGCAAGAGAATCGCTTGGGCCCAGGAGTTGGAGGTTGCTGTGAGCTGGGTGAGGCCACAGCACTCTACGGAGAGCCATAAAGTGAGACTCTGTCTCTACAAAAAAAAAAAAAAAGATTTAAACTTAAGACATGAAACTATAAAAATAGTAGAAGAAAGTACAGGGAAAACTCAAAGAAATTGGCATGGACGAATATTTTATGAGGGGGACCCCCCGGGCAATTGAAGCAGCTTCAAAAATACACTACTGGGACCTGATCAAACTATAAAGCTTCTTGCACAGCCAAGAACACAGTAAGTAAAGCCAGACAGCCCTCAGAATGGGAGAAGCTATTTGCAGGTTATGTCTCCGACAAAGGTTTAATAACCAGAATCCACAGAGAACTCAAACACATAAGCAAGAAAAGAACAAGTGATCCCATCTCAGGGTGGGCAAGGTACTTGAAGAGAAAATTCTCTGAAGAAGACAGGCTATGGCCTACAGACATATGAAAAAATGCTCATCATCCTTAATCATCAGAGAAATGCAAATCAAAACTACTTTGAGATGTCATCTAACTCCAGTAAGATTAGCCCATATCACAAAATCCCAAGACCAGGGATGTTGGCGTGGATGTGTAGAAAAGTGAACACTTCTACACTGCTGGTGGGAATGCAAATGAATACGTTTCTTTTGGAAAGATGTTTGGAGAACACTTAGCGATCTAAAAATAGACCTGCCATTCGATCCTACAATTCCTCTTCTAGGTATATACCCAGAAAACCAAAAATCACATTATAACAAAGATATTTGCACCAGAATGTTTATTGCAGCCCAATTCAATTTGCTAAGTCATGGAAGAAGCCCAAGTGCCCATCGATCCACAAATGGATTAATAAATTGTGGTATATGTGTACCATGAAATATTATTGCAGCCTTAAAGAAAGATGGAGACTTTACCTCTTTCAAATTACATGGATGGAGCTGGAACATATCCTTCTTAGTAATGTATCTCAAGAACAGAAGAAAAAGTATTCAATGTACTCAGCCCTACTATGAAACTAATTTATAGCTCCTAACCCAATTATCACCTAAGATAACTGGGGAAAGGGGAAAGGGAGGGGAGGGGTGAGTATGGTTGAAGTGAGGGTAATTGGTGGGCCCACACCTATGGTGCATCTTTCAAGGGTACATGTGAAACTTACTAAATGTAGAATACAGATGTCTTAACACAATAACTAAGAAAATGCCAGGAAGGCCATGTTAACCAGTGTGATGAAAATATGTCAAATGGTATATAAAACTAGTGTATGGTGTCCTAGGATTGCATTAATGTACACAGCTATGATTTAATAATAAATAAATTTAAAATATATATATATAGCCAGAAATTGTGGTGGGCTACTGGGAGGCTAAGGCAAGAGAATCGCCTAAGCCCAGGAGATGGAGGTTGCTGTGAGCTATGTGATGCCATGGCACTCTACCAAGGCTGATAAAGTGAGACTCTGTCTCTACAAAAAAAAAAGACGACGACGACAATGGAGCAACACCTTTAAGAATTAAAAGAAAAAACTGCCAAGGTAGAATCACGAAGGAAAGAAGAAAGGAGGGAGGGAGGAAGAGGAGGGAGGGAGGAAGGAATTCAGATATTTTTTTAAATCTAGAAAAATTAATCACTGTAAGAAATATTAAGAGAAGGGTCTCTTTCTCACCTTTTCTCCTTCATGAGGGAGACCCACTTCCAACTCTCCTTGCAAGTGCTCTAAACTTTCTCTTTGTTCTTCCTAAATAAAATCTCTCTGTTACCCTGCAAAAAAAAAAAAAAGGAAAGGAAATGTGAAAAGGAAGTCTGAAAGCTGAAGGAAAATGTTATCACATGGAAATATGGATCTGACCAAACGAATGAAGAGTGCCAGTAAATATATAATTTTTTTACTATCATTTTAAAACAATTATACACCATGACCAAGGGGGATTTATCACAGGTATGCTAAGACTAATGCAATATTCAAAACTCAATGTAACCCACCGTATCAACAGGCAAAAGAAAAAAATTATATAATCATATTAATTGATACAGAAAAAAGCACTTCAAGGCCAGGGGCAGTGGCTCACGCCTGTAATCCCAGCACTCTGGGAGGCCAAGATGGGTGGATTGCCTGAGCTCATGAGTTTAAGACCAGCCAGAGCAAGAGCAAGACCCCATCTCTAAAAATAGTTGGTTGTTGTGGCAGGCACCTATCGTCCCAGCTACCTGGGGGACTGAGGCAACACTTGAGCCCAAGAGTTTGAGGTTGCTGTGAGCTATGATGCCACAGCACTCTACCAAGGATGACAAAGTGAAAGAGTCTCAAGCCGTTATCCTGGGTAGAGTGCCGTGTTGTCATAGCTTGTAGCAACTTCTAACTCTTTGGTCCAAGCCATTCCTTTTGCCTCCATTTTTCTATTTTTAGTAGAGATGGGGTTCTCAATTTTGTTCACACTGGTCTTGAACACATGAGCTCAAGCAATCCACCCGCCTCAGACTCCCAGAATGCTAGGATTACAGGTGTGAGCCACCACAGGCGTGAGCCACCATACCCAGCCACTCTCACCATTCTTATTCAACACAGTAATGGAAGTTCTAGCCTATGCAATAAAACAAGAAAAAGAAATTAAAGCAGACAGATTGGAAAGAAAAAAATAAAACAGTCCCTATTTGCAAGTGGTAACTGTCTTAATAGAAAGCCCTAATAAATCTAGTATTTTAACTTCCATTTTAAAAATTAATAAGCTCCCTGGGGGCAAGACATGATTGCAAGAGGGACTTTACCTAACAATTGCAATCAGTGTAACCTGGCTTACTGTACCCTCAATGAATCCCCAACAATAAAAAAACAAAAAATTTAAAAATTAATAAGCTCCCTTAGCAAAATAGCCCACATCACAAAATCCTAAAGCTGGTGTGGATGCAGAGAGAAGGGACTTCTTATACACCATTGGTGGGATTGCAAATTAATACAGCCTCTTTTGAAGGAAGTATAGAGAATCCTTAAAGAGCTAAAAATAGGGGCAGCACCTGTGGCTCAAAAGAGTAGGGCGCCAGACCCATATGCCAGAGGTGGTGGGTTCAGCCCTGGCCAAAAACTGAAAAAACAAAAAGAGCTAAAAATAGACCTTTCATTTGATCCCATAATCCCATTACTAGGTATCTACTCAGAAGGAAAAAAAATCATTTTACCATAAGGACATTTGTTCTTGAATATTTATAGCAGCTCAATTCATAATCATAATGATGTGTAAACAACCCAAGTGCCCATCAACCCATGAATGGATCAATAACCTATAGTATATGTATACGGTGGAATATTATTCAGCCATAAAGAAAGATAGGGACTTCATATCTTTTGTAATTACCTGGAAGGATTTAGAAAACATCCTCCTAAATAAAATATCACCAGGATGGAAAAGCAAGTATCTAATGTACTCAATACTAATATGAAACTAGTAGATGAACAACTAGACCCCCCACATGACAGAAAAACTCATTTAAATTCAAGAAGAGGGGAGAGGAAAGGGATGTGGTAAGCTCACCTACTGGACACGATGCAGGGATATATGGCACACTTCCTGGGTGAAGGGTTCAACCACAACTTGCTCTTTACCTAATAAATACAAAAAAACGGAACCTAACTGTATATATACCCTTAAATTAATCTGAAATTTAAAAAAAAGAAATGCTTGCAACAATCTGAAGATCATTCATCAAAGAAAGAAAGAAATAAGAAATAAAAATTAGGGCGGCACCTGTGGCTCAAGGAGTAGGGTGCCGGCCCCGTATACCAGAGGTGGTGGGTTCAAACCCAGGCCCAGCCAAAAACTGCAAAAAATAAAAAATAAATAAAAAATAATAAAAAAGAAATAAAAATTAATAAGGTCCCAAAATATAAAACCAACACACAAAAACAATAAACATGGGCGGCGCCTATAGCTCAGTGAATAGGGCCCTGGCCCCATATACCGAGGTTGATGGGTTCTAACACAGCCCCAGCCAAACTGCAATGACAACAACAATAACACCAAATAGCTGGGCGTTGTGGCAGGCGCCTATAGTCCCAGCTACTCGAGAGGCTGAGGCAAGAGAATTGCCTAGGCCCAAGAGCTGGAGGTTGCTGTGAGCTGTGACACCACAGCAAGGGTGTCAAAGTGAGACACCCTTGTCACCAAGGGTGACAAAGTGAGACTCTGTCTCTGAAAAAAAAAAAACAATAAACATGTAGAAATGAACATTGAAAACACAATACCATTTACAATTGCTACAAAGCAAATGAACTGAGATATAAATCTTTTAAAAAGTACATAATTTATATGCTGAAAATTATAAAATGCTGATGAAAAAGATCACAAAAGATCTAAGTAACTAGAAGACATACCGTGTTTATGGACTAGAAAACTTAACAACTAAAAATGTCAATTCTTCCCAAGCTAGACAATTACTGTCCAAATCCTAGAAAGGCTTTTTTATAGATACAAACAACTTTATTATAAAAGTTATATGGAAGGTGGCGCCTGTGGCTCAAAGGAGTAGGGCACCAGCCCCATATGCCAGAGGTAGCGGGTTCAAACCCAGCCCTGGCCAAAAACTGCAAAAAAAAAAAAAAAGAAGTTATATGGAAAGGTAAAGGACTTAGAATAGTAAAACAATTTTGGAAAAGAAGAATATAATAGGAGGAACCACTCCACCCAATGTTAAAACTTACTATATAGCTTCAGTAATCAAGACAATGTAGCACTGGTGTAGGAATAAATATATAGATCAATGTAACAGTATAGAGAAACCAGAACAGACCTGCACAAATACAGCTCATTTTTTTTCTACAAAAAAAGGTAAAAAACAAAAAAAAAATTTAATGGAGGAAGGATAGCCTTTTCATCAAACAGTGGTAGAAAAATTTGATGTCCAAAAATAAAAAAAGGCTTCAATAAGCCGCATATCATTATAAAATTTAAATAACAAAATTTAAATGACAAAATAGGTCATTTATTTAAATAAAAAATGTAAAACTATAAAACGTTTGGGGAAAAAAATAGGAGAAAATCTTCAGGACCTAGAGATAGGCGAAAAGGTCTTAAATTTGACATCAAAAAATATTATCCATGAAAGGAAAACTTGATAAATTGGACCACATTTTTTTCTTTTTTTTTTTTATTTTTGAGACAGAGCCTCAAGCTGTCACCTGGGGTAGAGTGCCATGGCATCACAGCTCACAGCAACCTCCAACTCCTGGGCTCAAGCGATTCTCCTGCCTCCGCCTCCCAAGTAGCTGGGACTACAGGCGCCCACCACAACGCCCAGCTATTTTTTGGTTGCATCCATCATTGTTGTTTGGCAGGCCCAGGCTGGATTCAAACCCGCCAGCTCAGGTGTATGTGGCTGGCGCCTTAGCTGCTTGAGCCACAGGCGCCGAGCCTTTTCCTTTTTCTTTCTTTCTTTTTTTTTTTTTTTAGATAGAGTCTCAAACTGTCACCCTGGGTAGAGTGCCATGGTGTCACAGCTCACAGCAACTCAAACTCTTGGACTCAAGCAATTCTCTTGCCTCAGCCTCCCAAGTAGCTGGGACTACAGGGGCCTGCCACAACACCCCACTATTTTCTTGTTGCAGTTGTTATTGTTGTTTAGCAGGCCTGGGCTGGGTTGGAACCTGCCAGCCTCAGTGGCCAGCATCCTACACACTGAGCTACTGGCACCACCCAAAGCCTGGCTGTTTTTAGAGACAGGGTTTTGCTCTTGCTCAGGCTGGTCTCCAGTCCATGAGCTCAGGCAATCCACTTACCTCGGCCTTCCAGAGTACTAGGATTACATGCACAAGCCACTGTGCCCCAGCCAATTTCCTAGTTTTGGTATGGTATGTACAGTTATGCTTGATGTCAAGGTGCACAGGACCTCTCTGACATACTTCATTGCAACTTTCTGTAAATCTATAATTATTTCAGAATAAAATATCTTAAGAAATAAAATTGACTGGGCGGCGCCTGTGGCTCAGTCGGTAAGGCGCCGGCCCCATATACCGAGGGTGGTGGGTTCAAACCCGGCCCCAGCTGAACTGCAACCAAAAAATAGCCGGGCATTGTGGCGGGCGCCTGTAGTCCCAGCTACTCGGGAGGCTGAGGCAAGAGAATCGCTTAAGCCCAGGAGTTGGAGGTTGCTGTGAGCTGTGTGAGGCCATGGCACTCTACCGAGGGCCATAAAGTGAGACTCTGTCTCTACAAAAAAAAAAAAAGAAAGAAAGAAAGAAAATTGACTTTAAACAAAAAAAAAATAATAATATAGAGTGGTGTTTATAGCAAATGTATAAGTAAAATGTAAGACAATAAAAGCATAAAGCCAGAAGAAATAAATGAAGGTATGATCCTCTAGGATTATGTCATACATGAAGTGGTATAATATAACTAGAAAGTAGATTGTGATGATTTAAACCATAAAGTATCTAGGCATGGTGGCTCACGCCTGTAATCCTAGCACTTTCAGAGACCGAGGCAGAAGGATCACTTAAGGTCAGGAGTTCAAGACCAGCCTGAGCAAAAAAAAAAAAAAAAAATTAAATTAAATTAACCAGGTATGGTGGTGGATGCCCGCAGTCCCAGCTACTTGGGAAACTGAGGCAGGAGAACCCTTTAAGCCCAGGAGTTTGAGTTGCAGAAAACTGCTAGCCTAGATGCCTTTCCAGGTAAATTATACCAATCACTTAAAGAACACTATACCGCACTCTAGCAAGGTGACAGAGCAAGACCCAGTCTCTAAAAAAACAAAACAAAATAAAAATAACCCTAAAGTAACCACTAAAATAACAAAATGAAGAGTTACTACTAACAATCTAATAAATGAGATAAAATAGAAGCATAAAAAACATTCAATCAAAATAAAAACAGAAAAAGGGAACAAAACAAATGAGACAAATACAAAACAAAAATAGATGTAAAATTCAAATATAACCATCTCAATAATCACTGTGTTCAACTAAAGCAGAACACACATTCTTTTCAAGTGTATGTATAACATTTGCCAGGCTATATCATATTCTGGGCCATAAAACATACTTCAATAAATTTAGAAGGCTTTATGTCATACAAAGTATGTTCTAAAATCACAATGAAATTAAATTAGAAATCAATAACAGGGGCGGCGCCTGTGGCTCAGTTGGTAAGGCACCGGCCCCATATACCGAGGGTGGCGGGTTCAAACCCGGCCCCAGCTGAACTGCAACCAAAAAATAGCTGGGCGTTGTGGCGGGCGCCTGTAGTCCCAGCTACTCAGGAGGCTGAGGCAAGAGAATCGCTTAAGCCCAGGAGTTGGAGGTTGCTGTGAGCTGTGTGATGGCATGGCACTCTACCCGAGGGCCATAAAGTGACACTCTGTCTCTACAAAAAAAAAAAAAGAAATCAATAACAGAAAGATGTCTGAGAAATCCCAAACTATTTGCAAATTAAACAACACATTTCTAAATAAACCATAAGTCAAAGGAATCAAAAGAGACATTAGAAAGTACGTTTAACTTCATGAAAATAAAAACAGAACATGTCAGAGTTTTGTAGGATTCTGTTAAACAAATAAAACTAAAATAAGCAGAATTAGGAAACAATAAAGATCAAAACAGAAATACATTAAGTATAAAAAAAGGAAAAAAAATACAGAAAATCAATGAAAAAAATTATTTTAAGAGACAAGGTGTCATTCTGTCACCCAAGCTGAAATACAGTGGAGAAATCATAGCTCACCGTAGCATTGAACTCCTGGACTCAAGCGAAGCAATCCTCCTGCTTCAGCCTCCTCAGCAGCTGGGACTACAGGCACCCACTACCATACCCACAGATATACAGGGTGTCCATAAAATTTGTGTGCAATTTACTATGTTAAACTATTTTAAATTGCACATTAACTTTATGTCCACCCCGTTTTCGGTTTTTTTTGTTTGTTTGTTTTGGGTTTTTTTTGCAGTTTTTGGCTGGGGCTAGGTTTGAACCCACCACCTCCTATACTATTCCTACTCCTTTGAGCCACAGGCGCTGCCCCCGTGTGTGTGTATATATATATATATATATATATTTTTTTTTTTTTTTTTTGTAGAGACAAGTCTCACTTTATGGCCCTCGGTAGAGTGCCATGGCATCACACAGCTCACAGCAACCTCCAACTCCTGGGCTTAAGCGATTCTCCTGCCTCAGCCTCCCGAGTAGCTGGGACTACAGGCGCCCGCCACAACGCCCGGCTATTTTTTGGTTGCAGTTCAGCCGGGGCCAGGTTTGAACCCGCCACCCTCAGTATATGGGGCCGGCGCCTTACCGACTGAGCCACAGGCACCGCCCCCCGTATATATTTTTTTATTAGAGATCTTGTTATGTAGCCCAGGCCAGTCTTAAACTTCTGGCCTCAGGCAATTCTCCCACCTCAGCCTCCCAAAGGGCTAGGATTCCAGGACTCAGCCACCTCTCCTGGCATCAATGGGTGATTCTCTAAGAATATCAACAAAATTAATAAACCTCTGTGCAGACTAATCAGGAAGAATAAAAGTAAAAAGGACACACATTACCAATATTAGGAATGAGAGAGGTAACATTACTGCAGATTTTACAAATATTAACTAAAATAATAAGAGATATCATATTAATAACTTTAGGCTTATAAATTTAACAACTTAAATAAAATGGACAATTCTTTGAAAAAGACAAACTACCAAAGCTCACTAAAGAAGAAATAAATAACCTCAGTAGACTGTATCTTCTAAAAACATCAAATTTGTGGTTGAAAATCTCCCACAAAGAAAACTGCTAGCCTAGATGGCTTTCCAGATAAATTCTACCAATCACTTAAGGAAAAATAGTACCAGTTCTACACTAAGTCTTCCAGGAAATGGAAGAAAAGTAAATACTTCCCAATTCATTCAATGAACCAGTACGATGTGATACTGATCTTATGTAAAAATATCACAAAAAAAGAAAAACTACAGACGAATATACAACATGAACATAGATGTAAAAATTCTACACAAAATTTTAGCAAATTTAATTCAACAATTATTGAAAGGATAATATATTATGACCAATTATGATATATCCTAGGAATGCAGCATTAGTTTAACATTCAAAAATCAAGCAATGTGGGGTGGCACCTGTGGCTCAAGGAGCAGGGTGCCGGTCCCATATGCCGGAGGTGGCAGGTTCAAACCTAGCCCCAGCCAAAAACCAAAAAAAAAAAAAAAATCAAGCAATGTGGCTCGGTGCCTTGTAGCTCAAGTGGCTAAGGTGCCAGCCACATACACGAGAGCTGGTGGGTTCAAATCCAGCCCAGGCCTGCCAAACAACAATGACAACTACAACCAAAAAATAGCTGGGCATTGTGGAGGGCGCCTGTAGTCCCAGCTATTTGGGAGGCTGAGGCAAGAGACTCGCTTAAGCCCAGGACTTGGAGGTTGCTGTGAGCTGTGATGCCATGGCACTCTACCCAGGGCGACAGCTTGAGGCTCTATCTCAAAAAAAATAAAAAAGAACCATATATTATATGATTCTATTTAGATGATATGTCCAGAATAGGGAAATATGTAGAAACAGAAAGTATATTATTAGTGGCCTGTAAGTGGATGGAGGACTGGGAGGAGGGAATGGGAAATGATTGCTAATGTATATGAGGTTTCTTTTGGGGTGAAATATTATAAAGTAATGGCACAACTTTGTGAGTATACTAAAAAGCATTAAATTGTGGGTGGTGCCTGTGGCTCAGTCGGTAAGGCACCGGCCCCATATACCAAGGGTGGCGGGTTCAAACCCAGCCTCGGCTGAACTGCAACCAAAAAATAGCTGGGCATTGTGGCGGGTACCTGTAGTCCCAGCTACTCGGGAGGCTGAGGCAAGAGAATCGCTTAAGCCCAGGAGTTGGAGGTTGCTGTGAGCTGTGTGATGCCACGGCACTCTACCGAGGGCCATAAAGTGAGACTCTGTCTCTATGGGAAAAAAAAAAAGCATTAAATTGTGTATAATTATGGCATAATAAATTAAAGTCTTAATACAGACTTTTTTTTTAAGACAGTCTCAATCTGTTGCTGTGAGAGAGTGTCGTGGCATCATCAATGCTCACAACAACCTCAATCTCTTAGGCTCAGGCAATCATCTTGCCTCAGTTTCCCCAGTAGCTGGGACTACAGGGGCCCCCCACAATGCCTGGCTAGTTTTTCTATTTTTAGTAGAGATGGAGTCCCACTCTTGCTGAGGCTGGTCTCCAATTCCTGAGCTCAAGGAATCCACCCACCTCAGCTGCCCAGAATGCTAGGATTATAGGTGTGAGCCACTGTGCCCAACCTAAAGACATCTTAAAGAAAAAAAATTTTTTTGAGACAGAATCTCAAGCTGTCACCCTGGGTAGACTGCAGTGTTGTCACAGCTGACAGCAACCTCAAACTCTTGGACTTAGGCGATTCTCTTGCCACAGCCTCCCAAGTAGCTGGGATTGCAGGCGCCCGCCACAATGCCTGGCTATTTTTTTTTTTTTTTTTTGGTTGCAGTTGTCTGTGTTGTTTAGCTGGCTCGGGCCAGGTTCAAACTCTCCACCCTCAGTGCATGTGGCTGGTGCCATAACCACTGTGCTACAGACGCCAAGCCACCTTAAAGAAATTTTTAAATCATTCTAAGTGAGAGAAAGAATCTTTTATGGAAGGTACATGCATGTGATATACGTATATTCAGAAACAAACACATGGGCAGCGCCTGTGGCTCAAAGGAGTGGGGCACCGGACCCATATGCCGGAGGTGGTGGGTTCAAGCCCAGCCCTGGCCAAAAACTGCAAAAAAGAAAAAAGAAACAAACACATATGTCCATAGATTCAATAAATTCCTTTTAGCTATTACCTTAAATCAGAGGTAGAAAATAGGGAAGCAAGCGTACCTTATGTGTACATATGTTGCTATGGATTATTGGTGTGATTATCTGCTCTTGGAAGAGAGGGGGGTAAAAGTCATAGGTAAGTTTGTAACCAACATCTTTTGTTCAAAATATACAATGAAGACAGGCACGGTGGCTCACGCCTTTAATCCTAGCACTCTGGGAGGCTAGGTGGGTGGATTGCTTGAACTCACAAGTTTGAGACCAGCCTGAGCAAAAAGTGAGACCCCGTCTCTACTAAAAATAGAAAAAAATCTGAGGCAAGAGGATCGCTTAAGCCCAAGAGTTGGAGGTTGCTGTGAGGTATGATGCCATGGCACTCTACCCGGGACAACAGCTTGAGACTCTGTCTCAAGAAAGGGAAGGGAAGGGAAGGGAAGAGGAGGAAAGGAAGGGAGCGGAGGGGATTGCTTGAACCCAGGTTGGAGGCTGCTGTGAGCTATAAATAACAAACAAAAATAAATAAATAAATAAATAAAATAAAATAAAATATACAATGACTAGCCTGAGCAAGAGCATATAAAAAACAGAAAAATTAGCCAGGGACAGTGCCTATAGTTCCAGTTACTTAGGAGGGTGAGGCAGAAAGATTGCTTCAGCCTAGTAATTTGAGGTTGCTGTGAGCTGTGCTCTAGCTGAAACAACAGAACAAGATCCTGTATCAAAAGAAATAAGTAAATAAATAAATAATATACAATGAATCAAGGGTGTGTAAAAAAATCTGAGTAGAAAAATTACCTTATAGCTACCATATTATCCAGCCATTCTACTCCTAAATATATACTCAAAAGTAACACAAAGACCTGTACACAAATGCTCAGAGCACCTTTAATAGCCAAAAACTGGAAGTGACCCAAATGTTCATCAACAGTTGAATGGATAGACTTCACTATGTGGTACACCATGCAATGGAATGTTAGTCAGCATTAAAAAGAAATGAACTGACACCTGCAACAAGATACATGAATCTTAAAAAAGAAATTATGCTGAGTGAAAGAAGACAAAAACAGAGTACATAGGCTGAGCCTGGTGGCTCACACCTGTAATCCCAGCACTCTGGGAGGCAGAGGCAATGGATTGCCTGAGCCTCAGGAGTTCAAGACCAGCCTGAGCAAGAGCGAGACCCAGTCTCTAAAATAGCCAGGTGTTATGGCAGGCGCCTATAGTCCCAGTCACTCGGGAGGCTGAGGCAAGAGAATCGCTTGAGTGCAAGAGTTTGAGGTTGCTGTGAGCTATGATGCCATGGCACTCTACCAAGGATGTCACAGTAAGACTCTGTCTCAAAATAAATAAATAAATAAGAGAGAGTACATACTATATGATTCCATTCATAAGAAAATTTAATTCAAGCTAATACATAACAATAGCGAGCAGTTTGGTGGTTGTGAGGGGAAGGATGGCAGATTAAAAGGGGCCAGTCTAAACTTTTGGGGGTGCTGGATATGATCCCTCTATTGATTGTGGTGGTAGTTTCACAGAAGTAAACATGTGACAAAACTTACCAACTTATCCACTTTAAATATGCACAAATGTATCATATGTCAATTACACCACAATAATGCTGTTTTAATAAAATGACTCCACGAAAGCCACAGGTCACGTGACTTTAACAACACCACTACCACCATCACCACTGCCACTGCTGCCACCCCAGGGAACTGAACCAAGGGTCTTTCCTCTGGCCCTTTTTCTGAGCTCAGGAGCAGGGCTTTTCAGAAGCTCCAAATGTGCACTTCACAAAGGCAATCAGAGCAGCCTGTGGCTCTCCTCTGATCCTTATCGCCTCTGCCCACCCCTACCACCATATTTAAATAGAAGCTAAAAGACACTAGTACGCGCTTATGGAACTCCAGCTTCACCCACCCCCACAGTAAAGACGTCAAATTCCGGGCGGCGCCTGTGGCTGAGTGAACAGGGCACCGGCCCCATATGCCGAGGGTGGTGGGTTCAAACCCAGCCCCGGCCAAACTGCAACAAAAAAATAGCCGGGCATTGTGGCGGGTGCCTGTAGTCCCAGCTACTCGGGAGGCTGAGGCAGGAGAATAGCCTAAGCCCAGGAGTTGGAGGTTGCTGTGAGCTGTGTGATGCCACGGCACTCTACCGAGGGCAATAAAGTGAAACTCTGTCTCTACCAAAAAAAAAAAAAAAGACGTCAAATTCAAGAGCAAACACAAAATCTATTTTATTCTGTATACAGAGATCTACCAAGGGGAATGCCCCACCAGACATTCCAGTTGTATTATTTCTGTTCTTTATTAAGCAATATTTGTCTCTTTGCCATAGTATAGATGAGAACAGGAAAACACTTTGATATCACTGAGAGTCACCTTATCTCTTATAACTAGGTTCAGCTGCACCGACTAGGCAACTTCCCGTCGTTTTCATGTCTCTTCACTTTATTAAAGGCCAGTAGTAAATAGTCAGGAACTGTTTTGGCAGCTCTGTGAAGTCATCAGAGTCTCTGCCTTCCTCTGTTTCCTCCAGCATGTGACATCCATCCTCAAGGTCACATGATGTCTGCTGAAGGCCTTTGATCTGAGCAGTAGGAGGCAGGGAAGAGGGGAAGTGCCTGGTTGTGCCCTGGTTTTTCTGGAAGATAAAAGTCAGGCTGCCAGAGAAGGGGAAGTGGATCATCCTCTACCAGGAGGTCAGGTGTTTGGTTATTTGGCGTCAAAAGAATCATCAGATTGTCTTGCACCCTGGAGGGTGCTCCTAAGAGTTGACTGCTGGGGGAACTCAAACAGAACTCCTGGGTATAAGGATCACATAATTGAGTATGGTGCTAAGATTTTCCTCTTTCCTTGAAAATTTGCTGCAAAAGAGCTCCCTTCCTGTGTTCTGGCCCCACCCTTCAGGAACTGCATTACTGTAGGCAGAGCCTCTTCCCACTGTGGACCAAACAGGCACTAGAAGACCCCACTGATGCTCAGACCCTGAGAACCTTGTGTTGTGCTCTGAGCAGACTTGGCTGCCCAGTGTTTCAGGACTACCAGGGATAAGCCAGGTGAATGGCAGATCCCAATAAGAAGAGTGTTTGCTATCCCTGAACATACACCTGAAAAGTGGAAAGATCTCAACAAGTTCATAAAAGTGAGCAAGGTATGTTATCATGGAGAGCAGTATGAAAGTGGTGGGAAGTCTATTCAGTAATGGAAGGAAACTGGAATTGGACAGTAACAGGCATAGAGAAGGCAGTCAAAGGGTGGTTGCTTTCATCAGACTTGGATCTCTTGCCCACCAACCGCAGCCAGATCTGCACCCAGGAGATGGTTATTTGGTTTGGTTATTTGGAGTCAAAGTAACCGCTCAGATTGTCCTGATGTTAGGAGCTAGGGAGCCTCTACCTTGCCAACTCTTGTTAGATCAGCTCTGGTGACCTCACACCTGGGAGGTTTGAGGGATATGACCTCAGGAAGTGGGAAGTCCATCCCTGAAGACTCAACATCAACTGGAGCACTGTTGCCTTTGCTACTGACCACCACACAGTGAGAAGGAAACTCTTTTCAGCCTCAGTACTTCGGCCACAAGACTCCCCGGGACCAGTTTCTACTCAGCTTTGGGCTCCTACACCAGCGTCAGTGAATGAGAGCAGAGTGAATCCAGATCTGTTTCCCTTGAAATACCCAAAAGCAGCAGAGGTCCCTGGACACAGAACAGGAGAGGGGAGGAGCGCTGGAAGGGAATGTCCTGGCCTTCTAGGCCTCTTGCCCAAGTGCAGTATTTAAATATAAAGTAGTACCTTCTTTTGGTTTAAAATATAGGGGTTGGCTGAGCACCCTTAGCACAGGAGTTACAGTGCCAGCCACATACACCGAGGGTGGCAGGTTCAAACCCAGCCTAGGCCAGCTAAACAACTGCAGCAAAAAAATAGCCGAGCAGCGCTTACTTCAGCAGCACATATACTAAAATTGGAACAATACAGAGAAGATTAGCATGGCCCCTGCACAAGGATGACAGGCAAATTTGGGAAGTGTTCCATATTTTTTTTAAAAATAGCTGAGCATTGTGGTGAGCGCCTATAGTCTCAGCTACTTGGGAGGATGAGGAAAGAGAATAACTTAAGCCCAAGAGTTTGAGGTTGCTGTGAGCTGTGATGCCACAGCACTCTACTGAGGGATGACATAATAAGACTCTGTCTCAAAAAACTAATAAAAAAATAAATAAAATAAAATACAGATGTCCATAAAGTTCACGTACAATTTAAAATTGCATACTAGGCTCGGTGCCTGTAGCTCAAGCGACTAAGGCACCAGCCACATACACCAGAGCTGGCAGGTTCAAATCCAGCCCAGGCCTGCCAAACAACAATGACAACTGCAACCAAAGAATGGCTGGGCAATGTGGCAAGCACCTGTGGTCCCAGATACTTGGGAGGCTGAGGCAAGAGAATCTCTTAAGCCCAGGAGCTGGAGATTGCTGTGAGCTATGATGCCACAGCACTCTACCCAGAGCAACAGCTTGAGGCTTGTCTCTAAAAAAATAAAATAAAATAATAAAAAATAAATAAAATAAAACTGCACACTATTTTAAATTGCATATGAACTTTATGGCCACCCTGTAGATTTCAGAGAGAACTAACGGATATAAAGTAAAATAAATTCCCTCCCTCCCCATACCTAGCTGCACTTCCTAGGGAATCACCTTATATAGCTTCTGGTATATCTTTCAGAATTTTTCTACCCAAGGGTATTCTGTTGAATGCATTTGCAAGAATTTTACTTATAAATAATTCAATTAATAATACCAACTTATAAAATGTTTATTTACATCGAAGTTGGAAGTGGAGAACCAAAACAACTAAAAATAAGGCCGGGCACAGTGACTCACATCTGTAATACTAGCACTCTGGGAAGCCCAGGCAGGTGGTTTACCTGAGCTCAAGAGTTCAAGACCAGCCTGAGCAAGAATGAGACCCCCCCCCATCTCTAAAACAAGCTGGGGATTGTGGTGGGCACCTGTAGTCCAGCTACTCAGGAGGCTGAGGCAAGAGAATCACTGGAGCCCAAGAGTTTGAGGTTGCTGTGAGCAGTGATGCTATGGCACTCTACTGACGGTGAGAAAGTAACATTGTCTCAAGAAAAAAAAAAGAACTAAAAATCATAAAAGTATGACCATAGAGATCTACCAAAAAAAATTTAATTTAATTTAAAAAGTAAAAAAATGATAAAAGTGAACAATTTTTCCAGAGTGCAGTTTTAGAAATAACCACCAGGTGTCAGAGTTATCAGCTGTAGTCCTCAAACTACTAGTGGAAAGTTACAGGAAGAGAAAAGTTCCTGGCTGGATATGAGAGGGCGAGATTCCTTCCTCAACAGATTATTTGAACCTTTTGCCCAATATTTCATCTACTTAAGGTTATGGGGATGGAGCAAGAGGTGCTGCAGAAAAAAAAATTAAATTCTGAGACCACAGAGTCCCATTCAGTGCGTGGCCTTTGATCTTTAGAAAAACTCTGTTAAAGTACTATTAAAATTTTACATAGGAAATGTAAAAGATGGCAAGGCAGAGTCGGTCCTCCTATGCTACAAGGCTACTTTGGAAGCTAGCACCATCTCTCCTCTCCTCAGTGGGGAGACCAGAAAAAAGGGGGTGGTGAACAGTAGGAGAGGACAGACAAGAGGAGGTTCAGCTACAGCTGTCCCTGTTTAGAAGGAAAATCCAATTCTGTGTGTAAGAACTCTTCTGATTTAATCTTTAACACCATTGTCCTAACTCTCAGATATACTTCCTGAGCCTATCCTGGCTGTTGTCTTTTGCTGCTGACCTAGAAACATTCAACCTCAATGCTTTTAAGAGCACAGGGTGGGGCATCTTCCTTATAATTTTCAGGCTGACATGCAGAAGTAGTTACACCAGTCTTGCTCCAATGGCAGGGGCCTAAGTGAGGTGGCCCTGATGCTCCCACCAGCTGGCACCAACCACCCAGCTCTTGTGACATCTACTTACTATGGAGGACTCCAAGCAAGTCCCATGGCAAGCCTCCTTATCCTCTATCTTCTTGGGTCACAAATATCTGTACCGGCAGACAAGGGGAGGTTGAAGTAGTTACAACACAGCCTTGTGCAAAGAGGGCACAGGAATGGCACAAGTGACTTTAGAACGAGCCAACTTCTTCTGTGGGAGGATACAACCAGAGAGTATCAAAAAGAAAGGAGAATCCTGACATGTCTCAGTTGGCACTTTTCTAGCTCTTCCCTGGACCACATCTCATTTCTGGACCATGGGGCAGGGGAAAGAGATCACACAGGATTGAGACCCACTGTTTACTTGGGCTTTTGCTGGATGAAACTACTATGCAAAACGATGCCAAGCTTATAGGAGGGGATAGGAGGTAGAATGAGGAGAGGGGAGAAGGCAGGAAAGAGTTCACCATTCATGGACAATGTTACACCTCTTTCAATTCCACTCAAAGGTTGTGATGTCTGTGATTTCTGGCAGATTAAAGTGAGTTACATTTTTTTGTGAGTTGAATGACCACATCTGCTAAATTGGCACATACTATATAGGCCACATGAAGCAAGAGTAATTATTTTAGTCACTATACACTTTAAATGCTATACACACATAATTTAAAATGATACACCATGGTGCTAAACACATAATAAAAATGCCAGTTATTATTAAAACATCAGTAGTATTCATATTCAAATATGACAGTGTATTATGTTTGATGTTTTAAATATGAGGTACAAGCCAAATAATTCATATAAAAATGAAAAGGGGGCCAGGTGTGGTGGCTCACACCTGTAATCAATCCTAGCACTCTGGGAGGCCAAGGCAATAGATTGCTGAGCTCATGAGTTCAAGACTAGCCTGGGCCAGAGCAAGACCTGGTTTCTAAGAATAGCCTTAGCCAGGCATTGTGGCAGGTGCCTGTAGTCCCAGCTACTTGGAAGGCTGAGGCAAGAGAATTGCTTAAGCCCAAGAGTCTGAGGCTGCTATGAGTTGTGACCCTACCCACAGCAACAGCTTGACACTCTGTCTCAGAAAAAAAAATAGCTGGGCTTTGTGGCGAGGGCCTGTAGTCCCGGCTACTTGGGAGGCTGAAGCAACAGAATTGCTTAAGTCCAAGAGTTTGAGGTTGCCGTGAGTTGTCACACCATGGCATTCTACCCAGGGCAACATAGTGAGACTCTGTCTCAAAAATAAATATTTAAAAAAATAAAAAGGAATAAAACAACATTTATATTGGTATATATATTAACTCACCATGACTGATATAACTCTTTCTTTAATGTGGACAACACAGGTAAGGCAACTGAGATTTTTTTTCCATTATCCTTTTACATTGAAGAGGTACAGAACAGAAGGAGTATTTCATAATCTGTCCACATTCTATCCCTGATAATTTCACTGGGAATTCTCTCCCTGCGGAGAGTCAGACAAGGCTCAGGGTAGGGACCATCCAACACCACCCTAATCTGCTCTAGGTTTGTCTACGTCAAGGAGGCTGGGTTAATTATGGGCCTACCCTCTGGACACTGAAGTCACTGATGACTCTTTGACAATCCTCAACCTACTAAATTCCTGGCTAAGTCAATAAGTGTTCCAAACTTCTGAAAAGTCTTGCTGTCAGTCACAAGCTCTATTTCATTAGGCCATTCAAGTTATAAAGGTTTCACAAGGCCAAGACAGACTTCACTGGCCAATGTGTATCTTGAGATCTCCAGGCTTCTAAGTCCTCTGGAAAAGGAGTAATCATGGGATAATGAGGGTAGGAAGGGAGAGGATTCAGGCCCCCACCTCACTAAATCAAATACAGATAGATGGTCCCTGACCTGCAATGGTTCCACTTAGAATTTTTCAACTTGTATGATGGTGCAGAAACAGTACACATTCAGTAGGAATTGTACCTCAGGTACCCATACAACCATACTGTTTTTCACTTTCAGTATTCAGCAAATTATGTGAATTAATCAATACTATTATAAGACAGACCCTGTGTTAGAGATGATATTGCCCCACTGTAGGCTAATGTAAATGTTCTGAGCACGTTTAAGGTAGTCTAGGCTACACTATGATGTTCAGTAGGTTAGGTGTATTAAATGCATTTTCAGTTTAATGTATGTTCAGTGTATGATGGGTTTATTGAGATGGAATCCCATTGTAAGTAGGGGAGCATCTGTACCTGCTTGCCACTAACCCTCCAGGCTAATCATGCTCTGGGTAGGTGAGTCAGAGAGGAGGTGGGCATTATGTTTGGTTTTGTCATGTGTCTGGTATTGTAAGGACAATGACTCCTCTCTGTCCTTATTCCTTCTGCCACAAAGACTCTACTTCTAAACCCCATATTCAGCCAGGCAAAAGCCTGATTGAGAATCTTCAGTTTCTTTACCAGTACCACAGGAGGATTCACTTCTAGAAAGCAAGTAAGGAAATTATTGATGTGAACACACAGAAATAGAAGACTTCCGAGCTTGGGTGCAGAGTAAGGCCAAGAGGTAACCTCAGACAGGTTACTGACCATAATTATCTCTCCCATGAAGGCAGCTATGGGCAGCTATAGCCTCACCTATAGCCAAGCTGCTTCTAAGACAGTGACAAATAGCTGTGCCTGTCGAAACTCCAGAGGAAACATTCCTCACCAGATCTCTCAACCCCAGCTTCAGTGACGGTACCAGAAAAGTAAACAGACTACACCAATAGAAACAAGAGAGAACTGGTTCTCCTGCTCTGTAGATAGCTCATGACATTTCAATTATATTCAACACAATATTGCTGAATTATTTTTAACCTTACAGAGCCCCTGGCTTCACAAAAGAAAGATTAGTTAGTAGAGTCAAAGGATAGCTAGAAGCAGAGATCAGAAGGGAAAAAAAAAAAAAACTTCAAATAGAAATCAGCCTGCAAATGGCACTATTCACAATACTGGATAGATAAAACAGCACCTTTTATTCAAGGAACCATGAGTGTGGAACGGGTGTTGCTTATATGCAATTTATTTCTCAGAATAATACAGGGCATTTCTTTCAAGCAATTTCTTTCCTTTTTTTTTGGAGACAAAGTTTCACCTTGTCGCCCTGGGTAGAGTGCCATAGGGTCAGCAACCTTCAGCTCTTGGGCTTAGGCGATTCTCTTGCCTCTTAGAAGAAGTGTGGACACAAGTCTTTGAAGAGAAATCCACATTCTTAGGCTTATGCGATTCTCTTGCCTCAGCCCCCAAGTAGCTGGGACTACAGGCTCCCGCCAGAATGCCCACCTATTTTTTGTTTGCAGTTTGGCCCGGGGTCGAGTTCGAACCCGTCACCCTCCGTATGTGGGACCTGCACCCTTCTCACTGAGCCATAGGCGCCACCACAATTTCATTATTATTTCGGTAAACAGCCTTCAGTTCTGACTTCCCCATGATTGTCAGATCATACTAGAACAGTTCAAGATAATCCTGTTTAAAGTTTACACAAAGAAATTCTTGTTTTGTTTTCTTTTGTTTTGTTTGTTTTTTGAGACAGAGTCTCAACTCTGTTGCCCTAGGTAGAGTGTCATAGTTCACACCAACCTTAAACTTCTGGGTTCTAGCAATCCTCTTGCCTCAGCCTCCTGTGTAGCTGAGACTACAGGTGTCTGCCAAACACCCAGCTACTTTTTCTATTTTTAGTAGAGATGGGTCTCACTCTTGTTCAGACTCATCTCAAATTCCTGAGCTCAGGCCATCCACCCACCTTGGCCTCCCAGAGTGCTAAAATTACAGGCATGAGCCACCTCGCCCAGCCCACAAGGAGATTCTTAATGAAGAGTTTTTTGGACTCCCTCACTCAGTATCTAAACAAACACATCTCAAGTTATAACAGCTCTATTAAGGGATAGGGGAGGAACCCAGGGTCCCATTCTCTTCATTTTATTTCTCTTCTCCCCTCTATGCTATGAAAATCTTCTTTCAAAACTTATCAAAGTTGCTGGGCACAGGGGCACACCCTGTAGTCCCAGCTACAAAGGAGAATGAGGCTGGAGGATTACTTGAGCCTTGGAGTTCGAGGCTATACTATGCTTTGATTGCACCTGTACATAGCCACTGCATTCTAACTTAGGCAGTATGGCAAAATTCCATCTCTAAAAGTCTTTTGAAATTTTTTAAAAACTTATCAAAGGTATATTGCAACTTCATAGACATATCCAAAATTATTTTGATTATGGTGTTAGAGTTTAGCACAAGAACTGCAACCTCCAATGCCTACTAGTGCCAAATATATTTGTTTCATAATATCATTTGAGCTGTATTCTTTTGACCCTGAAACACTTTACCTTATTTTTTTTAGACACAGGATCTCACTTTGTTGTCCAGGCTGAAGTGTAGTGGTGCTAATACAGCTCATTATAACCCTGAATTCTTGAGTTCAAGAGATCCTCTTGTGTACAAGCATGCCCCAGGTAATTTTTCTCTTTGTAGAGACATGGTTTCCCTATGTTGCCAAGGCTGGTCTTGAACTCCTGGTCTCAAGTGATCCTCCTGCCTCAGCCTCCCAAAATGCTGGAATTACAACATGGTGGTGGTGAACAGTTTACTTTTTAAATATCCACTTCTTCTTGAAATATAGCTCCATTTTAATAGAGATAGGGGTATAAGAAATAGCTTACTCAAATAAAAGGAAAAAAAGAAAAGAAAAGAAATAGCTTACTTTCCTCTTAATTCTACTATCTTACTACTATCTACTATCTTTAATAGAGATAGGGGTATAAGAAATAGCTTACTTTCCTCTTAATTCTACAACAGTACAAGTTTGACCATAAATGGCAGCTAACAGTCAGCCTCAATATCTCAGAGGCAATAAAAAATAGTGACTTTTATGGTGGGCTGGGGCGTATATAACTTGTATAAGGGAAAAGCCACTGTTAATGCCTTACAGAAGTGTGGATGCAAAAAAAAAAACAAGTAGAAGAAGTGTGGACGCAAAAAAAAAACAAGTAGAAGAAGTGTGGACACAAGTCTTTGAAGAGAAATCCACATTCTTACATGTAATCTCTCAATATTTAAATATTAGCCAGGTACAGTGACTTATGCCTATAATCCCAGCAACGAAGGAGGCTGAATCAGGAGGATCCCTTGTCTGTTGAGAGCTACAGATGGGAAAAAGAAGATCAGCACTGTGGGCAGAGTCAGCATAATAGTGAATGTTGGGTAAGATTGGTGTTACCGCTATCCTCCTGTGGCTTATTCAAACCCGTTGAGAGCTAACATGGATGGGCTAAAGAAGCGGGACAAAGAGCAAGAGTAAGGAGAGCAAAGCAGCACAGTGAAGGACACTGAGTCTCCTGCTTTCACCAACTAACCGCTGAATTGCTATTTTTCCTTTGTTTTTTACTTTTGGCTACAAAGCTAGGTTTCTGAGTCCCCTACACTAATTGTTTTCATGTGAGATTAGGGTCATTTTGCAGAAAGGGTTTGCAGTGTTAACAGGGTAGTTGTGGTAAGAAGTCATTTATTTTAGATTTAGCTAATTGGTCTGAGCTGCATGATTGTATATTCCTGGATTATAGATTAAAAGTCTCAGTAATCATCCGTGTGAAGAACAATGTATCATTAAACATGTTGCTTTATCAAAAAAAAAAAAAACCCAAAGAAAAAGAAAAAAAAGGCCAGATATATTGGCAGATATAGTCCCAGCTACTCAGGAGGGTGAGGCAGGAGGATCACATGAGCCCAGAAGCTAAAGGCTGCAGTCAGCTATAATCATGCCACAGTACTCCAGCCTGAGCAACAGAGTAAGACCCTATCTCTAAACACCATACATACTATTACCTAAAAAAGAACCTCATCAGGTCACTACTTTGCTACCTCCCTTAAATGATTAGAGGCAGTATTACTGGGGGTAGAACTACCCTAAAAGTCAGGAACCAAAGACTGTCAAACACAGCTCTGACACCAACACATTCTCTTCCCCTGGGAAAACACCTAATCCTTCTGGGCCTCAGTTGCCTTGCCTGAAAAGTTTAGAGATCCAAAACTCCTTTCAATCTTAAATTACTATAGTGTATGGTCAAACAAGTTTTCTAGAAGGTCAATTACTGCCACAAAAAATTAAAGAAGAAATACAATAAAACAAAACTTGATCATGTGCTATAGCAAGTGCTCTTATGTTGTCTAGAAATGGCCTTGGTCTGGCCAAGCTACTCAGTTAATACAACCATGGGAATGTGAACACTTCCATCAGACTAGATCTCCTTTATGATGCCCATCCACCCTCAGGGGAAAATGAAAACTGTGGATCTCTAGCACATCATGACTGTGGCAGGGGCGAGACAGAACTCTCTTGCGCCTTTTGCACCCAAACCCGTCTTCGAGGAAACAATTCTCTTTGTTCTTTGAGTAAGAACAAAGCCTACCAACAAGCTACCCTGAGCCACAACTCTTGCCCAGTGAGTCCATGCTCAGCCTACCTGTGATGAGCTTTGGTGTTGCCAAAGCATAGCCTCCTGCAGGAGCCAAATGCCCGAGGAACAGCTTTTGTTGCATAACCCTCAGCCATGGCCCACATGGATGCACATGCACATGGCTATGATCTTCACAAAAGTGCATCATGGGGTTTTAGATATAGCGCTTGGTTTTTCAGGAAGCACAGAAGGGAAATAAAAAAATACTAAGCTGAAAAGTAACCTTCCCATTGTAAAGGTTGAAATAAGCACATTTCAGAGCAAATGAAAGTGTTCACATTCTTATGGTTATATTAATTGTGTGCCCTGGGCAAACTAAAGGCCCAAAGAAAATTGGAAACCCAAGTGAATTGTTGCTGGGCGGCTCATTCACATAGGCCATCTTGACATAGATAGCTTGGCTCCAAGTGAAATGGGAAGGAGGTAACTGCCCTCTACATTCCTAAGTATTTTTGTGCATCAGATGTGAACAACAGGACCTTTTTACTTTGCTATCAGCAGCTGCCAACAATATCTAGGGTTTTTTGTTGTTGTTATTGTTTGTTTGTTTTTTTGCAATTTTTGGCCAGAGCCAGGTTTGAACCCATCACCTCTGGCATATGGGGCCAGTGCCCTACTCCTTTGAGTCACAGGTGCCACCAATATCTACTATTTTTTAAAGAATTATTTACCTTTGGCTCTAAAACCATCTGTGATCTATTCTAGTTCTGTCTCCCTTAGAGGCATTTTCTTCACTGTGCCCCTTATTGCCCTGGATTTAGCCTATTTATTATAAAAATCACCTCATTCTGGCTGGGCATGGTGGCTCACACCTGTAATCCTAGCACCCTGAGAGACCAAGGTGGGTGGGTTGCCTGGGTTCACAAGTTTGAGACCAACCTGAGTAAAAGTGAGACCCTGTCTCTATTAAAAATAGAAAAACTGAGGCAAGAGGATCACTTGAACCCAAGAGTTTCAGGTTGCTGTGAACTATGATGCCATGGTACTGTACTACTGAGAGCAACAAAGTGAGACTCTGTCTCAAAAAAAAACCCAAAAAAATCACCCCATTCTTACCTTAAGGCCTTTTTTTTTTCCTTTAGCAATTTTTTATTTTATTGTATTATCTGTCCCTTCTGCCTGGAATGTTCTTTATTCTGATCTTTGTAAGAGTACAGGCAGTCCCTGAGTTACAAACATCTGACTTATGTACAACTTGCGCTTACAAATGGAGGCTATTACAGGTACTAGGTAAATGTATCTGTTCCAACTTACATACGAATTCAACCTAACAACAAATCCACAGAGCCTTTTTCTTTTTTTTTGAGACAGAGTCTCACTTTGTCGCCCTTGATAGAATGCCATGGCACCACAACTCACAGCAACCTCAAAGTTGCTGGGACTACAGGCACCCACCACAACACCCAGCTATTTTTTTGTTGCAGTTGTCATTGTTGTTTAGCTGTCCCAAGCTGGGTTTAAATCCGACAGCCTCGGTGTATGTGGCTGGCGCCCTACTCACTGAGCTATGGGCACAGCAACAGAACCTATCTTGTTCATAACCCAGGTACTGCCTATAGTTCATTCAGATCTCACCCCTGTATTATGTCACATGACTCTACTTTAATTCTCTGCCTAGCACTTATAACCACCTGATATATTTCCAGTTTCTTTCTTTTTGCCCATCTTTCCTAGAAGACATAAGACTAGAACATAAGTTTACGTAAGTTTATGAGAATATTAACTCCATGTAAATACGGATTTTGTGTCTTGTTTACCACACATTTTTGGTACCTACAACAATGCCTTGTATATATAGCAAGTGCTCAAAAAATAATTAGTTGAAAAAATGAGTAGATTGTTGGATAGAAAAATTCATCTGGCAAATATCTGAAAAGGGCCTGTGGTACACTGGGGATATAATGAGGAATAAGATCTCCCTTCAAGGACCCCAATGACCACAATGGACCTTTACATGTTCAACATGGTAAGAAAGATACTTGCAGAAGTGTATTAAGCCTGACTACCCAAGAAGAGTATGAGGGTAATCTCTAAGGAAAGCTAAGAGTTGGTCAAAAGGACAAGAGTGAGAAGAGGGGTAGAAGAAAAAGCATTTGAGGAACATCACAACCAAGGCACCAAATCTAAAAGGAGACTATGGGTTCCAAGAGCCCTGAGAGATCTGGTATGGCTAGTACCCCAGGTGAAGGACTTCAGAGAGATGGGGCCTCATAAGAGAGGCAGGGACAATTCTTAAGAAGCTCCATAGAGAGGCGGCACCTGTGGCTCAAAGGGGTAGGGCGCTGGTCCCATATGCCGGAGGTGGTGGGTTCAAACCCAGCCCCGGCCAAAAAAAAAAAAAAGAAGAAGCTCCATAGATTAGTGCCTGAACATCAGATTTCATCCTCCAAGCAATGAGGGTCATTGAAGTAGTTCTAAGTAGGAAAGTGGCATAAGGGCTTCATGCCTTATGAAGATATTTTGGCAACAGTGAAGGTGACTAATTATAGAAAAGAACAAAGCATTTAGGAAGTTGTTGTCTAAACCAGGTGAAAAAATAGAGTACAAACTATTAGTGGCAATGGAAGTAGAAAAGAAAAGACGTATTTGAAAGCTATTAAAAGAGTAGAGTAAGTACGGAAGGCACCTGTAGTCCCAGCTACTTGGGAGTCTAAGGCAAGAGAATCACTTAAGCCCAAGAGTTTGAGGGTGCTGTGAGCTGTGACACTATGGCACTCTAACCAGGGCAACAGCTTGAGACTCTGTCTCAAAAAAAAAAAAAAGAGAGAGAGAGAGGGGCGGCGCCTATGGCTCAGTCAGTAAGGCGCCGGCCCCATATACCGAGGGTGGCGGGTTCAAACCCAGCCCCGGCTGAACTACAACCAAAAAATAGCCGGGCGCCTGTAGTCCCACCTATTCGGGAGGCTGAGGCAAGAGAATCGCTTAAGCCCAGGAGTTGGAGGTTGCTGTGAGCTGTGTGAGGCCATAGCACTCTACCGAGGGCCATAAAGTGACACTCTGTCTCTACAAAAAAAAGAGAGAGAGAGAGTAAGTAGGGCTTGGTAACATGTGAGGGAGGAGGTGAAAGAAAGGATGGAGTTACAGAAAATCCCAGTTTCTGATTTGTGTCAGTAGAAGAAATTGTCATGTTCTTCATCAAAACAAATGGTTCCCAGGCAGTAGTCCTCTGAAGCCTTCAATTCATTTTGTTCATGATATAGCTGAATCTGAGGCCACCTGCTTACATTAGCTAACAGACACTTGTCCAAGTGGCTATCTATGGTCCTAGTACAAATGTTAATTTATCTTTTTTTTTTTTTGAGACAGAGTCTCACTATGTTGCCCTCAGTAGAGTACTGTAACATCACAGCTCACAGCAACCTCAAATTCTTGGGCTCAATTGATTCTCTTGCCTTAGCCTTCCCAGGCTGGGACTATAGACGCCCGCCACAATGCCCAGCTATTTTTTTGTTGCAATTATAAATGTTGTTTTTAGCTGGCCCAGGCTGAGTTTGAACCCACCAGCCTTGGTGCATGTGGCAGGCGCCATAACCACTGTGCTATGGGTGCCAAGCCAATTTATCTTCTTTTTTTTTTTCTTTGAGACAGAGCCTCAAGATGTGGCCCTGGGTAGAATGCCATGGTATCATGGCTCACAGCAACCAAGTATTTTTTTTGGTTGTAGTTGTCATTGTTGTTTAGCAGGCCTGGGCTGGATTTGAACCCGCCAGCTCAGGTGTATGTGGCAGGCACCTTAGCCACTTAAGCGCTGAGCCCCAATTTATCTTCTTAATAAGTACATTTGTAGAGAAGTCCTTCTAATGTGTGTATATGGAATCTACAATATTGGTGATTCATCTTTTCATGAAGATACGCACGTTTCAATGCACGGCCATTTGGAGAGGCACACACTGATCCATCACCACAGAAGCATGACTATCAGTCTAAATATAGATGTGCCTGTCACCTCAGAGAAAGAGTAGACCAGAAGTCGTGATTCCACTTACTCCAAGGAAATTTTAAGGTAACAAAATTCAAAAAACATTAAGTGTAATGTGTCTTAAGTTTGTAAATCTGATCTAAAGATCAAATTCTAATTATCTCACCTATGTTTCACTTGTCTTGACCTTAACTGCTAATTTAGCCCCTTACCCCTTTTCAAACAGCCCCACAAGTGTTGAAAAGCAAGTACAGTTGGCTTCTGGCCAGACGAACAGGGAGCCCCAGTTTATTCTTTTTCTCCTCCTCTAGTCCACATCTGCTGCTACTACCTGAAAGTAGCTGGGTGCCTGCCAGCTTGGGTTAGAATCCTGGCTTTGTCACTGATGAGCTGTGTGACCTTGGGCAAGTTATTTAGCTGTTCTATGCCTTAGTCTTTGCCTTTAGGAAAAATAATATTATCTAACTACCTCAAGGGGGTGGTTGTGATGATTCAATAAGTTAATATTTTATTTTTTTAATTCTAATTTTAATTTTTGGGGGAGGGAACAGGGCCTCACTCTGTTGCCTGGGCTATAGTACAGTAGCTCACTGTAACCTCAAACTCCTGGGCTCAGGCAATCCTTTTGCCTTAGCCTCCCAAGTAACTGGGACTACAGGCATATGACACCTTGCCCAGCTAATTTTTTTCTTTTTTCTTTTTTTTAATTTTTCTTATTGTTTATAGAGACAGAGCCTTGCTATGTTACCTAGGCTGATCTCAAACTCCTGGCCTCAAGGAATAATCTCACCTCCACCTCCCAAATTGCTAGGATTATAGGCATGAGCCATCACCCCCAGCGAGTTAATTTTTCTTAAGTACTTAGAATAGTGCATAGCACAGAGCAGGCACTTGATAAATGTAAGCTTCTATTGCTGCTATCATTGCTCCTGCTGGCCCTGGGCATACCTCTGGTAGGCCCTGCCATAAGGTGCCAAAAACACAGGAGCTCTATTATAAGGTAAGGGACAATGCCCTCCTTTTGTAATATATTAAAGGGGTAACAAAGGAGTAAAGCTTATGTTTTGTTTTCTGAAATTACCACTGATAGTTAATTTTAGGTGCCAACTTGGCTGGTTTAAGAAATACCTAGAGGACTGGTAAAGCATTACTTCTGGGTCTGTCTGTAAGGGTGTTTGCAGAGAATATGGTGTGTGAGTCAGTGGACTGAATGGGGAAGACCCACCTTCTGAGTGGGTTGGCACCAGATAGAACCCAAAAATAGAGAAAAGGATTTCCTTGGTTTCTAAGCAGGATGACAGACACTCTCCTTCTCCTGCCATCAGACATCAGAACTCCAGGCTCTCTGGCTTTAGGACTCCAGGAATTACACCATCAGTGCTCCAGGGTCTCAGACCTTGAGCCTCAGATTGAGAATCACACCCTCAGCTTCCCTGGTTCTGAGGTTTTCAGACATAGATTTGAGTTGTGCTACCAGCATCCCAGGGTCTCCAGCTTACAGATGGGATTTATTGTGGGATTTCTCAGCCTCCCTAATAAATCCCCTCTCATATGTCTCCATCTCTAGGAGAACCCTGACTAATACAACCACTAAAATAGTTCTGTACATTTTTACTTGCAGCCCTGCCTTCTTCTAAAGGATGGAAGTAAGACATGAGTCCATGGGCACCCAGGCTAGAAGAAAAATGAGTGACTGACACCACATGGTCTCCCTCCCTTAGGGCTCATTACAGGGTCAATTGGGCCCAGCCTGGCTCCAGCTCCCTTAGGATGAGTTTTGCCCAGGAGATGCCTTCCTTCCTCACCTAAATAGATTTCTGGAGTCCCTTCTACCCACCTTTAAAGGGAAAATTAAGTCTGATACTTTAAAAAGAATGAAATACCAGCTGAATTGTTAAATTATTTATAGGTGGATTTAGACTTAATTCAAGATTAAAGAATGGTACTGATTCTTCCGTAAGCTTCTATTCCTACTATCATTGCTAGGTTTTTATCTTTCATGATGAAGTGCCTGTCAATAGTCTTAACATTAGGACAGGGAGAAAAAAAATGAGAGTGTAAATATACCATTTACATTAGCAATAAAAAATATCTAATACCTACAATTAAGTCTAATAAAAGATGTGTGAGACTTTTACACAGAAAACCATAAAATATTACTAAAAAAAATTAAGACGACATTACAGAAAACCTGTATTCAGTAGAGAAATATGCCATACTACATATTCTTAGTTACAAAAATTCATTATAAAGATGGCTATTTTCTGGGCGGCCCCTATGGCTCAGTCGGTAAGGCACCGGCCCCATATACCGAGGGTGGCAGGTTCAAACCCGGCCCCGGCCAAACTGCAACCAAAAAATAGCCGGGCGTTGTGGCGGATGCCTGTAGTCCCAGCTAAAGGCTGAGGCAAGAGAATCGCCTTAAGCCCAGAAGTTGGAGGTTGCTGTGAGCTGTGTGAGGCCATGGCACTCTACCGAGGGCCATAAAGTGAGACTCTGTCTCTACAAAAAAAAAAGATGGCTATTTTCCCTACATCTATCTATAGATTTAATGTAATTCTAATCAAAATCTCAGCAATTTTTTGTAGAAATTGACAAATATTATTTTATCTGAAACACAAAGGGCCAAAAATAGTCAATATAACATTAAAGAATAAAAGCAAAGCTACAAGATGTACACTAAGTATACATATAATAAGATGGCAAAATTTATAAAAGTATAGCAGCTTAGACTCTGACAGACTTGGCCTGAAAAAGGAAAAATATTAAAATAAAATTGTGACAGCAATTAAGTCAGTGTGTTATAGCACAAACTTTTGCCAACTAAAGCATAAAGACACACGAACAGACCAGTTGAAAAAAGAACATCCAGCTCAGAAGTAGACCCACAAATGTATACTCTTCTAATGTATGATAATGATACCATTGCAGGGCAGAGGGGAAAAGATGGGGGGTTTTTTGTTTGTTTTTGTTTTTTTATTTATATATATATATATATATATTTTTTTTTTTTTTTTTTTTTTTTTTTTTTGCAGTTTTTGGCCAGGGCTGGGTTTGAACCCGCCACCTCCAGCATATGGGTCCAGTGCCCTACTCCTTTGAGCCACAGGCACCGCCCAAGATGGTTTTTTTTTTACCACATTGCAGGTCAACTGGATATTCACATGGAAAAATGATGAACTATGACTCCTACCTCACACCAGGCACAAAATTAAATTCCAGAAGGAATGGAGACATAAATGTGAAAGACAAAACATTGAATCTTCCAAAAGATAACAAAAGAGAGTATCTTCATGCATTTGAGGACAAGGAATGACTTCTAAAGTAAAACACAAAAAGCACAAACCATAAAGGGAACAAATGATGACTTAGATTTCCTTAAGAACTTCTACTCATCAAGATACCATTAAAAGAAGCTGGGTGGGGTGGCTCACACCTGTAATCCTTGCTCTTTGGAAGGCTAAGAAGGTTGGATTGCCTGAGCTCAGGAGTTGGAGACCAGTCTAAGCACGAGTGAGACCCCCATCTCTAAAAATAGCCGGGTGTTGTGGCAGGCACCTGTAGTCCCAGCTACTTGAGAGGCTAAGGCAAAAAGATCACTTAAGCCCAAGAGTTTGAAGTTGCTGTGAGCTAGGACGCCATAGCACTCTACCCTGAGCAACAGAGTGAGACTCTGTCTCAAAAAAAAAAAAACACCATTAAAAGAGTGAAAAGAGGGTGGCACCTGTGGCTTGGTGGGTAGGGCACTGGCCCCATATACCAAGGATGGCGGGTTGGAACCCAGCCCCAGCCAAACTGCAACAAAAAAATAGCTGGGCATTCTGGCGGGCTCCTGTAGTCCCAGCTACTCATGAGGCTGAGGCAAGAGAATTGCTGAAGCCCAAGGGTTGGAGTTTGCTGTGAGCTGTGATGCCACAGCCCTCTATGGAGGGCCATAAAGCGAAACTCTGTCTCTAAAAAATAAATAAATAAATAAAAATAAAAGAGTGAAAAGAGAAGACATTTGCAGTGCATATATACAAGAAAGGACTCAGATCCATATATACAGAATTCCACAAATCAATAATAAAAAGGCAATATAATTTTAAAAGGGGAGGAATAGCGAAAGACTTAAAAAGCCACTTAATCTAGAAAGTCGAAGTGGAAGGATCACTTGAGCTCAGGAGTTTGAGACTAGCCTGAGCAAGAGTGAGATCCCATCCCATCTCCACTAAAAATAGAAAAATTAGGTGGGCACTGTGGCAGGCACTGGTAGTCCCAGCTACACAGGAGCCTAAGGCAAGAGAATCCCTGAAGCCCAGGAATTTGAGCTTGCTGTGAGATAGGCTGAAACCATGGCACTCTAGCCTGGGCAACAGAATGAGACTCTGTCTCAAAAACAAAACAAAAATCCATTTCATAAAAGAGAACATCCAAATGGCAAAACATGTATATGCAGACACACATGTATGTGTACACATATTTATGTATGTGGGTATATATGTATTAGTTATCAAAGAAATACAAATTAAAACTACAGTAAGATATTACTGGGGTCCTAGTTATGTTCTATTTCATAACCTGGGTGGTAGAGTGCAGTGGCATCACAATAGCTCAGGGCAACCTCAAACTCTTGTGCTCAAGCAATTATGATCATCCTGCTTCAGCTTCTCAGGTAACTGAGAATATAGGCATGTGCCTCCATGTTCAGCTACTTTATTTTTTTCGTAAAGACAGGATCTCACTATATTGCCCAGGCTGGTCTCAAGCAATTCTTCTGTCTCAGCCTCTCTTTTTTTTTTTTTTTTGGTAGAGACAGAGTCTCACTTTACCACCCTCGGTAGAGTGCCATGGCGTCACACGGCTCACAGCAACCTCCAGCTCTTGGGCTTACATGATTCTCTTGCCTCAGCCTCCCGAGTAGCTGGGACTAAAGGCGCCCGCCACAACGCCCAGCTATTTTTTTGTTGCCGTTTGGCCGGGGCTGGGTTTGAACCCACCACCCTCGGCATATGGGGCCGGCGCCCTACTCACTGAGCCACAGGCGCCGCCCTCTCAGCCTCTTTTTTTTTTTTTTTTTTTTTTTGTAGAGACAGAGTTTCACTTTATTGCCCTCGGTAGAGTGCCGTGGCGTCACACAGCTCACAGCAACCTCCAACTCCTGGGCTTAGGCCATTTTCCTGCCTCAGCCTCCCAAGTAGCTGGGACTACAGGCGCCCACCACAACGCCCAGCTATTTTTTTGTTGTTGTTGAAGTTTGGCCGGGGCTGGGTTTGAACCCGCCACCCTCGGCATATGGGGCCGGCGCCCTGCTCACTGAGCCACAGGCGCCGCCCTCAGCCTCTTTTTTAAAAGCTACAGAGAATCAAAGATTTTATACTTCTTGGCTATTTATAATCCTCTCTTCTACCCCTACCTAATCAAATGAGATTATGTAGTAACAATGCAAATCCCATAAACACTGAATCCCTAGGCTATAGAGACCTTAGGAAATCATCTTGAGCCTGGGTGCAGTAGCTGACACCTATCATTTCAGCACTGAGAGGCTGATGTGGGTGGATCCCTTGAGCTCAGGTTTTCTTGAGACCAGCTTGAGCAAAAGTGAGACCCTGTCTCTACCAAAAATAGAAAAACTAACCAGGTATAATAGCACACATCTATAGTTCCAGCCACTTGGGAGGCTGAGGCAAGAGGATCACTTGAGCCCAACCATTCCTGAGGTTGCTGTGAGCTATGATGATCCCAGGACACTCTGCCCAGGGAAACAGTGAGACTTTGTCTCAAAAAAAAAAAAAAAATGGGTGGCACCTGTGGCTCAGTGAGTGGGCACTGGCCCCATATACTGAGGGTAGCAGGTTCAAACCCGGCCCCAGCCAACTGCAACAAAAAAATAGCCGGGCATTGTGGCAGGCACCTGTAGTCCCAACTACTGGGAGGCTGAGGTAAGAGAATCGTCTAAGCCCAAGAGCTGGAGGTTGCTGTGAGCTGTGACACCACAGCACTATACTGAGAGTGACAAAGTGAGACGCTATCTCTAAAAGAAAAGAAAGAAACATTTATATTAAGAAGCTAGATATGGCAAAGAAATCTTTTATCCATATTCTATGGGAGTGGGTAATGCCAATGTAAGGTCTCTAAGCAGCCTGATTGTCATTCCTAAAATAGTAGACTCTTTTTTTTTTTTTATGTTTTTTGTTTTTTTTTGTAGAGACAGTCTCACTGTACCGCCCTCGGGTAGAGTGCCGTGGCGTCACACGGCTCACAGCAACCTCTTAACTCTTGGGCTTACGCGATTCTCTTTTTTTTTTTTTTTTTGTAGAGACAGAGTCTCACTTTATGGCCCTCGGTAGAGTGCCGTGGCCTCACACAGCTCACAGCAACCTCCAACTCCCGGGCCTAAGCGATTCTCTTGCCTCAGCCTCCCAAGTAGCTGGGACTACAGGCGCCCGCCACAACGCCCGGCTATTTTTTGGTTGCAGTTCGGCCGGGGCCGGGTTTGAACCCGCCACCCTCGGTATATGGGGCCGGCGCCTTACCGACTGAGCCACAGGCGCCGCCCTTACGCGATTCTCTTGCCTCAGCCTCCCGAGCAGCTGGGACTACAGGCGCCCGCCACAACGCCCGGCTATTTTTTGGTTGCACTTTGGCCGGGGCTGGGTTTGAACCCGCCACCCTCGGCATATGGGGCCGGCACCCTACTCACTGAGCCATTAAAAGACCTCTATACCCTCCCTGAGCTGACCTTTCCTGTCTTGTTCCTATATATAATTATGCTATCTATCCTCATCTGTGTCTTGGGTGTCTGTGGCTCATCTGCCAGCTGACCTGGCTTGAGCTGCTAAATGGACTAGAGTAAGCAAGTATGGATTCCTGTACAAATCAAGTGTGTTTCTTTCCTATTCTGGGATCCTAGACTATTATAGACCCATACAGTTCAGAAACTCTTAATAGACAGATATAAATGATTATAAAAACAAACCTGGCAAAGGTCTCTCAGAAAGCCCTCCAGGGTAGGGAGCTTTCCAAGTTCAAAGGGAAAGAAAATTCATTCATTCCTTCTTGCCCACTTTTGGCATTTCAAGGTAAGTGACCTAAATTGATCAATGAATCTCCAGGTTAAAAGTAGCTTAGTGTGCTACCCCTCCTAGGCAGAATATCAGTGTTTCAACAAGGACTTTTTTTTTTTTTTTTTGAGGCAGAGTCTGACTCTGCTGCCCAGGCTAGAGTGCCGTGGCATCAGCCTACCTCACAGCAACCTCAAACTCCTGGGTTCAAGTGATCTTCTTGCCTCAGCCTCCTGAGTAGCTGGGATTAGAGACACTGCCACAATATCCAGATAAGTTTTCTATTTTTGGTAGAAATGGGTCTTATCCTTGCTCAGGCTGGTCTCAAACTCCTAAGCTTAAGTGATCCACCCACCTTGACCTCCTGGAGTGCTATGATTACAGGTGTGGCCCCCAACACCCAGCCAACAAGGATTTCTTAAAGAAGTGATCTTTTTTTTTTTTTTTTTTGAGACAGAGACTCACTATGTTGCCCTCAGTAGAGTGCCATGGCATCACAAGTCACAGCAACCTCAAACTCTTGGCTTAAGCGATTCTCTTGCCTCATCCTCCCAAGTAGCTGGGACTACAGTTGCCCGCCACAATGCCCGGCTATTTTTTTGTTATTGTTGTCATTGTTGTTTAGCAGGCCCTGGCCGGATTCAAACCCACCAGCCTCAGTGCATGTGGCCAGCTCCCTAACCACTAAGTTATGGGCGCTGAGCCTGAACTCTATCTTTGATAAGGAGCTTTCAGGTACTCCTTGTAGTAGCTTCTGGAGGAGAGAAAAGTTTTTAGTGTCCATAATGTGCTCATTTATCTACTAGCTTCAAAGGTAAGGGGCCAAAGTTTCATATACATACAAAGGGAAAAATGCAAAAAGTAATTTACGGGACTTACTCCATCTCTTCTTTTAGCCCCTAAGGAATTTAAACAATGGTTACTTTTCACACTCTAACGCAAACCATCTCTGAAAAGTAGTGTAGTATAGCGGTTGAGCACCTGGCTCTCAAGCCTGTGTACCCAGCTCTGCCATACATTAGCTATATGGCTTTGACTTTTCTGTTTCAGAAAAAGGGGGCCAATAAAAGTACAGGCCTCATGTGGTTGATGAGAAGATGAAAATAGTGCAGTACATGTAAAGCACTTAGAATAGTGCTTGGTCCACCGTGGTTAAGTGTTAGCTGTTACTACTATTTATTACATTATTACAGAAGCCCTGCTGTGAACATGTGCCATCACTGGAAAGAAAAGATAAGCATGGGGCGGCGCCTGTGGCTCAGTTGGTAAGGCGCCGGCCCCATATACCGAGGGTGGCGGGTTCAAACTCGGCCCCGGCCTAACTGCAACCAAAAAAATAGCCGGGCGTTGTGGCGTGCGCCTGTAGTCCCAGCTGCTCGGGAGGCTGAGGCAAGAGAATCGCTTAAGCCCAGGAGTTGGAGGTTGCTGTGAGCTGTGTGAGGCCACGGCACTCTACCGAGGGCCATAAAGTGAGACCCTGTCTCTACAAAAAAAAAAAAAAAAAAAAGAAAAGATAAGCATGGAGCAAGTGGGCATCAAAAAATAAAATGAAAAGAATGGCGTTGTTGGAACTTTTTTTTTTTTTTTTTGGAGATAGAGCCTCAAGCCGTCACCCTGGGTAGAGTGCCGTGACATCACGACTCACAGCAACCCCCAACTCCTGGGCTCAAGCGGTTCTCCTGTCTCCACCTCCCAAGTAGCTGGTACTATAGGTGCCCACCACAGCACCTGGCTATTTTTTTTGGTTGCAGCCGTCATTGTTGATTGGTGGCCCGGGCTAGATTCAAACCCACCAGTTCAGGTGTATGTGGAAGGCACCTTAGCCGCTTGAGCCACAGGCGCTGAGCTGTGTTGACTCTTAAGAATACATCAGGCCAGGCACCGTGGCTCACACCTGTAATCCTAGCACTCTGGCAGGCAGGTGGATTGCCTGAGCTCAGGAGTTGGGGACTAGCCTGAGCCAGAATGAGACCTATCTCTAAAAAAACAAAATGCCGGGCGTTGTGGCGGGCACCTGAATGTGGGAGGCTGAGGCAAGAGAGTCGCTTAAGCCTAAGAGTTTGAGGTTGCCATGAGCTGTGATGCCACTGCACTCTACCAAGGGCAACAAAGTGAGACTCTGTCTCAAAAAAAAAAAGAATGTATCTATTTCTACACACCAGTGTGTGCCAATAATTTGGGGATAGGCTGAGAGTATGGTTGCTCACATCTGTAATCTCAGCACTTTGGAAGGCTGAAGCAGGAGGATCGCTTGAGGCCACAGCAAATTCAAAACCAGTCTAAGCAACATAGCAAGACCCCATCCCTACAAAAATTTAAAACTTAGCTGGGTATGGTGGTGCATGGCTAAAGATCTAGCTACATGGGGGACTGAGGCAAGAGGATTGCTTCACTTGAGCCCAGGAATTCAAGACTGCAGTGAGCTATAATGGCACCACTGCACTCCATCCTGAAAGACAGAGCAAGGCCCTGGCTCAAAAACATAATAACAATAATTTGGGGATAGAGAAAAAGACATTCTGAGATAAGAGGTCAGCCAGAAAGTGGAGATCCTTACTTTTCATAAATGTATAGAGATAGGATACTCTTACGTGTGATGATATAAACCCCATTAGAAGTAAGGGAACTTCTGGGTAAATGCCCAGTAATGGGATTGCAGGATCAAATGGGAGGTCTAGCTTGAGTGCTCCTTTTATCATAAGGACACTTGTACTAGACTGATTATTGCAGCTCAATTTACAATCGCCAAAATGTGGAAACAGCCTAAATGCCCACCAACCCAGGAATGGATTAACAAGCTGTGGTATATGTACACTATTCAGCTATGTGGAATACTATTCAGCTATTAAAAAAAATGGAGACTTTACATCCTTTGTATTAACCTGGATGGAAGTGGAAGACATTATTCTTAGTAAAGCATCACAAGAATGGAGAAGCATGAATCCTATGTACTCAATTTTGATATGAGGACAATTAATGACAATTAAGGTTATGGAGGGTGAGGAAAAGCAGAAAGAGGGACGGAGGGAGGGGAGTGGGGCCTTGGTGTGTGTCACACTTTATGGGGGCAAGACATGATTGCAAGAGGGACTTTGCCTAACAATTGCAATCAGTGTAACCTGGCTTATTGTACCCTCAATGAATCCCCAACAATGAAAAAAAAAGAAAAAAAGAAGAAGTAAGGGAACTAACAGGTCTCAAAAACTCTTGTTAGTCCTTGGGAGGACAAAGAGGGGAGGAGAGGATTTGGTAAGCTCTCACCTAACCTGCACAATGTATGGCACACTGCCTGGGTGAAAGGCTCAACTACAACTTACACTTTAACCTAACAAACGCAAACAATGTAACCTAATCGTTTGTACCCTTTTATCAATCTGAAAAATTTTTTAAATCTTTAAAAATAAAAAAGAAGGTAAAAATAGGGGCGGCGCCTGTGGCTCAGTGAGTAGGGCGCTGGCCGCATATACCAAGGGTGGTGGGTTCAAACCCAGCCCCAGCCAAACTACAACATAAAATAGCTGGGCGTTGTGGCGGGCGCCTGTAGTCCCAGCTACTTGGGAGGCTGAGGCAAGAGAATCGCCTAAGCCCAGAAGCTGGAGGTTGCTGTGAGCTGTGTCACGCCATAACACTCTACTGAGGGCGATAAAGTGACACTCTGTCTCTAAAAAAAAAAAAAAAGGTAAAAATAAACTCTGTTAGTCCTGTAATAGCAAACCCCACCCCACTAGACCCAAGAAGCTAAGAGCTACTATTTTGCTCTTCTGTTGTTAATGACTGACATTCATGGCCTCTCATTCAACAAACCTTTTTTAAAATTTAGGCTATAATAACATTTCATGTTTGCCTATATAGTACATTTAGTATTATTTAGTAAAGAGCACAATATTAAAAAATAATAAACATTAATGTACACAGCTATGATTTAATAATAATAATAATTAATTGAAGAAGTCTAGAGATCCAGTCAACAACTTTTGAAACTTTATGAATAACTGGCCTACTATAGTCTTCAAAATTTTCCAGTTTTAAATGTCTAGTCACAAATTAGAATTTGTCTGTTAACAGTCACAATTGTATTTTACCACTATTATTTATGATTATCTTAATGCCAAAGGATGAATAGGACATTGGAAACTGAGAAGGAAGACTGCCCAAAGGGCCTGTTGTCCATAGTCTATGCAGGGACTCCAGGGACTATCAATTATTTATCTACTTTTCAAAGTTAATAAACAGAAATGTCTTTTTGCCCTTTATTCCCCAGATGAATTTAACCAAATGAGAGATGAGTGTGTGTATACAAAGACAGCAGTCTGAGATAGGAGGCACTGGTAATAACAAAGAGGAAGATTAAAAAAAAAAAATACATTGGGCAGCATGTGTGGCTCAAAGGAGTAGGGTGCTGGCCCCATATACCGAGGGTGGCAGGTTTGAACCCAGCCCGGCCAAACTGCAACAAAAAATAGCTGGACGTTGTGGCAGGCACCTGTAGTCCCAGCTACTCAGGAGGCTGAGGCAAGAGAATCGCCTAAGCCCAAAAGCTGGAGGTTGCTGTGAGCTGTGATGCCAAAGCTGGAGGTTGCTGAGAGCTGTGACGCCACAGCACTCTACTGAGGGTGACAAAGTGAGACTCAATCTCTAATCAAACAAACAAAAAAAAACACATTTAATGTCAAAGAAATCTGTATAACATTGCTTTATCTGGCTTGTTTTTATTGTGATTAAGTTCTCATGAAATTTTTTTTTTTTTTTTTGTAGAGACAGAGTCTCACTTTATGGCCCTCGGTAGAGTGCCGTGGCATCACACAGCTCACAGCAACCTCCAACTCTTGGGCCTAAGCGATTCTCCTGCCTCAACCTCCCGAGTAGCTGGGACTACAGGTGCCCGCCACAATGCCCGGCCATTTTTTTGTTGCAGGTTGGCCGGGGCTGGGTTTGAACCCGCCACCCTCGATATATGAGGCTGGCACCTTACCGACTGAGCCACAGGCACCACCCAGTTCTCAGGAAAATTTTGGTGGTATTTTATTGTTCTTTTAAAAACATGAGGGCTGGCTTGGCAGCACAGTGGCTACAGCACCAGCCACTTAACCAAGGCTGACGGGTTCGAACCTGGCCTGGGCCAGCTAAACAATGACAACTGCAACACAACAAAAACATAGCTAGGCATTGTGGCAGGTGACTGTAGTCCCAGCTCCTTGGGAGGCTGAGGCAAGAGAATCACTTAAGCCCAAGAGTTTGAGGTTGCTGTGAGCTATGATGCCCCAGCACTCTGGGTGACAGCTTGAGACTGTCTCAAAAAAAAAAAAAGAACTTCTTTCTTCACTATCCTAGTATATCCAATAAAAGATAAACCACTATTTATGCTTTTCTGTTCTACCAGAGAAAATAATGTATAAATAAATAGATGTATCCATTTATTTATCAAAATGAATCATACTATTGCACTCTTTTATAATTTGCATTTTTTACTTAATAACGTTGAGCGCCATTCACTTGGCACTCTGTCCTTATCAGCACATGGTTATAACTACTTCCTTTCTGCTCTTAAAATAATGCTTCAGTTACTATCTTTGCACCCAAATCTTAGGGTTATACGTGCTTTTCTAATGTGACCCTACCACAAAGCCAGGGCAGCAAGTACAAGCTACTCAACCAGTCTATCCCAGCTGTGTGGTAGGAAAAGAACAATCTGGTTTCTATGGTTCATTTCAGTTCCTCCAAAAAATTTTCTGAGACATTGTTATTTACAGCAAATGGGTATCAGGAACAGCTTGTGATACATAGTGAGAAAAGGAAACGAGTATGTCTAATTGTTCACTTCTGGCTGTAAAGGCTCCTGTGGCAAAGCAGTAAACCTGGCTTGCCACTTAAATTGACCTTGTGTGCCACCCCTACCCCTGCTTACAGGAGTGTACTGAATGCCCATGGCATTAACGGAATGTTTGCGGAAGGAGAAAATAAGCACTGGATAGACATGCATGGAACAGCAGGTAAAACTGCCAGATAACCATGCCCTTCACCCCACTCACAGAAGACCAATATGAAGCACGATACTCAGAGTTGTCTGCCTAGATAGAGGAATCCAGCTGAGTGGCAGAGTTGGGGTAAGAAAGTAACTACAGTTAAGCTCAGAAACCACACCAATTAAAAAAAAATTAAACCTTTGTGTTTAACTGCGTGAAATACTTTCTAAACGGTGTAGAATTTAAATTTTATTTTAAAACATTTAAACGTGTACTTTTCTAATTATTTGTCTTATCTATGATCTCATCTGATCCACACATCACCTTTATCAGGCAAGTAGGCTGGTGTCATTATCCCCACTTCAAGATGACGTGACTGAAATAGACCAAAACCACCAACAAAACGTTCTGCTCAATCGCAGAAGAATTAAATACTTCTTAAACATGCATAGAACATTCTCAAAATAAGACTTAATAAATTTAAAGGGACAGAAGTGTAAATAAATTTATTACTATTTTTATTTAAAAAAAGAAAAAGATGACATGACTGAGGGTCAGCAAAGTGATATCACTTGCTCAGCCTCAATTGGTTGATGAAGCATTCTGACCTAAGAACTGTGCTCTCCTAAATTCTCCCAAGCCTACCTAAATCTAACAAGTCCAGGTTGCCAATTTTAGAGTATTAACAACAACAAAAGCTAGGGATGAAGCTTAAGATGCAAATATAAATATATCCCTCCCCAGAGATAGCTGAGATTCTGAAAACTACCTCTTCCTAAGAAAAATTTAATAAATTGAATATTGTTGTTGCTAAGTACCAGGTTAATGAGCCAAACTTAAATCCTGACAGTCTCCATTAGTTTTATACAGACTTGTGAAAATTTGGTTTTATGTTTTATTATAAACACCTATACTATGTCAGCTTTTAAAAATATAGTGGCACTTAATTTTTTTTTTTGAGACAGAGTCTTACTATGTCGCCCTCAGTAGAGTGCCATGGCATCACAGCTCACAGCAACCTCAAACTCTTGAGCTTAAGTAATTCTCTTGCTTCAACCTCCCAAGGAGCTGGAACTACAGGTGCCCACCACAAGCCAGCTAATTTTTTTTTTTGGGGGGGGGTTTGGCAGGGGCTGGGTTTGAACCCACCACCTCCGGCATATGGGACCAGCGCCCTACTCCTTGAGCCACAGGCGCTGACCAATGCCGGCTATTTTTTGTTGCAGTTGTCTTTGTTGTTTAGCTGGCCTGGGCCAGGGTTTGAACACGCCAGCCTCGGTGTTGTGGCTGCTACCGTAACCACTGTGCTACGGGAATGGAGCCAAGTAGCACTTAATTTTTACAGCTAAGATTTTGCCTTGGATAGTATTAGTGATCGGTCATCATTTATATATCCAACACCCCTTCTTTCTTTCTTTCCTCCCTCCCTTCCTTCCTTCTTTTTTTCTAGAGATAAGGGTCTTGCTCTCCTGCACAGGCTGAAGTGCAGTGGCACCATGCAATTCATTGCAGCCTTGAATTCCTGCCCTCCAGTAATCCTCCCACCTCAGCCTCCCAAAGTGCTGGGATTACAGGTGTGAGGCACCATATCCAGCAGAATCTATTTCTTGAGCTGCCTTCTAGTCAACCAGAATGGACTTAGATGAATGTTTTTCAAACTTGTTTTGAGAATGACTTACAGAAAAAGCATATTTTACTTTATAAAACATAGACATATATTTGTCATTTAAAGTTTCATAAAACAGTTATCTCCCTCCTACTTGATTTCCTTTGCTTTTTATTTTTCCACTTTAAAAACACTAACTATGGCCCACTAAATTGATTTCATGACTCACAAGTGGGTCACAACCCACAATTTGAAAAACACTGGCTTAGACTAACAATATGCAGATGCTGCCATCAAGGAATTTATACTTTAGTTGAGAGTCTAGTATGTACATAGTTCACAAACATCTTTTCATTGGTAAGGCCTTAGAGGTCAGTTAGCTCAACTACCCACTCTATACTTGCCTCTATGGCATCCCTGACAGAGGGTGAGATACCTGAAATCCTTTGGTTGAATATTTCTAGGACAAGAAGTTACCTCTTATTTGGAACCTAGCACGGGGTTAGGCTGTAGAGATCTATTAAAAGTATAGAAATAAATTTAAATGAATCAGATATCTAATCATACAATGTCTTTCTTTTTCTTTTCTTTTTTTTTTTTTTTTGAGACAGAGTCTCACTATGTAGCCCTCAGTAGAGTGCTGCAGCTCACAGCAACCTCAAAATCCTGGGCTTAAACGATTCTCTTATCTCAGTCTCCTAAGTAGCTAGAACTATAGGCGCCCACCACAACATCCGGCTATTTTGTTGTTATAGTTGTCATTGTTATTTGGCGAGCCCAGGCTGGATTCGAACCCGCCGGCTCTGGTGTATGTGGCTGGCTCCCTAGCCGCTGAGCTACAGGTGCCGAGCCTAAACATACAATTTCTTTTCCCTAAAAGACAATTTGGATCTTTATTCCTAAACCAATCCTAAGTCTTTCCTAAGAGAAAGATGAAAAGGGAGAGGAAAATTAGGGGAACAGAGGTCTGAAAAGGCTCTTCTCTAATGACTTGAAGACTGAGTGTTAGCAACCTACATTAGAAACAGCCTTCAAGATTGAGGGACTTAACAAAATGATATTTATAATGAGGGGTGGGAAGATGAAATTCAAGAAAGGCTCCCTGTGGAGGTTCAAAATGAGCTGAGTCTTGGCCAGGCACAATGGCTCACGCTTGTAACCCTACCACTCTGGGAGGCCAAGATGGGTAGATTGCTTGAGCTCATGGGTTCAAGACCAGCCTGAGCAAAAAAGCAAGGACCCCCCCCCAACCATCACTACTAAAAAAAAAAAAAAGAAAAACTGAGGCAAGAGGATAGCTTGAGCCCAAGTTGAAGGTTGCTATCAGCTAAGATGCCATGGCACTCTACCCAGGGCGACAGCTTGAGACTCTGTCTCAATAAAATAAAATAAATAAGGTAGTGCCTGTGGCTCAGTGGGTAGGGCACCGGCCCCATATACCAAGGGTGGTGGGTTCAAACCTGGCCTGGGCCAAGCTGCAACAAGAAAATGGCCAGGCACTGTGGTGGGCGCCTGTGGTCCCAGCTTTTCGGCAGGCTGAGGCAAGAGAATGGCCTAAGCCCAGGAGCTGGAGGTTGCTGTGAGCTGAGATGCCACAGCACTCTGCCGAGGGCAATAAAATGAGACTCTGTCTCTAAAAATAATAATAATAAAACAAAATAAGCTGATTCTTGGCTCAGTGCCCATAGCTCAGTGGTTAGGGTGTCGGCCATATACACTGGGGCTGGCTGGTTCAACCCTGGCCAGAGCCTGCTAAACAACAATGACAGCTACAATAACAAAAATTAAATAGGGCAGCACCTGTGGCTCAGTGAGAAGGGTGCCGGCCCCATATACCGAGGGTGGCAGGTTCAAACCCAGCCCCCGCCAAATTGCAACAAAAAAATAGCCAGGCGTTGTGGCGAACACCTGTAGTCCCAGCTACTCAGGAGGCTGAGACAAGAGAATTGCCTAAGCCCAAGAGCTGGAGATTGCTGTGAGCTGTGATATCACAGTACTCCACCCAGGGTGACAAAGTGAGACTCTGTCTTTAAGGAAAAAAAAAAAAATATATATATATATATAGCTGGGCGTTGTGGCAGGAGCCTGTAGGCCCAGCTACTTGGGAGGCTGAGGCAGAGAATCCCCTAAGCCCAAGCGTTGGAGGTTGCTGTGAGTTGTGACACCACAGCACTCTATGGAGGGTGACAAAGTGAGACTCTGTCTCTAAAAAAAACACAAATAAATAAATAAATATATAGCTGGGCATTGTGGTGGGCACCTGTAATCCCAGCTACTTGGGAGGCTGAAGCAAGAGAATCACTTAAGCTCGAGATTGAGGCTGCTGTGAGCTGTGACGCCACAGCACTCTACCAAGGGTGACTTGTCTCAAAAAACAAATAAATAAAATAAGCTGAGTCTTGAAAGATTAGAATCAGACAAGGGGATAAATGATGGGAGAATGTGGTCAAAGCCTCCTGAGAAGAAATGAACCCAGTACATTTTTGGGTGGGGGGGTGGGGGACAGAGTGTCATTTTCCTGCCCAGGTTAGAGTGCTATAGTGCACAGAAACTTCCAACTACTGGGTTCAAGTGATCCTCCAGCCTCAGCCTCCCAAGTAGCTGGGACTACAGATGCCTACTATAACACCAAGCTAATTTTTTCTGTTTTTAGTGGAGACAGGGTCTTGCTTTTGCTCAGGCTGAGTTCCTGAGCTCAAGGGATCCACCCACCTCAGCCTCCCAGAGTACTAGGATTATAGGTGTAAGCCACTATGCCTGGCCAACACATTTGGGGGACAGGATAGTAATGGGCTTAAGAGGACCAGTAAGAGATAAAGCCAAAAAGAAAGACTGAGACCAATCTGTGGAGAGCAAGACAGAATCCAGATTTTGTGTGTGAGAGAGAGAGAGAGAAAGAGAGTACCTGGGTCTTCCTCTGTTGCCCAGGCTAGAGTACAGTAGTGTCATCATAGCTCATAGCAACCTCAAATTCAAGGGCTCAAGTGACCCTCCTGACTCAGCCTCCCAAGTAGCTGGAACTACAGGCATGTACTAGTATGGCCAGCTAATTTTTCATAAAGACAGGGTTTCACTCTTGCTCAGCCTGGTCTCAAATTTGCTGGTCTCAGCTATCAATCCTCCTACCTTGACTCCCCAAAGTGTTGGGATTACAGGTATGAAGCACTGCACCCAGCCAGAATCTGAATTTTATTCTGTAGGTAACACAATGTTATTGAAGATTTCTGAGTAAGCAGAGTGGCATTTCAGAATAATACATCTGCATGTTGGCCTGAAACCTGACTCTGAAAAGACAGAAAACAGGTTCTGAAGCTGTGTTTTAGTATAGAGAAAAATGTACATATTATGAGTTCATAAATTCAGGATTCTAATAAGAGTAGTCTTCATTACCCAAAAAGAAAAATGGCAATGGAATCCAATTCCTTTTTCCTTTTATCCTTTTTCTTTTTTTCTTTCTTTTCTTTTCTTTTTTTATTTTTTTTTTTCTTGAGACAGAGTCTCACTTTGTCACCACTGATAGAGTGCCATAGCATCACAGCTTATAGCAACCTCAGACGCTTGGGCTCAAGCAATTCTCTTGCTTCAGCCTCCAAAGTAACTGGGACTACAGGTACCTGTCACTACATCCAGCTATTATCCTTTTTCTTTTATCAGTGCAGTGTAAGCCCTGTCTGTAGCTACCACTAAGTGATCATTTCCTTTATAAAAGCTATAGATTTTATTCAGAAGCAAGTTCTTAATGTTTCTACAGGCCTAAAAAATTATTATAAACTATTTTGCAGAAATTAAGTTTTCCCTAAACAATAATATCACTTCGAATAAGGTTGTTTCAAGTTAATACACAAACAGGGATCTCGGAAGTGCTAACTATCTAGTAATTCAGGCTCTGCTGGATACAGGGACAGTGCCCTATGAACCTCAGCTAGAACTCAGATCTGCCTCAGGTGAATATAAACATCTTATATGAGTCACCTTGCAATTACAGCTGCCATGTGGAAACATATTTAAGCAATGAGAACTACAAAGCTAAATCTCTATAAGATCCTGTATTGGTCTTCCTGTCCCTTTCTAGTCTAACATCAATAAATGTCAGATTCTTTTTTTTTGAGACACAGTCTCACTTGGTCACCCTAGGTTGTAGAGTGCTGTAGTGTCACAGCTCACAGCAACCTCAAACTCTTGGGCTTAAGCAATTCCCTTGCCTCAGCCTCTCAAGTAGCTGGGACTATAGGCACCCACCACAATGCCTGGGTATTTTTTTTAATTTTTATTTATTTATTCATATATTTAGACAGAGTCTCACTCAGTTGCCCAGGGGTAGAGTCCCCTGAGCATCAACAGCAACTTCAAACTCCTCTTGGGCTCAAGTGATCCTCTATTTTTTTAAGAAAGACTCACTACGTCCCCCTTGAGTGCAGTGACAGTCACAGCTCACAGCAACCTCAAACTTTTGGGCTCACGTGATTCTCTTGCCTCAGCCTCCCAAGTAGCTGGGAATACAGGGCCCACCACAACGCCCACCTATTTTTAGAGGCTAGGTCTCACCAACTTGCAAGCTCAGGCAATCCATCCGCCTCCGCCTCCCAGAAAGCTAGGGTTCCAGGCCTCAGCCACCTTGCCTGGCTTCAAATTTGATTCTTTTTTTTTTTTTTTTTTCTTTTTTGAGAAAGAGTCTCACTATGTTGCCCTAGTAGAGTGCTGTCACATTACAGCTCACAGCAACCTCAAACTCCTGGGCTTAAGCGATTCTCTTGCCTCAGCCTCCCAAGTAGCTGAGACTACAGGCGCCCACCACAAAGCCCGGCTATTTTTTGTTGCGGTTGTCATTGTTTGGTTTTTTGTTTGTTTGTTTGTTTTTTGCAGTTTTTGGCCGGGGCTGTGTTTGAACCTGCCACCCCGGTATATGGGGCCGGCTACCTTGAGCCACAGGCGCCGCCCCGCAGTTGTCATTGTTTAGCTGGCCCGGGCCAAGTTCGAACCCGCCAGCCTCCATGCACGTCCGTGGCTGGAGCTGTAACCACTATGCTTTGGCGCCGAGCCTCTTTAGTAATTTTTATCAGCATTATTTTTTATTTCCAAATTTCAAAAAGGCTGTCTCTAAAGGCCTCAAAATTACTTTGAGTTATTAATGTTGTAAATTTCAGAGATGTATTAGCTGAGTCCTTTTTTTTTCCACAAAGAAAGTACTTCAGAGAAAGATTTTTTAATTTCTGAGAAAATGTATAGATCAAGTATGTTTGCTATCAACCACACACATGTAAATAAGTGCTTGGGAGTAATGCAGACCATTTGCCAGCGATTAAGATTGAGCCCAGTTTTTTGTCCCTGCACTTTTACATCCACATAAATTGGTAAGTCACAAGGACATGCAAGCCTCACATGTCAAGTAAAAACTTCAAGCGAGGATCTGACAGGAGCCTGAATTCTCCCTAAGATGCACATTTTGGAGGCAACTCTGTATTACTGCTCTCTAAACTGAGCAGTGACTCCAGAAACGGTTGGAAAGGAGAAGGAGGTGCTGGGCAAGTGCTAAGAAAAGACTGAAGCCTCAACAGCCAAGTCCCTCCCCTCCTCTACACACCCACAGCCTTTTTGTCGCTTCTGGTTCCCATCAGGTACGCTCCTACAGACTATGTCACCTTGGCAGGGCGGAGCATGGGAGTCTCACCTGCTCATTACCTTAAACCTTCCGGGATGGCCCCAGGTACAGCAAGCGTGCGTGGCACTTCGCTGTAGAAATTCAAGTTTTTCCACCCTAAAACGAGGGGGTTTGTTAATGCTAGTTTCTGTCTGGTTACCATTTAACGGGTCGACAGGGGCCTACTACAACTCTGTGCCTGTAAGTTCTTGCTAGAAAACCTCGCCACCTGCTAGACCTCCACCTTCAGCCCAGAGAATTTACAGACCCTCCGCACACCTTACATTTATAGGTCACACTGGCGTATCCACGCGCGCGCACGCAAACTCTGCCATCCTATGCACGCTCGGCCTCAGAGGGCGGCTACGAACTTATTGCTCGCCGAGCAAGCCCTGCCAAAGCACACAGGGAGAGGCCCGAGCGGAGCCGAGGCTGGGTCGGAGTCCGGGCCGGGGTCGCGTCCAACCCAGCTGGCCAGCAGGTTCCTTCCCCTAAATCCCGGCCCTGCTCCCGGCGCACGTGCTGGGTGACAGGCCCCCTATAAGTTCCATACCTGCCACCGGAAGTGAGTGAGGAGGGCAGTATAGGCATTTCCTGTGACGCGAGCGCCTGGACTCCATTAGGCAGCAGCTGGGGGAAGAATCAACACACCAGGGAGCAGAGCGGAGCGGACCCGAGGACAGAGGCGGCAGCTGCCTCCGCTGCCTCCCGTCGCTGCCGCCGCCACCGCCGGGGCTCAGCCCAGCGGCGGGCCCCGTGCCCCCATAGCCGTCCCGCGGCGCCCCGCGGCGCGACCCCCAGGCCGCGCACCCCGAGCTGCGTCCGGGAGGGGGGGGGGAAAGGGCCCGGATCCTCCTTCTCCCCCTCCTCCTCTCCTTCCTCTCACCCCCACCCTTCTAGCCTGACCCCCCTCCCCGCATCCTCAGTCCCCACTCACCCCGACCCTCTCCCCGGCCCCTGCCTCCCCTCCCCCGCCTCGCCCCACCGGCTTCCCACCACGGCCTCTCTCGGCGAGGAAACTCTGGCCTCCGCTTCCTCCTCCTCCGACTCGGACACCGGCGGAGCCTCCCCGCCCCCGCGGAAGAAACCCCGAGCCTCGGCGGCGGAGGGAGCAGGAGAGCCCGGGGCTTCGGCAGGCAGAGCAGGCCTCTCCCCTCCGTCCTCGTCGTCGTCGTCCTCCTCCTCCTCCTCCGTGGTGGTAGTGGTGGGACTCCCCCCGGCTGCTACCCCTTCTGCCGCCGCTGCCGTCCCCCACCGAAGTAGCGGCCACAGCCTGGTCAGCGGCAGCATCATGCAGGCCAACGGGGCAGGAGGAGGAGGAGGAGGTGGTGGCGGCGCCGGTGGAGGAGGAGGGGGCGGCGGGGGCCAGGGACAGACCCAGGAACTCGCCTGTCTGTCGGCCCAGAACGGGGAGTCGTCTCCTTCGTCGTCGTCGTCCGTGGGGGACCTGGCCCACGCCAATGGGCTCCTGCCTTCCGCCCCCTCTGCCGCCAGCAACAATAGCAACAGCCTGAATGTCAATAACGGGGTTCCCGGCGGGGCGGCCGCCGCAGCCTCAGCCACAGTCGCAGCTGCCTCCGCCACCACCGCCGCCTCCTCTTCCTTGGCCACCCCAGAACTGGGCAGCAGCCTCAAGAAGAAGAAGCGGCTCTCCCAGTCAGACGAGGATGTCATTAGGCTAATAGGACAACACTTGAATGGCTTAGGGCTCAAGTAAGTATCCCTTCCCGGCAGCTGGTGATGGACAGACTACCACCAGGGCGGGCGTAGGGGTGCAGTGGCTGGAAGAAGCTCGGTTAAAGAGAATTACTATTGGGCACACTGGGCCCAGTCCACTGAAGGACGGGGCGCAGACGGGCCAGCAAGGAGGAGAAGCGGGCCTGAAGCGAAATAAGGGAAAATCAATCTGTCTGACAAATTGTGAGCCAAGGCACGCGATTGAGGTTTGGAGTGGGATAGGAGACTCCTCCCTATACACCTTCAGAGCTTAATTGTCTGTCAATAAAGACAGATGCGAGACCGTGTCTCTGTATGTGTTGGGGGAGGGGTAGATTAGACCTGGTGGAAATAATGAACCTTGGAGGATTTGTTTTTCAAGTGTATCTTAGAGGCATCTTTGTGGGACACCTCCCCACTTCCAACCATGACAGGCAACAGCCCAGGCAAACTACCAAACAGTGAAGATAGTCATCTGCAAGTGTTTATGAGTACTGAAGGGGTGGGCGAATTTGGAAAGAGGCTGTTGAATAAATCTGATGGGATTCGAAGTAAGATGCACCGTTGATGTCATTTAAAGGCCCTGTGTGTGTGCAAGAGGCCTAGCATTAAGTAGTCTGACATCCCAGTTTAATACCAAAAACGTGTTCTGTCTGAAAAAGGAATATGTGATACAGTGAATCATTTGTGTCAAATACAATTTAGGTGGCCTTGTGTACCTAACGTAGGGAGGAGGTAGACAGGGACTTTGGCAAAAAAAAAAAAAAAAAAAAACACCGTTTTGTATACACAAAGAAAAACCAAGGGGGGTGGGAGGTAGGGTTGGTGGGAGTGCCCTGGAGCCGGACGAAGGAGGTGCAAGAGGCAAAACCAGAATGAGATGAAGGGGAAGAAATTTCTTAGCTTCAAAGCGTAGATTTAAATAAGCCTTTGGGCTAGCCAGTGTGTAGTTTGGGATTTATGAATTTGTTGAGAAGGCATGGCATTTTTTAAAAGTGACATAAGTATTTTAGTTTTCAGGCATTGCACTGTTTAGCTGAAAATTCAGTAGAGCCGAATGAGAAAGCATTGAAACAAATACAAAAATATAGGACTGATAAATGAAGGTCCTTAGATATACATCTATGAGGGAGAAAACACATTGATGAATTTTTTAAGCTCTCAAAGAGAATTATGCTGAAGGAAGATTTCACTTTATTCCCTAAAGAAAAGGATTAGTATCAAAACAGATTTTGTAAATGCTAACAGAACATATTACTGAGACAAGAAGCAAGCTGACGGCAGCAGGAGGAAATAACTCGTGACTGTTTGGAACCCACACCATAGTAAATTTGCTATTTTTAGTATAGAGAGAAAGGGAATGATTTTTTATGTTGGATTTATTTTAATTTTAAAGATTGATCTAGTAGAATTTCTATGCTCATATAATCTGAATATACGCTCTCACCTAACACAGATCATCTCTTTCAGCTTGTATGGAGCTAATAATTTTTGTCTTTCAAAATATAACTTTGGTAGTATGTGGATCCTGGTTTTCCATTTATTTTACTAGTTATGACACATTTTTAGAAATTTTATACTTCATTGAACTTCTGAGGCATTAAAATGGCAAAAGTAGAACTGATTTTGGTCTAAAGAAATGTTTTTAACTTGACAAGGAATAAATGTAGGTGATAGTTCTAGATCAAGTTAGTTTAATCGAGCACATTAAAGCTTTTTATTTTTCTTCGCCATGAGATTAGCTTAAAAATTTTGCAACTGTTTTCATGGACATTAGTTTATTTGGAAGAGTAAAACCCTAAAGTTGGTCAGGTCTTTTTTACACTGTATCTCTCCTGCAGCCAGACTGTTGATCTCCTCATGCAAGAGTCAGGATGTCGTTTAGAACATCCTTCTGCTACCAAATTCCGAAATCATGTCATGGAAGGAGACTGGGATAAGGTAAAGTAGGGCATATAGAGCTGTGTGACTGCTGCTAAAATTACATATTTGATGTGCATTTTGTGACATTTCTGTTTTTCTTTTATACTGATTTTTACAGGCAGAAAATGACCTGAATGAACTAAAGCCTTTAGTGCATTCTCCTCATGCTATTGTGGTAAGAGGCGCACTTGAAATCTCTCAAACGTTGTTGGGAATAATTGTGGTAAATACACTTTTGTTCTTAGTTTCACATTTATGCTTATTTTAGTAGGTTATTGATAACTCTAGGCTTCTGTCTCTTATACAAGATAAGGCCTGAAAGTAAATTTCATATAATTAAGTTTATAAATTGAGTGTTGATGATGTTTTAAAGTATGAGTCTTGTATTTTTAAAATCGTACTTAGTAGATGTATTGTTTGAATCTACTTTACAAATTAAGGTCTCCAAAAGTTACCCTTGAAAGGTCTTTATGTTTTCAATGCTATTAATACGAGTTTTATTCTACAAATTATACCTTTATGTTACTTACAATACTGATGTGCCATTTAAAGAGAAAATGTGTTTGGGTATATGTATATCCATTCAGCTTTAAGAAGCTAATACATTAATTTTCTTTTTATCTTTGAGAATTATAGTTAATTCAAATTACTTTCATTGGTGGGCTCACCATTTTCCATTCTTGCATTCCAGTTGTGTGCATTGACAGTGTCTTAAATTTGTATAATCTATCACTGATGGAGGGTTTGTGTGCAGATTTGACCACTGGGCCTCTTTTACTGGCCTTATTTCCCTGACAAGATCAGTTTAGTAGTTTAGCCTGTTAGTCTTTTTCATAAGTCTTAATGAATCTTTTATATTGGTGATCTTAAATTCTTCAGGAGATGTGGGTGAGGGCGAGGAGGGGATAAGTTTTTTCTATGCACTGGTGATTGAAAGCCCTGAAGTATCAACTGCTAGCTACTGGCTTTTTAACTTCTAGCTGATTCATTTGTTGTCAAAAGCAGTTTCCTGTCTGGTGGGGGAGGGAAAGTAGAAGAATAGGAAGTGAAGTAGGGAAACCAGCTATTTGTTAAATATTAGTAAATGACTTACATTTTGGGCTTTTTAAATTGAGTCAAACATTAATCTTTTCTGTCTCTGTCTATAAACTTAAGAGCCTTGTGGTTTTTTTTTTCTTTTTGTTTTTTTCTGAAATCTTAGAAAAGGGGTTTTAAACTCTTAATACAGTAGTATAATCCTAGAGAGTGAGCTTTAGGGGAATTAAGGGTGCAAACATATATGACCAAAAAAACAGACTCATGTAAATTGATGATCTAGTATTATTTTTAGTCTTTCAGTAAATACTTAAAATATTAAAAATTTAAAACTACTGTGGGCAAGATTGATAATTTATGGAACATTCAATTGAATAGTAAAATTTAAAAATAAAAAGTTAAAATAAACATCTATATTCAAACAGGTTAGAAGTTTTTCAGTAACTAAAAGTTTCCCGAGTGTTCGATGTTTGTTTGTTTTTACCTAAGTATATTTTACTGAGCAGTTTCTCATGAATTTTTAGCTTTAACTGAATGGGGTAAAATTAGGACAATTAAATAACCAAAATAAAAGTTTGGGTTCCTTTCCCATTCTAGCAAGCAAGTTAGAACAGCTTGTAAGGTGACAGTAAAAAACTTAACCTGTGTGTTATTTTATAATATGTGTGATTTCTTGGAGATTGTTTTCCTTTTTCAAGCTTTACCCACATTATATCTGTAATTTAGTAAAAAAATTTTAATAGGCTCACTTCCTGGTTTTTTCTTAGTTTATAGTAATTTGAGACTTGTGGATTGGATTTAGATTATACCTGTCTCATTAGAAACCTTCATTAGAAGCAACATGTAAACTGAAGAAAGGTAGTTGTAGATAATAAGGAGGAATCCTTTTTTTTTTACAGCCTGTTCAGTCTAGAACATTCTAGGATCTAATAAAAGATGAAGATTAAATCTCTGGCTGAGCCTCACATCATCAAACTGTTTAGGTATTTATGCAAAGAAAAGGGTTCCAACTTCTATCTCACTTGAAGCATTAATGAATCAGTTACTTTTAAAGAGTCAGTTCAGCATTTTTTGAAGTTATTCTTCACCTTTCTAATTGTGTTTAAATCCACTCCTCTCCCCATAACCCCTTCCAGGAAAGAATCTAATATAAGCTTAAGTTTGTAATAATATTAAAAGACTGTTAAGGTTTTTCTAAACATAATTATTTTAGTTGTATACTCACATCTTATGACTTAGTCTAAACTAAAATTGTATTTTATTTTTTAAACCTGAGTGTTTTTATCAACCCAGTCCACTTCCCCCACATCCCATCCCCCATTTTTAAATGGTTTCCAGTCAAATGATACTAGGAATAGCAAAAGTTGCTTTCATGAGTCAGCATTTTTTTGTTTGGGTTTTAGTACATATGCTTAGCCATGTCTGTGCGATTTGGATAGGTATTTGAGACTGATAACAAAAAACTTGCGTATGTCTAAAAAATGTTTGGTTTTTTTTGGAAATTTACTTTTATTTTTTAAATTTCAGACTAATATGAGGGTTCACATGATTAGGTTAAATTGTTCACAAGTGTAAGGTAAAGTCCAAATTGTAGTTGTTTCCTTCACCCAGGAAGTATGCCATATACCCATGCATGTGTTCCCTTTGGGTGATAAGCAGGAAATACTTTAAAATCAATTCAAATTAAGTCTACAAAATCAAATCAGCCTATAGTTCAAGGATAATGTCACGTGCAAAATAAAAAATATCCATACCTCCTCCAGTTTACTGTCATTTGATTTATGAGTAGAACTATCTAAGGATGATACTTGTTTTGATTTTTTTTCATATTCATCAATATTTCCATTTGGTAGATCTTTTCTTCTTGGCTTATGAGATTTAGAGAAGTCATCTGAAAGTCTATTAAATCCTTCTTCAGTGTCCCCATTTAGCTTCTCTTTCATTTTAGCTTTTTTGGGCTTGGGAGCATCCAAGTCATTCACAACACCATTTTCTCTTGTTTCTGATTTTTCATCTGAGTCATAATGGTGCCTTGACTTCTTCTGTCACTTAGCATTGTGTAATGTGTTTTCATCTTATCTTGTTTAAATCTTCATAACAACCCTATAAGGGAAGTACAAGTCCATAATTCCTTATCTGAAATTCCAATATCCATAAAGTTCTTTATCACATCTTCTTCAATGGTTCCTCTCACTCTTCTTTCTGTGGATGCTCCTTAAATTTCTACATACTCTTTCATACTGTTTTCATAGCTTCAGTACACTTTGTTTCACACTGCTTTCCACTTCTAAGAACCTCAGCTGCCTTCCACTTCTAAGAACCTTTTGCCTCTCTTTCCTCTGGCTCTCGGACTCCAAGGGTGCTTCCAGCTCCGTGATGTTTCCCCAGAGGAGTTTCCCAGGCCTTAGTGGCCGCTGCAGCCGCCTCCCTCCAGGCACAGTGGCCACAACCACCTACAGGCAGCGATGGTGTGAAAAAAAGCGATTTTTGTTTTTATTTATTTATTTATTTTTATTTTTTGTTATTTTTTTTTTTTTTTATAGAGACAGAGTCTCACTGTACCGCCCTCGGGTAGAGTGCCGTGGTGTCACACAGCTCACAGCAACCCCCAACTCTTGGGCTTACGCGATTCTCTTGCCTCAGCCTCCTGAGCAGCTGGGACTACAGGCGCCCGCCACAACGCCCGGCTATTTTTTTGTTGTTGTTGCAGTTTGGCCGGGGCTGGGTTTGAACCCGCCACCCTCGGCATATGGGGCCGGTGCCCTACTCGCTGAGCCACAGGCGCCGCCCGCGATTTTTGTTTTTAATGTAATGAAAATCTGCTTAACAGAACTGACATATAAAAATTAACTGATATATTTTTAAATCAGATAAGGAGTTTTGAGAGCCATAGTTTAATGCAATTCATTTCCTCTTTCCTCTGAGTCATGATTTAATTGACTTTTTAGCTTTACTCGATAGTTAGTCAGAATCCACTAAGTTAGCCTAGAAGGCTGCCCCTGATGACCAGACGTTCTGTGTATCATAACTTCTGAGTTTCTTTTTTCATATTGAGTTCAGTTGAACAACATGAAAGGAAAGGATAAAGCAAGTTAATATTGGGTAGGGTAAGGAGGCAACAGCAGAATTTACTATGTGAAACTATTATTTGAGCTGTCCTCCGTTTTATCAATTTCAAGTTATTGGATATTAAAATAGAAGAGGAAATATTGTAGGTCTCAGAGATGTTGATGAATCATCAGAGACCAAAAATCTTACAGGTCTAATTAAGAGTTGGAAGAAGATATGCTTTTTTTTTTTTTTTTTTTGTGTGTGTGTGTGTGTGTGTGTGTGTGTGTGTAGAGACAGAGTCTCACTGTACCACCCTCGGTAGAGTGCTGTGGCGTCACACGGCTCACAGCAACCTCTAACTCTCGGGCTTACGCGATTCTCTTGCCTCAGCCTCCGGAGCAGCTGGGACTACAGGCGCCCGCCACAATGCCCAGCTATTTTTTTGTTACAGTTTGGCCGGGGCTGGGTTTGAACCCACCATCCTCGGCATATGGGGCCGGCACCCTACTCACTGAGCCACAGGCGCCGCCTGAGTTGGAAGAAGATATAAAAGAGTTTATTTCCTCAACCTTTTTTTCTTTATTTTTAACAAGCCAAGATCTTAAAAAAAATAAACTTAAGTAACTTGAGTTCTATCCCCATCTTACCAAGCCTTATTTTGCCTGATTTTTAATTTATTTATTTTATTTTTTTTTTTGAGACAGAGTCATTTTGTTGTCCTCAGTAGAGTGCTCTAGCATCATATCTCACAGCAGCCTCAAACTCTTGGGCTCAAGTAATTCTCTTGCCTCAGTCTGCCAAGTAGCTGGGGCTACAGGTGCCTACCACAATGCCCAGCTGTTTTTAGTGACGGAGTCTAGCTCTGGCTCAGGCTGGTCTCGAACTTGTGAGCTCAAGCAATCCACCTGCCTCGGCTTCCCAGAGTGCCAGGATTACAGGCATGAGCCCCCACACCCTGCTGTACTGACTTTTTAAGAGAATAAACATTTTTTTCTCAGTGAAATCTCTAGCTATGCTTGGCCAATAGCTTGTTAGTTGCCATGCACAGTACCAGGATTTGATACCTGTTTGAGGATGTTCATGGTCTTAATCTGGATAAAATGATTCATAGAGAAATGCTCTTACACTGCTTTTATTGAATTCCCTAGGTAAAGAAAGAAATATGTGTTCATATTGGCATCTCTCGAAGTTTTGGTCTGCCTTATTCTTCTCTCTCACCTCACCTCTGCCCCATAGAGAGTAAAATGTTCTGTCAAGATCTTGGTGGGAAAATAAGGGGGAAATAGCACTTGGGGCACTGTCCCTACACACATTGGAATGAAGGAGAGAGTGGGCTTAGGACGTAATGATTGACACAAATTAGTAAAAAATGTGCCCTGGATTAGAAAAAAAATGCCTCAAACTTCCAATTGCTGAGAAAATTTAGCAAAGAAATTAAATGCTCTGGGTAGTTCCGTGTGGCATTTAAATGAAAAAAATCTTGCAACTAAATATGATCGCAAGTTTGAATCAAAAATACAATAGATGAAATGAAATTTGTGTGTATTAATAAATGGAAATATGTGAGATTTTCATTTCATAAAGAATTAAATTTTTTTTTAGAAGAAAAAATGGTGAGAATATCCAAAGTAACTTTAAATATAAAATCCATTGATTTTCAGATTTTCATTTTGTTTAGTTTTAGAGTTTTGTCACTTGGTGAACTTCAAAGTGTTTTTATTTGACATATATAAAGATTAACTTTTGGCTGCATATATAGCGGTATACTTTTGAGGGGGCATCTTGGTAATTAATCTGTCTCTAAAACACTTAAGTCAGTCTAATTTTATGTCTAAAAATAGGTAAGTGTAATTTTCCTAGATTTAGAGGAGCTTATCTCAGTTTGAATTTTTTTCTGTTCGTCAGCTATAGATTTAAGATTAGATTAGTATCAAACATAAGCAATACATCTTATAAAGGATGTATTTAAATATATATCTAATTTACATGAGAGGGTTAATTTTTGTTTACTAACTCTAGAAACCATTTTTATAAGCTTATAGTTTATGCTTCTCCTCAAAATACTCCTTGAGGGAAAATCTCATAGAGCAGTTAATTTTACTTTTAATTCTACAAATAAATGGTAATTTCTTCATACCATTTTTGTGACAGGTGTGTGTGTGTGTGTGTGTGTATTTTTTTGTTTGTTTTTTTGGAGACAGAGCCTCAAACTGTTGCCCTGGGTAGAGTGCTGTGGCATCACAGCTCACAACAACCCCCAACTCCTGGGCTCAGGTGATTCTCCTCCCTCCCCCTCCCAAGTAGCTGGGACTACAGGCGCCTGTCACAATGCCCAGCTATTTTTTGGTTGCAGCCGTCGTTATTTGGTGGGCCCGGGCTGGATTTGAGCCCCCCAGCTCAGGTATATGTGGCTATGTGGCTGGCGCCTTAGCTGCTTGAGCCACAGGCGCTGACCCATCTGTATTTTTTTTTTTTTTTATGGTCTGAAAATAAAGATCTTATTGAAGAAGAAAAGACTATGATTTAGATTTTTACTTTTTTTTTTTCTTAGAGACAGAGTCTTACTTTATCACCCTCGGTAGAGTGCCCTGGCATCACAGCCCACAGTCACCTCGAACTCCTGGGCTTAGGCGATTCTCTTGCCTCAGCCTCCCGAGTAGCTGGGACTATAAGCACCCGCAGCGCCCGGCTATTTTTTGTTACAGTTTGGTCGGGCCAGGTTCAAACCTGCCACCCTGAGTATATGGGGCCGGTGCCCTACCCACTGAGCCACAGGCGCCACCCTAGATTTTTACATTAAGTGGACTTGAGATCTTTACTACCATACCCCTTGGAGTCTCTAAATATGGCCAACATTTCCTACCTACTAACTTTTTTCTATATATCACTTGGCCTCTGCCTCCCAAGTTGCTGGGACTACAGGCGCCTGCCACAACACCTGGCTATTTTTTGGTTGCAGCCATCGTTGTTTGGCGGCCCGGGCTGGATTCAAACCCACTAGCTCCAGGTGTATGTGGCTGGCGCCTTAGCTGCTTGAGCCACAGGCGCCAAGCCCATCCCTTTATATCTTTCTGGAAGAGAGTGAGTCCATCACACTTACACGTGTTCATTTTAATCATAGGAAACTTAATATTTCCCACACCAACCTATAATCCATTTGTTGGACAGCTCTTCTTACTCTTGATAAGCCAAAACCTGGCACTTCTTTTGCTGCTACTCAGTAGCTCTAGTTCTGGTAAACAATTCCAGTAGTTCTAGTTCTGCTAAACAATTCTGTTAACTGTTTTTTCTCTGATCTTTTGCAAATCTGTTGTATAACCTCTCCCCCCATTCTCTAGTACCACATATAAAAGTATTTTTAAAAAGTAAATTTACAATAGTTGGAATAGTTCTAAATTTTTTTCATACAATAAATTAAACTTCTAGGGAAATGTTTTGAGAAAAGAATTCATTTTTTTCCATGTTGATGCCTTAGTCACTGATGATCTTGTCTGATGTAAGTTTATTCAAAGTAGAGTTTTAGTAAGATGTGGAACTGAGCAAAGTCTCGTGTAATCTACAATAGCTCTATAAAGCCAAAATATTTTGCATCATCTTGAAGCTTTATAAAAAGTTATTTTTAAAGGGCATAGTAGAATGGTTTCTACTGTTCTGTTTAGGCACAAACATTTTCTGAAACTTCCATCAACCTTTTTCCCCTGACTGCTGCTTTCTGTCATGTCAGAGGATGAAGTTTTTGCTGCTGCAGCAGAAGTACCTAGAATACCTGGAGGATGGCAAGGTCCTGGAAGCACTTCAAGTTCTTCGCTGTGAATTGACGCCGCTGAAATACAATACAGAGCGCATTCATGTCCTTAGTGGGTAAGGAAGCTGAATTCTTAGACTCAGGTTGATGAAGGGGCTGTTATTTTTACAAGGGTACCACTGGCCAGAATTACATTTCTTTAACATTTTCCACGATACAAATACCTAATTATTGCTAAGTTCTTAGCAATAATATTTGTCTGGTAAATTCATTTATGTTTGTACAAACAATTTTTGCCATCTTAGGAAACTATCCCTATTAAGATAGAGATATAAGTGGATGAAAATAAGTGGATGAAAAGGAGGAGAAATACACCTTGCCTGTGAAATGCTATTTCAGATTTTTTTTTTTCTCTCTCTAGACCTCTGTCTCTCACTATGTCACTTTTCGTAGAGTGCTGTGACATCACAGCTCACAGCAACCTCAAACTCTTGGGCTTAAGCAATTCTCTTGCCTCAGCCTCCCAAGTAGGTAGGACTATAGGTGCCCACCACAATGCCCAGGTATTTTTTGGTTGCAGTTTTCATTGCTGTTTAGCTGGCCTGGGCTGGGTTCGAACCCTCCAGGTTTGCTGTCTTTTTTTCTTTTTTTTAAGACAATGTCTAGTAGGTAGTTTCTTTTTTTTGAGACAGAGTCTCATTGTGTTGCCCTCAGTAGAGTGCTGTGGCATCACTGCTCACAGCAACCCCTCCAACTCTTGAGTTTAAGTGATTCTCTTGCCTCAGCCTCCCAAGTAGCCTCTGGGAGTACAGGCGTCCGCCACAGCGCTAGGTATTTTTTATTGCAGTTGTTTTTTAGCTGTCCCGGGCAGGGTTCGAACCCGCCACCCTCAGTGTATGTGGCTGGCACTGTAACCCCTGTTCTGCAGTTGCCATGCCAATTTGAGATTCTTTGTAAGAACCCTATGACATAGATCACAGTAAGCAATGAAGATTCCAGTATTGATGCATACAAGCATTTGTTTTAAGTGAATACTTAATCGTATACCAGGTCCTTGTTAAGCATTTCATTTATACAGTTATTTTTATCTTCACCTCAATACTTGAAATGTTAGAGGCTTGGTCCTGGGCCAGGCATGATGACTAATGCTTGTAATCCTAGCATTCTGGGAGACAGAGGCAGACAGATTGCTTGAGCTCAGGAGTTGGAGACCAACCTGAGCAAGAGTAAGACCCTGTCTCTGTAAAAATTTTTTAAAAATTTAAAAATTAAAAAAAGACTTGGTCCTGGGCCTCCCTTCTGTTCTTTATAGGTAGCCTCATTCTCTGTCTACCATGCCTTCATATACTATCTGTATGCTAATGGCTCTTAAATTAACGCTCTTATCTGAACTCTAATGTGCATATCTACTAGTATACTTGACAGTCTCTACTTGGATGTTTAATGTTTCAAAGCTATGTGTTCAAAATAAAAATTTTTTGAGACACAGAGTCTTGCTTTGTTGCCTCCAGTAGAGTGTTGTGGCATCAGAGCTCACAGCAACCTCAAACTCTTGGGCTCAAACAATTCTCTTGCCTCAGCCTCCCGAGTAGCTGGGACTACAGGCACACGCCACAATGCCCAGCTTTTTTTTTTTAGAGACAGAGTCTCGCTCTTGCTCAGGCTGGTCTCAAACCCATGAGGTCAGGCAATCTAGCTGCCTTGGCCTCCCAGAGTTCTAGGATTACAGGCGTGAGCTACCACACCCAGCCTTCAAAATAAAAATTTTCAATCACTGGAGCCCAAGAGTTTGAGGTTGCTAGGAGTTGTGATGCCACAACACTCTACCAAAGGCCACAAAGCAAAATAGGTAAATAAATAAATAAATAAATATTTTGTGGGTGGGAGACAGAATCTTGCTCTGTCATCCTGAGTACAGTGGCATCATTGTACCTCACTGCAGCCTTAAACTCCTGGGCTTCAGCAGTCTTGTCTCAGCCTCCCGAGTACCTGGGACTACAGGTATACACTACCATGCCTGATTTAATTTTTCTATTTTACATAGATAAGGGGTCTCAGGCTGGTCTCAAACTACTGCAGTCAAGCAGTCTTCCCTCCTTTCAGAATGGCTAGGATTACAGACATGAGGCATTGTGCCAGGCCAAAATAAAATTCTTTTTTTTGAGAGGGAGTCTTACTATGTAGCCCTTGGTAGAGGGCCATGGCATCACAGCTCACAGCAACCTCAGACTCTTGGGCTTAACGCGATTTTCTTGTCTCAGCCTCCCAAGTAGCTGGGACTACCGGCACCCGCCACAATGTCTGGCTGTTTTTTTGTTGCAGTTGTCATTGTTGACTTTAGCTGACCCTGGGTGAGTTCAAACTGCCTGTCTCAGTGTATGTGGCCAGTGTCTTACCCACTGAGCTACAAGCACTGTCAAAATAAAATTCTTGAATCTGGTTGTACTTCTACCTATTCCACCCCCACAGACTAGTAAATGGCAAAGCCTTCTACTCAGTTGCCCAAGAGAAAAACTTGTAAGATTAGCTACTAGTGGCCAGACACAGTGGCTCACACCCGTAATCCTAGGACTCTGGGAGGCCGAGGAGGGTGGATTGCTTGAGCTCACAGGTTGGAGACCAGCCCGAGCCAGAGCAAGACCTTGTCTCTAAAAATAGCTGGGCATTGTGGTGGGCGCCTATATTCCCAGCTACTGGGGAGGCTGAGGCAAGAGAATCACTTAAGCCCAATAGTTTGAGGTTGCTGTGAGCTGTGACACCATGACACTCTACCCAGGGCAACAAAGTGAGACTCCGTCTTAAAAAAATAAATTACTTACTAGACATTGTCTATCACAATTGTTTTTTTTTTCTTATAGCATTTTTTCACTACATGATATAGCCCTAGCATCTAAAACATAAATATATACAAAAGAATGGCCAAAGAGGTATAGAGTTCATTTTGCAAATAAGGAAACTGAGCCTCAAAGAAGTTAAGTAAGTAGCCCAAGATAGGTCTAATAAATCAGAAAGCAAAGATTCAGAGCCCGGTTTGACTGATTCCAAAGTATAGGTCTTTACCCACCACCACATCTTGAAATAGTGAATTCTGCTAGATATGTCAATAAAGTAGCTGACAAATTATCTTATTCTGATTACCTTTTTCATAAAGTATTTGATTTTTTTATCATGTAAATATTTATATGACTTTTTACTTGGAAAACACACAATTTAATCATACCATCTTTATTCGGAAAGGAATTTCAACATTAAGTTTACCCCTGAATTTTTCACGAGAAAATGGCCCGGATGTGCCCATATGTGGAGCTAGCGTCAGAACGCAGGGTTTCTTCCTCTCACCTCAGTCCAAAGTCCTTTTAGTTATACTATGTGACTTTACATAAACAGACATTCATTTTAAACCTTAAGGTTTGCTGGGCATGGTGGCTCATGCCTGTGTAATCCTAGCACTTGGCAGGCCAAGGCAGGAGAATCATTTGAGCCCAGGTGTTTATGCTTAGCCTGGGTGACATAGCAAGACCTCACTGCTACAAACTTTTTTTTTCATTAGCCAGACATGGTGGTGCATTCCTATAGTCCTACCCTGTTTCCCTGAAAATAAGACATCCTCCGAAAATAAGACCTACTTACAGGAAAGATGAGACGTCCCCTGAAAATAAGACATAGCGCATCTTTGGGAGCACACCTTAAAACAAGACACTGTCTTATTTTCGGGGAAACAGAGTAGCTCCTTAAGAGACTGAAGCAGGAGGATTGCTTGAGCTTGGGAGTTTGAGGCTAGGCAACAGAGGAAGACCCTGTCTGAAGAAGAAGAGAAAAATAATGTGTATATAGAAGAAATCAGGAAGTTACTTTTGCAAAATTTAAAAGGTGTTAAAAAGTGAACAGTTTTGTCATGTAGTCACTGATGATAAATTTTACTACCCAAAAGATACTAGAAACAAAATTTTCACATTATACAACTTCCTATAGGGTATTTTGAGTATAATTATTTACACTATTTTTCTAATAATTTTTTTAATCAGGTAAGGCACTATTTATATGCTAAATAGCAAAAGAACAAATACTTCTATGGTTGGGTAAAAGGCTATTTAATCATTTAGACTCTAAATGAAATAAGCTTTATGCAGTAAGAAGGGAGTGATACAGGTAGTAGACCAAGTACTTCATGTACTTCTTTTTTTTTTTGGAGACAGTCTTACTTTGTCACCCTTGGTAGAGTGCTGTGGCATCATAGTTCACGAACCTCAAACTCTTGGGGTTAAGCAATTCTCTTGCCGCAGCCTCCCAAGTAACTGGGACTATAGGCACCTGCCACAGCTTTTTTTTTTTTTTTGTAGAGACAGAATCTTACTGTACTGCCCTCGGTAGAGTGCCATGGCGTCACATGGCTCACAGCAACCTCTGACTCTTGGGCTTACGCGATTCTCTTGCCTCAGCCTCCCAAGCAGCTGGGACTACAGGCGCCCACCACAACGCCCGGCTATTTTTTTTTGTTGTTGCAGTTTGGCCAGGGCTGGGTTTGAACCTGCCGCCCTGCCCAGCTTTTTTTTTTTTTTTTTTTTAAGAGATGGGGGTCTCACTCTGGCTCAGGCTGGTCTCGAACTTGCGAGCTCAGCATTCCACCTGCCTCAGCCTCCCAAAGTGTTAGGATTACAGGCATGAGCAACCACACTCAGCCTTTTTTATTTATTTATTTATTTATTTTTTAACGCCTGGCTATTTTTAGAGACGAGGTATGGCTCTGACTCAGGCTGGTCTCAAACCTGTGAGTTCAGGCAGTCCATCCCCCTCAGCCTCCTAGAATGCTAGGATTACAGGCGCAAGCCACCAGGCCCAGCTGTACTTTCTTCTTAAATAATCCTCATGATGCTGTTCAGTATTTTTCTTTTAAACAAGTGAGAAGAGCAGATATGTCTGGCAGACAACCAGACAGAATAGCAAGAGAATTACTTGCAACGTGTAATCTCTTGTGTTTGAATAATGCCTTCACTTTTTTTAATTTCAAAGCTATTCTGAGAAGAGCCAGAGTCATACCCCCACCAGGGGGCCCATTTGTCTTCTCTAGAATGTATGAACCTTTTAGCTTTTTTCTACCTTCTGTATATATAGTGAGTAATGAAATAGTTCCCCGGTTTTGTGCTCCTGGATCTCAGTACCTTTCACTGGATAACACAGGATGGTTATTCAGTTATTCACTGTTTCTAGAATGATGTTTGTGGTATAAATTCTTGAAGGTATGTTTATGTTTTGAGGTGTTTTCATTTTTGTTTTACTGATCAGAAGTAAAGTTAGCATAGTAGTTAATCAAGATCAGGTTCGGGCAGCGCCTGTGGCTCAGTCGGTAAGGCGCTGGCCCCATATACCGAGGGTGGCAGGTTCAAACCCCGCCCCGGCCAAACTGCAACCAAAAAATAGCCGGGCCTTGTGGCGGGCGCCTGTAGTCCCAGCTACTCGGGAGGCTGAGGCAAGAGAATTGCTTAAGCCCAGGAGTTGGAGGTTGCTGTGAGTTATGTGAGGCCACAGCACTCTACCGAGGGCCATAAAGTAAAACTCTGTCTCTACAAAAAATAAATAAATAAAATAAAATTTAAAAAAAAAATTGCTGCTTGGGAGGCTGAGGCAAGAGAATCGCGTAAGCCCAAGAGTTAAGAGTTTGCTTTGAGCCGTGTGATGCCACGGCACTCTACCTGAGGGTGGCACAGTGAGACTCTGTCTCTACAAAAAAAAAAAAAATTAAGATCAGGTTCTATGGCTAGAATGTCTGGGTTTGTGTTCCTACTCTGCCTCTTTAACCACAGGCCAATTACTTAAGCTTCCTGTGCCTTAGTTTCCTCATGTGCAAAAGTAGAATAATAGTACTACACACAGGATTGTTGCCAATATTGAATGAGGTAATACATGTTAAATGCTTAGAACAGAACCTGGCACTCAATAAAATTAACATATTTATCTGTAACAATAATATAGAATGACATTCTATTAGTAGGTAGTATAACAGTAATGTATATTCAGCCATTATTGTTATTTTACATTTTAGTAATTCTAGGTACCAGGTTGTATTGATGAATTGGGTCCACTGTAGAAATTTCATTTTGATATGTCTTAGTAAGAACTGATAACCAAGTAGTCAGTCCTTCTCATTTATGTTTATTTCAAAGACATGAGTTTGATATTGTTGCTTTCCCTGTTGTATTTTTAGGTATCTGATGTGTAGCCATGCAGAAGATCTACGTGCAAAAGCAGAATGGGAAGGCAAAGGGACAGCTTCTCGATCTAAACTGTTGGACAAACTTCAGAGTAAGAGTCTTACCATTTTGATGTTTCTGTGTTTTCTGTTAGATTACAAAGAAATGTTGTAGCTCAATCAGAAAGACATTTTGTTCAGTAAGTGGTTATAGGAGAAAGGGGAGGAGATCCAATCCATTAAGCCCTTTAAACCAAAGATTTTCTTTTTTTTTTTCTTTAAGAGACAGAGTCTCGCTTTGTTGCCCTCAGTAGAGTGCTGTGGCATTACAGCTCACAGCCAACCTTCAGCTCTTGGGCTTAGGCAATTCTCTTGCCTCAGCCTCCTAATATCTGAGACTACAGGCGCCCACCACAACTCCCGACTATTTTTTGTTACAGTTTGGCGAGGGCCAGGCTTGAACCTGCTACCCTCAGTATATGGGGCCAGTGCCCTACTCACTGAGCCACTGGCACCGCCCTAAACCAAAGATTTTCAAACTTCCTCCTAGAGTCTAAGAATCTAACCTTAGGAGTAGGTGAAAGGGTGCTGGTTCTAGAGTAGTTCTCCTTACATTTGTACTGTATAATGTTCCTCTTAAGATTTTGCTTGGATGGGAAAGTGCTGTAGTTAGAGAAAATCCACTTACAAAGTAAAGCCGTCTCACCCAAGTATATATCACATTCTAGTAGCAACATGGCTATCGCTGCTCACAAATATTTGCTGACAAAAATTCATAAAGCTCAAGTGTTAAATCACATTATTCAAAACTTCTCTAAATATTACTAGTGTAGGGTCAAGTACAGCAGAACATGACTAAATGTCTTAAATAAAAGTTTACGGTTTATTATTTTTATTTCTCTTTTTTAAAATATCTTCTATTAAAGCTTATTTACCACCATCAGTGATGCTTCCCCCACGGCGTTTACAGACTCTTCTGCGGCAGGCAGTGGAACTACAAAGGGATCGGTGCCTATATCACAATACCAAACTTGATAATAATTTAGATTCTGTGTCTCTGCTTATAGATCATGTTTGTAGTAGGTAAGTGGAAAATTACTTATATTCTGAAATACACTAATATTTTATAAACTCACTTACAAACTTTATTAAAATGTTTTCTTTAGAGTTTTATCCTACAGCTATGCAACAATTCACGTCAGATTTAGCATTTGTTCACGAATAAAGATAGAACTCCTAAAATAAAACATTAAGAGAAATTTTTATTTGTGTAGTGAGCCATACCTTGAAAATTGAAGCTGGGAAGCTAGTTCCTTTTCTAGGATTTTTTTAGTCACTTTCTTTGTCTAACTATTAACCATGGCCCAAATTATTTTCTGCCCAGAAAGACCATGGAAATATTTTTTCTTAAATTAAAATTCTATTTTTTAGTAGAAGGTGGATTCTAAAAAATTGTTAGAATAAAGGTATTTACTTTCTGAGTTGGGTTTTGTTACTATATCTACCCAAGTACATAATTTAACTCCTAAAGATGCAAATTTCTCTTTTAATATACTAGGGATATTTTGAGTAAAAATGCCCCTAATATTTTAATATCAATCTCCAAAATTAAACCATAGCTTTAATTTTAAGATACCAAAAACAATCCTGTAGCAAATTTAAGGTTAAGAAAAAGAAAAAATATACCAAAAACAGTTGTCAAGTCTTCAAACCCCAAAAGGGAAATGATTTGAGTCTGGTGAACCAACTACAAAAGGGGAACAGCTGTAGTGTAAGTGCTTGATTGTTTTTGCGAAAAATCATTGAAGAACCAATTAAAGCATAAATAAGGACAAAAGTATATAAGCATGAGGACTTTGGATAGAAGAGGAACTTCTGAGTAACCACAAAAATTGTGTATGTATGCATATCTGTACTTTGATTTTAAATAATTTTAAGGTTTATGTAAACCACATTGGTATATAGTTCTCACCTCACTTTCTCCACTTGGCAAGAAAACGATAATAATTGCTTCAGCTGTTACCCTTAAATTACTTAAAAGTGTTACTTAAAAGGATTATTACTTGGTGTATTTCCTAAATGTTCTACAAGAAAGTGATTAGAGGTGCTTTTCCTTTATCCCATTTTACTCTTTAACACTGTTCTTTGACTTGTTTCTGAGGATTTTTAAGTCTTTTCATTTAAACTGAATGAGGTACAAGAAAATAATAGATTAAAAGGCTGTATAGTTTTATGTTTCCTGGTTTCATTGGGGATTTGAGAACAATGTTAGAATTAAGGCACTTGTTAACCTAAATCTGTTTTTTTTTTTAATCATAAATTTATTGTTTTTAGAGTACAGTGAAAAGTGATAGACATTAAGAAGTGTCAGGAGGAAAATGGAAACTGAAATCTATGGAAATGTGACTTACATTTTTTTCTTAAGTGCTTTAACTTTTTTTTTTCTTTTTGAGACAGTCTCACTATGTCACCCTCTGTAGAATGCCGTGGCATCACAGCTCACAGCAACCTCAAATTCTTGGGCTTAAGCAGTTTTCTTGCCTCAGCCTCCCAAGTAGCTGGGACTGTAGGCACCTGGCTATTTTTTGTTGTAGTTGTCGTTGTTTAGCTGGCCCAGGCCGGGTTTGAATCCACCAGCCTGGGTGGATGTGGCTGGTGCCCTACCCATTGAGCTACGAGTGCACCATAAGTCCTTTAACTTCTTTACCAGTATCTGTGAAACTAACTACAAAAGAGGAACAGCTGTAGTGTAAGTGCTTGATTGTTTTTGCCAAAAATCTTTGAAGAAGAGACTGGACACAGGACCCACACCTGTAGTCCCATCTGTGAGAGGCCAAGCCAGGAGTTTGACTTGAGGCCAGGAGTTTCAGACCAACCTGGGCAGGATAGTGGAATGAGCATGTCCCTATAAAAATATTAGCCAGGCATGGTGTTGCATGTCTGTAGTCCCAGCTACATAGGAGGCTGACACAGGAGGATCACTTGGGCTTATGAGTTCGAAGTTGCAGTGAACAGGGTGATGTTACGGCACTCCAGCCTGGGCAATAGAGCAATATCCTGTCTCAAAAAAAAATAAATAAAAAGATAAAGTAATGATAAAAATAATGATAATCCAAATACCACTTTAGATGGCATTCAAATACAACTGATTGTCAATAGATTAGATGAAATTCTGTTTTGCAGCTTGGCCCCCGTAGCTCAACAGGACGCTGGCCACATACGCCGGGGCTTGTAGTTTCAAACCCAGCCTGGGCCTGCTAAATAGCAATGACAGTAACAACAAAAAAAAAAAGCTAGATGTTGCAGGCGTCTGTAGTCCCAGCTACTTGGGAGGCTGAGGCAAGAGAATCGCTTAAGCCTAAGAGTTTGAGGTTGCTGTGAGCTGTGACGCTCATACTCATTATGTCTACCAGGGGTGACATAATGAGACTCTGTCTCAAAAAAAAAAAGAAAAGAAAAATTCTGTTTTGGAATCAGTCCTTTTTTTTTTTTTTCTTTTTTTTTTTTTGTAGAGACAGAGTCTCACTTTATGGCCCTCGGTAGAGTGCCATGGCCTCACACAGCTCACAGCAACCTCCAACTCCTGCGCGTAAGTGATTCTCTTGCCTCAGCGTCACGAGTAGCTGGGACTACAGGCGCCTGCCACAACGCCCGGCTATTTTTTGGTTGCAGTTTGGCCGGGGCCGGGTTTTGAACCCGCCACCCTCGGTATATGGGGCCAGCGCCTTACTGACTGAGCCACAGGCGCTGCCCCTGGAATCAGTCTTAAAGATATTTTCCTGCTCTAATTTTAGATACCTCTTTTTACTCATGATAAGGTTTAGCCATTTGAAATATTGTATCTTTTATACCTAACTAGGTATAAATTGTTCCTCATTGACCAAGTCACTGCTGACCAAATAGGAGGAGAAAAAAACTATTTCTGATATTGAAAGTACTTAAAATTTGATTTTAATTTTATCCATCAGTGCCTTGAAAAATACAGTTTTTAAAATGCCATTTGAAAAGAAAACTGTCCTTGGAGGCCAGTCATTAGGTTGAAATCCTGAGGTTCACTTGCTCCTCAGTTTTGTTGGTTTTTCTGAGACAAGAGCCTCAAGCTGTCGCTCTGGGTAGAGTGATGTGACATCACAGCTCACAGCAACCTCCAACTCCTGGGCTCAAGCGATTCTCCTGCCTTTGCCTCCCAAGTAGCTGGGACTATAGGTGCCCGCCACAACACCCGGCTATTTTTTGGTTGCAGCCATCGTTGTTTGGCGGGTCCGGGCTGGATTCAAACCCACCAGCTCAGGAGTATGTGGCTGGTGCCTTAGCTGCTTGAGCCACAGACACTGAGCCGCTCCTCAGTTTTACGACATTTTGTAAGCTATTTGCCCTCTTTGACCTTCGTGAAAATGGGATTATAGTACTGCCCTCACAAGGGAAGTAACAATATTATATATAAAGCATGTAGCACAGTGCTTAGCACGTAGTAAGTGCTTAATAAACAGCAGCTAATTTTGGTTTAAATGTAGATGATAGTTTCAGATTTGTAAATTACATTGCTTTATGCCTTTCTGATCCTATGTTGGACCTTATCTGACATAATGATTTTTTTTGTTTGTTTATAAGTGAAAATAAACAAAAATACTTGAATTATTTTATGTAACCTAAAATACACAATAAAATAATCAGGTGAGTTTATATTTGTTTTTCTCTCTCACTCTCTTTTTTTTTTTTTTTGTAGAGACAGAGTCTCTCTTTGTCACCCTCGGTAGAGTGCCATGGCATCACACTACTCACAGCAACCTCCAACCCCTGGGCCTAGGTGATTCTCTAGGCCTTTCGAGTAGCTGGAACTACAGGCACCCACCACAATGCCCGGCTTTTTTTTTTTTTTGTGGTTTTTGGCCAGGGCTAGGTTTGAACCCGCCACCTCCGGCATATGGGACTGGCGCCCTACTCCTTGAGCCACAGGCGCCGCCCCCGGCTATTTTTTTTGTTGCAGTTTGGCTGGGGCCAGGTTTGAACCCACCACCCTCAGTACATGAGGCTGGCACACCACCCACTGAGCCATAGGCACCACCCTGTTTTTCTCTTTTTAAAACTATAGGATAATTGCAAGTAATCCACCAAACTCTTTCACTCCCAAAACAAATAAGAGCTGGGAGCATGCAAGTGACAGAAAAATTGGATTGGAAAGGATTAATATTAAAGTTTAGGCTTGGCACCCGAAGCACAGTGGTTACGGCACCAGCCACATATACCGAGGCTGGCGGGTTCCAACCCAGCCAAGCCAGCTAAATAGAAGTGACCTCTGCAACGAAAAATAGCCGGTCATTATGGCAGGCGCCTGTAGTCCCAGCTACTTGGGAAGCTGATGCAACAGAATTGCTTAAGCCCAAGTGTTGGAGGTTGCTGTGAGCTGTGATGCCATGACACTCTACTGAGGGTGACATAGTGAGACTGTCTCAAAAAAAATTAAGTTTAAAGCACTCTCCAAATAGCTAACTGCAAAGGTAGCTTGCCACGTGTGCCAGATAAAAAATGTTAATTTCTTCTTAAATATATATCACTTATTAGGTTGGTGAATTGACAAAATATATTACAGAATTATTAATTGAGGCTCGGCACCTCTAGCTCAGCGGCTAGGGCGCCAGCCATGTACGCCACAGCTGATGGGTTCGAACCCAGCCTGGGCCTGCCAAACAACAATTACAATTACAACCAAAAAAATAGGTAGACGCCTGTAGTCCCAGCTACTGGGACACTGAGGCAAGACAGTCTATTAAGCCTGAGAGTTTGAGGTTGCTGTGAGCTGTGATGCACGGCACTCTACCCAGGGTGACATAGACTCTGTCTGCAAAAAAAAAGGCAAAATTATTGATTGGTTAGAGTGAAAATAGGGAAGATTATTTTTAAAGATAAACTTAAAAATTTATCCATTGGGTGGCGCCTGTGGCTCAGTGAGCAGGGCGTTGGCCCCATATACCAAGGGTAGCGGGTTCAAACCCAGCCCCTGCCGAACTGCAACAAAAAAATAGAACTACAACAAAACAATAGCTGGGCATTGTGGCGGGCGCCTGTAGTCCCAGCTGCTCGGGAGGCTGAGGCAGGAGAATCCCGGAAGCCCAAGAGCTGGAAGTTGCTGTGAGTCCTGTGACGTCATGGCACTCTACATAGGGTGGTAAAGTGAGACTCTGTCTCTACAAAAAAAAAAAAAAAATTATCCATTAATGTTTAAATAATTTGAATAATATAGAGACTTTAGTAAAGAACTATATGGTCCACATAGTACTAGCCACCAACTGCATTCAGATTAAATCAGTCACATTCTTACTAGTCACATTTCAAGTGTTTAGTGTCCACCTGCAGTGATGGCTATGAAAGGCACAGGTATATAGCATTTCCACTATTTTAGTAAATTCTATTAGTGCTGATGTATAGCTCTAAAAAGGATAGAATGATTTCTAAAAATGAGTTTTTTTTGTTTTTGTTTTTGAGAAAGTCTCATTTTATCACCCTCAGTAGAGTGCCATGGCGTCACACAGCTCACAGCAACCTTCAACTCCTGGGCTTAGGCGATTCTCTTGCCTCAGCCTCCCGAGCACCTGAGACCACAGGGGCCCTCACAACGCCTGGCTATTTTTTTGTTGCAGTTTGGCCAGGGCCAGGTTCGAACCCACTGCCCTCTGTATATGGGGCCAGGGCCCTACCCAGTGAGCAACAGGCGCTGCCCTAAAAATGAGTGCTTAATGGGAATTTTTTTTGTTTGTTTGTTTTTTTAAGATATAGAGTCTTGCACTGTCACCTAGTGTGGAGTGCAGTGGCAGGATTATAGTTCAATGTGCCCTCAAAGTACTGGGCTCAAGTGATCTTCCCCAGTAACTAAGCTATAGACACACCATCATAACTTGTTGATTTTTTTTTTGTTAGTGATGTGGTTCTCACTAAGTTGCCCCGTTGGAATAGTTGTTCTTACAGTAATGTTTTCCTCTAACTTGGTGAAGTTAATCATAAGCCATATATTTTGCTCTTGATAAATAATGCTTGCTGCTAATTATAAAGTAAAGTTCTAGCTAAGTGTCAGATTCTGTGTAAATGCTTTACCTTCATTATTCATCCTCTTGTTTCATCCTTATATAAGGAATTCTCAAGGCAGGTACCATTATCTTAATGTTACAAGTGGAAAAATTCAGTTTTGGAGTGATAAATATCCCAGAATAATAGCTAGTAGATGGCTAAGCCAGTATTCTAATCTAGATCTGTCAGACTCTACTGCCCCAATTCTTAAGTCTGTTCCTAACTGCTATAGCCCTTACCATATATTGCACTTCTCCTGTGCTTTCCCTAAAATGATACTATTAATTACATTTGAGAATCTATTATATTCCAGGAGTTTTAAATATATTTCTAAGAATTCTAAGAAATCTGTTAGGTAGCTATTAATCTCCTTCTATAGATTTGAGAACTGAGGCTCAGAGAGAGTTAATTGACTTGAAGCTTGCAGTTGAGAAGGAACCCAAACCTTCTATCTGGAACTGTAATACTGTCCATTATACCAATTGCTTTTTTGATAAACTTTAAGTGGATTTTATATAAATGAAAATGTTTCATATTATTCCTTCCAGAACAATCAGCTAACACTATCTAACTTATACAGATGACCATGATGCCATGATTATTAATAATTTTTATGAATTGACTTATTCAGACTAAATAATCTTCAGAAGGGAAAAAAAGTAAATTATAAATTAAAGAAGATTTTAGATTACTGAATCCCCCAATTAGGTTGCTTTGACTAAAAACAAATGTTTTTTAACATTATATAAACTTTATACTTATTATTTTTAAATGCTTTCATATCTTATGTTTAAAACTTGTGATAGCACCTTCAAGTTTTATTACTTATTTAACCTTTTTCATTAGTATTACTCTAATCTGTTTTAAAAGAATGATTTTTTTTTGGACTTTGTTTTAGGAGGCAGTTCCCATGTTATACTCAGCAGATACTTACGGAGCATTGTAATGAAGTGTGGTTCTGTAAATTCTCTAATGATGGCACTAAACTAGCAACAGGATCAAAAGATACAACAGTTATTATATGGCAAGTTGATCCGGTATGTACTCCAGTTTAGATTATAAAAGGAGGTAATTTTTTTTGAAGTATATATATGTGGGGGTTGGGGGGTGTATATATATGTATATATGAATAGAATTTCTTTTCAAAGAGCATTTTTTGTCATGTTTGTTACATCTTACCTCTTCCTATGTTGTATAGATAATACATGTAAATATTATCACAATTCTTGATATTTGTTACACAGTAGTGACTATGCTAAATAGTATATGTATTATCTAATTTAATCCTCTGAATAGCTCTGTGAGATGCTAACATCTCTTGTGCTCAGATGAGAAAATTGAGATAAAAGTTGAATGCTTTGACTCTCCCAGCTAGTTCAACTCAAATCCAAGAATATTTTGACTCCAGACCCACCACTGTTAACTTTACTGCCAATCTCTCTGTTTTTTAATGGTTGATTTACACAAAAGTTCCATGTCCATTCTGTTACAAGGTAGAAAACACTCATTACTGTTTTGCCTTCTGAAACCCTTCATTGTTTGTATAATGTGTGGATCTTGGGTTAGCCCTCCCCCCTTGACTTCCCAATAATATATGTATGAAAAGTATTATCTTTGGATTTAAAATTCTGAGTTCCCTCTAAAGTCAGAATTGTCTTTGTTTATAACCAGATGACCTCAGATTTGTTGTAGGTAATAAGTATTCTCATTTCTTTCAGCCAATTGAATATTTATCAAGCAATCAAAGAAGTACATGACTCCAAATAGGTTAAGGAGCTATTTTGACTTAGGAGTCAGTCGCCTAAAATCATGAAGTAAATAAACTTATTCTCAACTTTAGAATTAAAATTCGATATTAGCCCAGGATAAAGTTTGGGCTCCTATGTTGAAAAAAATAGAGAAAAGGAGCCATAGATGGAAATAATTTTTAAAAGAAGAGAATCAAATTTGAGAGCATACAGCAGTTCTTGCATACCTGCAATATGCTGTGAATCATGAAAGGTAAATAAGATACATTCTTTGCTATAAAGCAGGGGTTCTTTACTTTTTTTTTTTTTTTTTTTTTTTTTGACAATGTACCCCTTTGAAAGTCTGGCAAACCTGTGGACTATTTCTCACAATGTTTTTTGGTAGTGGGGGTTGTGTTTTTTGTGGGTTTGTTTGAGGCAGGGTCTCACTCTGTCACCCAGGCTGGAGTATAGTCGTGTCATCATAGCTCACAGTAACCTCAAACTTATCCAGTCAAGCAATCTTCCTGCCTTAGCCTATAGTGTAGCTACATGCCACACCACTCAGATAATTTTTCTATTTTTTGTAGAGACAGGGTTTTACCATAGTGCCCACATTGGTTTCTAACTCCTGGCCTCAAGCTATCCTCCCAAAGTGGTAAGATTACAAGTGTGAGCCATTATACCTGGCTAGAAGAATGTTTTTGTATGCATAAACTAAAACACATAGCAAGCCCAAATATATATTATATATTAATTACTAAGGAAACTCAATTATATTGAAATGTAGTTATCAACACAGTATAAAAACATTTTACTGCTTTATTAACATATTAAATAATTCTAGCTCCAAATAAAACTATCAGAATTTTGAAGTAGTGATGAGTATAAGTATTGCTTCAAGGTATTTGCAACAACTGTAATATGATGTGAAAGGATTTGCTATTCCTATCGTTCAGAAATATCTAATACTTCCCAATTTAATATTTATAGTACCTAATATACTTTCTGCTACTGCCTAATATGTGTAACTACCTGATACGGTATACTAATATGTCTAATACATCTCTACTACCTTGTTGCATTCAAGGTTGAAGGAAATACTGAATTTCAGGCTGTAGTTAATGAAAATATTATAGATATGTACCTTTTTCCTGTTTAAGTTGAAGGACCCTTCATTCTCTCCTTGAACCCTTCTTGTAGTTCGCAAATTAAGAATCCATGTGAAAGGAATATACAGTTTTGAAAGGAAAGTAAAATGCTATAAAATAAGCATCATACTATATATTATGAAAGCACAAAGGAGTTCAAAGGTGGGAGTACCCTATTAGAGCTTTATTGTGCATAACAAATAGTTTTTCCTTTAGGAAGACTTCCTTCCATTTAGGAAGAGGAAACATCTCCTTCACTCCCATCCCCGTCCAAAATAATAAATAAGAGAATAGAATAACTAATGGCAAAGAGTGAGAAGTAATACTAGAAAAAGAGGCCAGATGTGGTGGCTCATATGTATAACCCTACCACTTTGGGAAGCCAAGGCAGGAGGATCACTTGAGTCCGTAAGTTTGAGACCAGCCTGAGCAACATAGCACAACCCTATCTCTACAAAAGAAAAGTCAAATTAGTGGGATATGGTGGTGTGTGCCTGTCGTTCCAGTTAACAAGGGAGGCTAGGGCAGCGCCTGTGGCTCAGTCAGTAAGGCGCCGGCCCCATAGACCAAGGGTGGCGGGTTCAAACCCGGCCCCAGCTGAACTGCAACCAAAAAATAGCTGGGTGTTGTGGCGGGCGCCTGTAGTCCCAGCTACTCGGGAGGCTGAGGCAAGAGAATCGCTTAAGCCCAGGAGTTGGAGGTTGCTGTGAGCTGTGTGATGTCATGGCACTCTAACCGAGGGCCATAAAGTGAGACTCTGTCTCTACAAAAAAAAAAAAAAAAAAAAAAAAACAAGGGAGGCTAATGTGGGAAGATCACCTGAGCCCAGGAGTTGGAGGCTGCGGGAAGCTTGATCACACCACTAAATTCAAGCGTGAGCAGCAGAGCAAAAACTTCATCTCTAAAATTAAAATTTTTTTAAATTAAAAAACAGTAGAGAAGGAGTTTGGGATCAAATTATGGCCTTTTAAATACTATTCTAAGGAGTTGTATTTTCCATTTAACAGTCATTTGCAAGGTAGTTGAAAGGAAATCAACAATATCAAAACTCTGTTTTATTAAGTTTTTTCCTAGCAGCAATGTGTAAGAATCTTCCTTCATTTGGCCAGTATTTATAAGCATCTTCTAACCCAGGTCTTTTGCTATAGACACACTGAACACATGATAATTATTGTAATCACTCTGTAATGAGAGCTGTGGAAGCTCATAGGTGATGAGACTGAAAAGCTAGGGAATGTAAGAAAAGTAAGTCTTAGGAGAAGTAAAAAGTTAGGCAAAATTAGTTAGGAATGGTCCTGGGGTGAAAAAGAAAAAACATGGCTTGGCATTTGGGTGTTTGGGGAAAGAGTTTTTGGTAACTTGGGGTTAAAGTTAATTAAGTTAGTAGCATCCAGATCAAGGAAGATCTTTCATATATTTTGCTAAAGCAGAATGAAATATATGTTACAGGTAAAGGGCTATTGTGGCCAAATTAGCTTAGGTAATGCAGAGTTCATTACATCATAATCATAATCTGAAATATATAAAAGTTGTAATTATTTTTTGAAACAGGGTCTTGCTCTGTCACCCAGGCTAGAGTGCAGTTGCATGATCATAGCTAACTGCAGCTTCAAATTCATGGGTTCAAAGGATCCTCCTCCCCAGCCTCCCCAGTAACTGGGACTATAACCTGCACCACCAAACTTGGCTAATTTCTTCTTGTTGCTGAGACAAGTTCTCACTCTGTTGTCTAGGCTAGAATGCTGTAATGTCACATCAGCTTAGCTCACAACCTCAAACTTTTGGGTTCAAGTGATCCTCCTGCCTCATCCTCCCAAGTAACTGAGACTACAGGCACTCGCCACAACGCCTGACTAACTTTTCTATTTTTAGTAGAGCCTGGGTCTTGCTCTTGCTCAGGCTTGTCTCAAACTCCTGAGCTCAAGTGATCCGCTTGTGTTGTCCTCCTAGAGTGCTGGGATTACAGGTGTGAGCTACTGTACCAGCCTATAGAGCAGTGGTTCTCAACCTTCCTAATATCTCAACCCTTTAATACAGGTACTCATGTTGTGGTGACCCCCAAACATAAAATTATTTTCATTGCTACTTCATAACTGTAATTTTGCTACTGTTATGAATTGTAATGTAAATACCTGATATGCGGTATGTATTTTCTTTTTTTTTTTTTGAGGTTTAAATTATGATTTAATAAAAATACAGGAAAAAAAATTAGATAGAAAGGTTTAGTGGCCTTGAAGCGGTATGTATTTTCATTGTTACAAAGGGATTGCGACCCACAGCTTGAGAACCGCTGCTATAGAGGGTTTTAGAGACCATAATTTTTAGATACATATACTATAGTGAGTCCCCTTGGACTTCTTAACCCTTTTGATATGATAGTATTTTTGTTATGTCAAATACTATTTACAAAAATTTTAAGACAGAATGTGTTCTTTTTGAATGTGTTAATAATATGGATAGAAAAAAAGAGGACAGACATGGTGGCTCACACCTGTAATCCTAGCACTGAAAGATTGAGGCAGGGCAATCTCTTGAGACTAGGGCCACATAGCCAGACCCCATATGTAAAAAAAATAAGAAGAATCGACTGGGTATAGTGGTGCACATCTATAGTCCTACCTACTTGGGAGGCTGAGGCAAGAGGAATTCTTAAGCCCAGGAGTTTGAGGCTACTGTTAGCTGTGATTGTGTGCCACTGCTCTCTAGGCAGGGCAACAGGGCAAAACTCTTGTCTTAAAAAAAAAAAAAAAAATAGACTGCATAAGAGAGTCTTCAAATGGTATGATTTCATCGTCTATTTTCTTTCAATAATTTTTCGCATCTTTGCCCCCAAAATGAATTTTACCCATTGCCCCCAGAAATTCACATGGACTCCACAAACATGGTATTTCCACTTTGAAAGAATTAATATAAAGGTACAGTGGTACTTGGGAAGATATATATGTATCATTAATATCTTTGTTTTCAACTTTTATAGGATTTTTTTAAGTTGAAATGCATGAAACAAGTAGTTTTTAAGTTAAATATTTCTAAATGCATTCTCTTCAGTTTAGGAGCATATTTTTGTGTTGATCTAGAATACAAGATCTGGGCCTTTATTGCAATAATGGGGCTCCATTTGTTGTCTGTGGTAAACATCTTGCTCTTAATTCTGTAAACTTATCTTCTCTTTCTCAATAAACTTTGTTTTAAAAAAATAGAATACAAGATCTATGAATGAAAGTTTGTTCCTGGAAGATCTTGAGCTAGTTCAAGAGAAGAAAAATTCAGAAAGATTTGACTAACTTGGTAAATTGAGCTTTTGACCCAATGATACTACTGATCTAACAGATACCTCATGCCTATTCTCCCATTCTGAAAGAAAAATCAGAAGTACTTACGTTGTTAACTATTTAATTTTGTCAAACAGTGAACACGAACTAGATAATTTTATGGATGATAAAGTTAGAGCGTGAAGAGGGCAGAGGTAATACAGTAAACACAATCCATTTCTCAGTGACATTTGTAGGGGGAATCTCCAAGGTATTTTTATCAAAGTAGGTCCAGACTCGTTTCTCACAGTTTATAGGTCATCACCGTTGGAATTTATTTTGCCTTTGGAGCAAAGCTGAACTCAGTCTTCAGACTGTAGACTAAAACTTACTGTTTCTTTCTACCTGTTTTTTCTGACCAAAGTCTTACCTCCTCTGTAAATATCCATTGACTTCCTCTAAACCTGAAATCTGGAAATTATTTTTGAACATTTCTTACTACATTCTGTTGTGTTACTTTTATCTCCAAAGTGTCTTTTGCTAGGACTTCTTTCAGTCATTTAACTTTAGGTCCTCATTTCTAGGAAACTGTAACTTAACCTCGGCTGCTGCATTGACTAGTTACAAATTTCCTTACCCTATGTGTTTTCCTTCTGATTCATTTTCCAGATTGTTACCCTGGTTTTCTCCCTAGAGCCAAAATCACTATATATGTCATATATGTAATATATATAAAATATTTTCTCTAGTTTAAATTTTTAAGTGGCTTTTCACCCACAGGATAAGATTTGACCCCTTATTCTAAAACAAATATGTCAACTCTTCCAGCCTAGTCACTTGCTGTCCACATTTACATTTTACAGTTCAGCCTGCATTGCCTACAGTATGGGCTTTAGCGTTAGGCAGGCCAGATTCAAATCCCCACTATAACATAAACAGGCTTGTTTTTAATCTTTCTTTTTTTTTTTTTTTTTTTTTTTTTTGTAGAGACAGAGTCTCACTGTACCGCCCTCGGGCAGGGTGCCGTGGTGTCACATGGCTCACAGCAACCTCTAACTCTTGGGCTTATGCGATTCTCTTGCCTCAGCCTCCCGAGCAGCTGGGACTACAGGCGCACGCACCACAACGCCCGGCTATTTTTCTGTTGCAGTTTGGCCGGGGCTGGGTCCGAACCCGCCACCTTCGGCATATGGGGCCGGCGCCTTACTCACTGAGCCACAGGCGCCACCCATTGTTTTTAATCTTTCTATACCTCACTTTCCTTCCCTATAATACAGAGGAGAGAGTAATAACCTACCTCTTAGATTTATGAGAGTTAAATAAGATTGTTCATGAATAGCACTAATATTGATTAGCATTAAGTAAGTCGTGGCTTTGCTGGTGAGAATGTAAAATGGTACAACTGGAAAACGGTTTGGTAGTTCGTCAAACTGTAAAACAATTAGCATATGACCCAGAAATTCCACTGTGTATAATAACCAAGAGAAATAAAAACATATGTTCATGTAAAAACTCATACATATTCATAGCAGCATTATTCATAAGAGCCAATAAGTAGGGGCGGCGCCTGTGGCTCAGTCGGTAAGGCGCCGGCCCCATATACCGAGGGTGGCGGGTTCAAACCCGGCCCCGGCCAAACTGCAACCAAAAAATAGCCGGGCGTTGTGGCGGGCGCCTGTAGTCCCAGCTACTCGGGAGGCTGAGGCAAGAGAATCACTTACGCCCAGGAGTTGGAGGTTGCTGTGAGCTGTGTGACGCCACAGTACTCTACCGAGGGCCATAAAGTGAGACTCTGTCTCTACAAAAAAAAAAAAAAGAGCCAATAAGTAGAAACAATCCAAATGTTCGTCAACTGATGAATGGATGAACAAAATACAGTATATCTGTAAAATGGTGTATTATTCATCAATAAAAAGGAATGAAATACTGATACATTCTATGACATGGATGAACCGTGGAAACATTATGCTAAGTAGAAGAAACCAGTTAACAAGTATCATGTATAATTCCATTTATATGAAATGACATGAATAGGCAAATCCATAGAGATAGGAAATAGTGTTCGCCAGAGTCTGCAAGAAGGGAGGATGAGGACTGCTAATTGGTATGGGGCTTCTTTTGGGGATAATGAAAATGTTCTAAAATAAGATAGTAGTAATACTTATACAACTCTGAATATACTAAAACCACTGAATTGTACATTTTAAAAGTATGAATTTTATGTAAGTTATATCTCAATATGGTTGTTAAAAATAAGAGGTAAGCCAGGTGCAGTCCTAGCACTCTGGGAGGTGTAAGTGGGTGGATTGCCTGAGCTCAGGAGTTCTAGACCAGCCTGAGAAAGAGCAAGACTCCATCTCTAAAAATAGCCAGGCTTTGTGGCGGGCACCTGTAGTCCCAGCTACTCAGGAGACTGAAGCAAGACAATTACTTGAGCCCAAGAGTTTGAAGTTACTGTGAGCTATGACACCATGGCACTCTACCGAACATGACAAAATGAGACTTTGTGTCAAAAGAATAAATAAATAAAAATAGTTCTTATTATATCCATTTGTTTTCAGTTCCCTTGAAAGCTTCCTAAAGGCAAATTCTGTGTCATCTTTATTTTCATCCAGCACATGATGCCTTGTGTAGATTCTTTTTTTATTTTGTTTTTCAGACAGAGTCTGACTTTGTCGCCCTCAGTAGAGTGCTATGGCATCATAGCTCATAGCAACCTCACACTCTTGAGCTTAAGTGATCCTCTTGCCTCAGCCTCCCAAGTAGCTGGGACTACAAGCACCCAACATAACACCCAGCTGTTTTTAGAGACAAGGTCTCATTCTGGCTTAGGTTGGTCTGGAACCTGTGAACTCAGGCAGTCCACCCACCTTGGCCTCCCAGGGTGCTAGGGTTATAGGTGTGAGCCACCTTGCCCAGCCATGTATAGTAGCTTCTCTCTTTTTTTTTTTTTTTTTTTTTGAGACAGAGCCTTAAACTGACACCCCCAGTAGGCGCTGTGGCATCACTGCTCACAGCAACCTCCAACTCCTGGGCTCAAGTGATTGTCCTGCCTCTGCCTCCCAAGTAGCTGGGACTACAGGCGCCTGCCACAATGCCCAGCTATTTTTTGGTTGCAGCCATCATTGTTGTTTGGCAGGCAGGGCTGGATTCGAACCTGCCAGCTCAGGTGTATGTGGCTGACGCCTTAGCCTCTTGAGCTACAGGCGCCGAGCCAGTAGCTTCTTAATAGATGTTGCAGTGTGAATAAGTCTTTCTGAAGCAAGCTGTTAGAGCTTAAGTGGGGGAGAAAGTGGTGTGAAAATTTCCTCAGATTGTATTATTGAAGTACATCTTTGCAGCTATTTATGTTCTTTTAGAGATAGAATTTAACTGAATTGTCTGTTTTCCCTCCTAGGATACACACCTGCTAAAACTGCTTAAAACATTAGAAGGACATGCTTATGGTGTTTCTTATATTGCATGGAGTCCAGATGACAACTATCTTGTTGCATGTGGCCCAGATGACTGCTCTGAGCTTTGGCTTTGGAATGTACAAGTGAGCGAGTTCCATCCTTGGTTTAGCCTTTTAAGTACAACAAAGTTGTAATGCTTATATTCATTATAACTTTATCCTTGGTTTATAGAACAGATCCATTAATCCTAAATTACTTTGGTGTATTTCTTAGAAAAGATAGCTTTGAGTGGAACCCAAGTCTTCAGATTTATAAATTTAAATATTATGCTAAATAATAGTTTTTGAAAGAATGATCAGTGAGCATTTTCAGGATATTTTGCTTTGTCTCGTGGAACTTTTACTATTTACTGCAGTGTCTCAAACATGAGTTTGTGTTTGTTTCAGTTTTACGATTGTGTACTAAACTTAAGCTTTCAATTGTAAAATATTGGTATTAAACCAAATTTTCCATTCTAATAGTAGCAGATGTACCATCTCCTCACCTATCTTTGATATTCTTCTTTATTTTTCTTTTTTGAGACAGTCTCCCTAAAGCCCTCGATAATGTACTGTGGTGTCACAGCTCACAGCAACCTAAAACACTTAGGCTCAAGCGATTACTCTTGCCTCAGCAGGCGCCTGCCACAACGCCCAGCTATTTTTTGGTTGTAGTTGTCATTGTTGTTTTTAGCAGATCTGGGCTGGGTTTGAACCCACTGGCCTCGGTGTATGTGGATAGCTCCCTAGCCACTGAGTGGCTCCCTACAGTAAGCTACAGGCACTGAGCTTATATTTGATATTCTAAGCAAGCCTTTTTTTTTTTTTTTCTGGAGACAGAGCCTCAAGCTGTTGCCTTGGGTAGAGTACTATGACATCATAGCTCACAGCAACCTCATACTCTTGGGCTCAAGTGACACTCTTGCCTCAGTTTTGCTATTTTTAGTAGGGACGGGGGTCTCACTTTTGCTCAGGCTGGTCTTGAACTCCTGAGCTCAAGCAGTTTACCCGCCTTGGACTCCCAGAGTGCTAGGATTACAGGCTTAATCCACTGTGCCCGGCCTCTAAGCAAGCTTGATGAAACTAAATCATGTTCCCAGTTCTTATTTTTAAGGGATTTATTACTATTGTAAATGAAAACTTGAATTTTCTCCAAAGTCCCAATTTAGGAAAATTCAGCATTAGGTTCAGTCCATCATTTTGCAGATCATGTTTTAGAAATCTTATAGTTATCATTTTTTTTAATTTCCATGCATAAGCTGACTGTTTAGGTGATTTTTTTGTTTGTTTTATTGTTGCTGTTTTTTTGTTTGTTTTGTTTTGTTTGAGACAGAGTCTCACTTTGTCGCCCACGGTGGAGTGCCATGGCATCACAGCTCACAACAATCTCCAGCTCTTGGGCTTAGGCATTTCTCTTGCCTCAGCCTCCTGAGTAGCTGGGACCACAGGTGCCTGCCACAACGCCCAGTCGTTGCTGTTTTTTTAACGCCTAGGCAAAGAAATGGTCCTAGGATATAAAAAATATAATTTGATGGGATAAGATTTTAAGTTAAGAGTGTTTCAACAAGAGTGAAAGTAAAGCTCCATAGAAGTTTCTCGAGTAGGCTCGGTGCCCGTACCTCAGTGGTTAGGGTGCTGGCCACATGCCCTGGGGCTGGTGGGTTTGAACCCAGCCAGGGCCTGCTAAACGACAGTGATGACTACAACAAAAAACTAGCTGGATGATGTGTCAGGTGCCTGTAGTCCCAGCTACTGGGAGTCTGAGTCAAGAGAATTGCTTAAGCCCAAGAGTGAAGTTGCTGTGAGCTATGATGCCACCACACTCTACTGAGGGTGACATAATGAGACTCTTGTCTCAAAAAAAAAGAAAGAAATGTCTCAAGTAATAAACATGATATAGAGGACAGAATGAATACTAAGATGTGTCTGAAAAGATGGTATGACATAATTGTAATTCTGCTATTTTTTTTTCTAATTCTATTATAATGGTAAGATTTCCTTACAGCCTACTCACTTCCTTATGTATCAACACCAGCTTTTTATTAAGAAAATTTTCAAATATTAAGAAAGGTTAAAATAATAGTACAATGACCATCTCTGTTCACCATTCAAGATTGAGCAGTTGTTAGCATTTTGTAGTATTCTATTTATACATCCATGCTTAAGTACAAATACACATACATACTTATATATTCATATCTAAAATATTTGAAGGTAAATTACAGATACAATATTTTACCCTTGAATACTTGTAAGCATGTTTTTCCTACAAAGTAACTTTACCCTCCATATCCAAACACTATTTTCTTTCTTTCTTTTTTTTTTTTTTGAGACACAGTTTCATTTCGGTCACCCTCATCACCTTCAGTAGAGTGTCATGGCATCATAGCTCAGAGCAACCTCAGACTCTTGGGCTCTAGTAATCCTCTTGCCTCAGCCTGCCAGGTAGCTGGGACTACAGGCACTTGCCACAATGCCCAGCTATTTTTAGAAATGTGATCTTGCTCTGGTTTGGGCTGGTCTCAAACACCTGAGCTCAAGGAAGCCATCTGCCTCGGCCTCCCAGAGTTCTAGGATTATAGGCGTGAGCCGCTGTGCCTAGCCTAAACACTTTTTAAGAACATTAGCTATAATTCCCTAATATCTATTATTCATTTCATAATCAAAATCACAATTGTTTGTCAAGTATCTTTTATGCCATTTTTGTCAAATCGGCATTTAGTATTGTATTTGTTTGATTTGGTTTTATTTTGTTTTTGTTTATTGAGACAGAGTCTCACTCTGTCACTTTGAGTAGAGTGTCCTGGCATCATAGCTCATAGCAACCTCACACTCTTGGGCTCAAGTGATCCTATTGTTTCAGCCTCCCTAGTAGCTGGACTATAAGCGGCCACAACAACGCCCAGCTCGTTTTTCTGTTTTTAGTAGACACCGGGCTTGCTTTTGTTCAGGCTGGTCTGGGACTCCTGAGCTCAGGCAATCCACCTCCCTTGGCCTCTCAGAGTGCTAGGATTAAGCCTTGATGATGCCTGGCCAGTTGGTGGTGTGTTTGTGATTAGATTCGGGGAGGTGGCAAAACACACAATAGAATAGATGGCTTTTAATAAAACAGAACTTTTAAGTAAATCTGACCTAAAAGATGGAAGAAATTTTTTTCCATCACAGCTCTTTTTTTTTTCCTCTATTGGGAGTAAGTACGCAGTCTTAATGCTATAATAGAGGTTTAATTTGTAGTGTCTGTATATGCCTCTGAGTCAATTTTGAATTTCTGACCAGTTAAACTGTTCTGACATAACTACTATTTTATGCAATAAATATTTTATGTATTCTGAAAGGGTGATCTTTTAACCAGTTTTCAAATTATTTTTTCATGTTTTTAGGTAGGATTCTAGTAAATAATCTAATAACCTCACCTACTTACTATTTTGAGTACAACAGAAGAAAAGACCATTTCTACCTTCAGCATTAATGCTAGTTAGTGTGTTAATGTATTTGTGAATAGAAAATGCCAAGAATTTAGCTGTCAAATGTGTATTGTGCTTCTAAATGTTTGTTAACTGTTTATATCTAGCAACACAAAAGGGCAAGTAGGTGAAAGTAGTTAAAAATTTGCAGAAAAGATTTAGGTCACTAACTTTTTTTTTCCAATGTAATGCAGACATCGGGGTTTATGTTTTTGTACCCTCTTTACTTTTGTAGTACTTGGCCCCATTTCCTAATCATTCCCTTTATTTTTACTCTTTATATTTACTTTTGATTACCCATTTCTCACAGGAAAATTATGCCCATATACTTTTTATTATTCAAGGGCAGCTATTATCTCTCAGATCCTGTTTCTAATCTATGAACAAAATGGAATCAAGACTAGATTAAATGGTATGTGTATACCTTCTAAGTTGAATAACTTAGAAAATGTTAACAGGAGGATATCTGGGGGTTTAACCACTAAATATTCTAGCTTAGTTGGAAATGCTGTAGAATGGCCATGGTAAATAGTAGAAGAGTTCCTCTTTCCATTATTTTCAATTGAAATAAGATTATATATCAGAAAAATAATTTTCTCTCTTTCTATCTTCCCTACTGTATTGTGAACATTTGAATATGAAACTTAACATCATTAGACCGCTCTTATAAGGGCATGGTTTTTCTAGCCATTAAGCCATGTTCTTAAGGTATTGCTAATTCCATTAACTGCAGCTTTAGAATAAAATTTATAAAGAACTTTGGACTGAGGGGAAATAGAATTTCAGAAGGTATAGATATTGTAGCCTTGGGATTTTCATCTTCTTGCTTGACAAAAATTACATAAAACTACAGTTTTAGTTTTATGAATGTAATTCATTAAAATAATTTATTGAAGTTTAGCTCATCATATGTACACTTTGGGTCACCTATCAGACATTATTCATTTCCTGTTTTTCTTCAAGTCTTTAATTTCCCTTCTGAGTGCCATAGTCTTTTTTTTTTTTTGGTTAGGACTAGTAAAAACAGTCCATTTCTCTAATTAAAAATACCAAACTCTGGTCCCAGCTACTCAGGAGGCTGAGGCAAGAGAATTGCTTGAGCCCAAGAGTTTGAGGTTTTTGTGAGCTATGATACCATAGCACTGTACCAAGGGCAACAAAGTGAGATTCTGTCTCAAAAAAAACAAACAAACTCACCCGATATCCCACTTACTGTATTTTTTTAGCATATTCCTTTTTTTTTTTTTCCGTTAAGGAATCCATGTAGAGGGGTATCTTGAAGGTCTTATCCACAGTTTTATTTCTATGTAGACAGGAGAACTGAGGACAAAAATGAGCCAGTCTCATGAAGACAGTTTAACAAGTGTGGCTTGGAATCCTGATGGGAAACGCTTTGTGACTGGAGGCCAGCGTGGTCAGTTCTATCAGTGTGTGAGTATTCATAGCCCTCTTCCCAGTATCTACTTGTTTAAAAGTAAATTTAGGGTGGCGCCTGTGGCTCAGGGAGTGGGGCGCCAGTCCCACATGCCGGAGGTGGTGGGTTCAAACCCAGCCCCGGCCAAAAAACCACACGAAAAAAAAAAAAAAGTAAATTTAGTTTCAGATATCCACTTCATTCAGTATCTTTTACAAAATGTACTATATAAAGACCTACTTTGCCATCCTCCTGGGCAAGCAGTGTCCAATAGAATTTTCTGTTATTTTTTCCTTCAGTTTTATTTCAAAAACTTCAAATATTTGAGAATGAATTTTTGTAACCAAAAAAAAAGCTGAATTTCATGGATAGACTGTCTTAAATATTTGAGGAATATTTGTGACAAGTGCTACCAGAGAACTTTTTGATCTTTATCTCCTGAGATCAGTAGTTCTGATGATGATCTTGGATTGTTGGAATAATAAGAAATAAGTAATGAGTCAAAAAGTTATGAAAAAGTGGGCATCGCCTGTGGCTCAGTTGGTAGGGCACCGGCCCCATATACCAAGGGTGGCAGGTTCAAACCCTGCCCCAACCAAATTGCAACAAAAAAATAGCTAGGCGTTGTGGTGGGCACCTGTAGTCCCAGCTACTCAGGAGGCAGAGGCAAGAGAAATCACCTAAGCCAGGGGTCCTCAAACTTTTTGAACAGGGGGCCAGTTCACTGTCCCTCAGACCGTTGGAGGGCCAGACTATAGTTTAAAAAAAAAATACTATGAACAAATCACTATGCACACTGCACATATCTTATTTTGAAGTAAAAAAAAAAAAAACGGGAACAAATACAATATTTAAAATGAAGAACAAGTAAAGTTAAATCAACAAACTTACCAGTATTTCAATGGGAACAATGGGCCTGCTTTTGGCTAATGAGATGGTCAGTGTCCGGTTCCATATTTGTCACTGCTAGTTGTAACAAGTGATGCAAGTGTGCATCAGTTAGTCTAGATCTGGTTGGAGATTTCAGATGTTTCATTCCAGAAAAAGTCTGTTCACAGACATAAGTGCTGCCAAAGATGGTTGCCATTTTGAGTGCATGGTTTCTGAGATTAGGATATGTCTCAGAGAGGAGAGATGCATAGAAATTAGAAGGCTGCTTGACTTGAATGCATCTTTCAGAGAGTCACAATTCTGCAGTTCAGCCAGTTCCATTTGGTAAATCATATCCACATTTTCAATGTCAATAGAAAATGGGTTATGGAAAAGCTGTATGTCCTGTTCATGGAGATGAAACTCTTTAAATCTAAACCGGAACTCCTTTTGCAACTTTTCCAGTGAATCCACACGTTTTATTTGGGAATGTAACCAATGGATTTTCTGCTAACGGATTTTGAGATGTGGGGAGATGACAGAAATTTTCCTCCTTCACTTGTTTGATGAGGAGGCCTAATTTTACTTCAAATGCTTTGACATGTGATTGTATATCACAGATGAGCTTCCCCTTTCCTTAAAGTTGCGCATTGAAACTGTTGAGTAGCTCTGTTACCTCTGTCAGAAAGGCAAGGTGCCGTTGCTATTCTGCATCATTGAGCTCTGGTACTTCTTTATTTTTTGAAAGCAGAAAAACTGGGCAGTGCCTGTGGCTCAAGGAGTAGGGCACTGGTCCCATATGCCAGAGGTGGTGGGTTCAAACCCAGCCCTGGCCAAAAACCACAAAAAAAAAAAAAAAAGAAAGAAAGAAATAGAAAAACTGTAATCTGTGGAAGTAAGTCATAGAAATGTTTCAAAATTCTCCCTCGACTCAGCCAACAGACCTCTGTGTGGTACGGGACATCTTCACAGGCAACATTTATCTCAGACAGAAATTCCTGAAATTGTCTGTGGTTTAGTGCATTACCTCTAATGAAGTTAACACAAGATACCACAGTTTTCATAACAGAGTCCCACTTCAGCGGTTCACTACACAGCGCTTGTTGGTGGATGAGGCAGTGTATGGCTATTGGATGAGAATGGTTATGTTTGTCCATCTCTTGGACAACTACTCCTTTCTTAAACTCCACCATGCTAGGAGCACCATCAGTTGTCACACTGGCTAGTTTTGCCCAGTCCAGCTCCAAACTGTTCACAGTTTGGCAAACCTTTTCATAAATATCCTCTCCTATAGTTGTTCCTTTGATGCTTTGCAGTGCAGCAAGCTCTTCTGTGACTTTGAAATAGTCATTTGTCCCACGAATAAAAATTAGAAGTTATGCAGAATCATAAACATCATTACTTTCATCGAGTGCCAAGGAAAAATAGGAAAGTTTTTTTGCGGAGTTTTGCAAATGCTGATGCAAATTGTCTCCCATTTCTTCAATCCTTCTTGTAATTGAGGGTCCTGAAAGACTCACTATACTAAATAAATCGGCCTTCTCTGGACACATCTCTTTGGCAACAGAAAGAAGGCATTCTTTAACAAATTCTCCCTCCACGAATGGTCTGCCAGTGCACACTAGTAGCTTGGCAACTTGAAAACTTGCTCACAGTGATGAAGTATTTAGCCGTTTCTGCTTCACAAAAGTATTTTGCTGAGTTGTCAATGACTATTTTAGTTCTAATATTTTATCTTTTCTCACTTCTCCGACCAAACAATCATATTTATCTTTATGTTGAGTTTGATAGTGTCAACGCAAATTGTATTCTTTGAACACAGACACTATATTCTGGCATATCAAACACACAGCTCTTCCCTTGTACTGCATGAAAATGTAATCATAAGTCCACTATTCTTTGAATATCCTATACTCCAAGTCAATTTTTCTCTTTCTTGATATCATTGTTTCCTAGGGATTCCAAATTGCTATTAGTAAAATACCAATATATATATACAGTGCTCCAAAAACAATATACCAGCAATAACTTTGCCCACACAGAGACATATAGACTGCACTGCCCATCAATGCAGTCTGATCAGTGTCGATCACTGCAGCCTTGCCAGTCCACATCATTTCAGCCTTGCCAGTGCCCATATGGTGGAACTCCGCTTTTACCTCAGGCTCACACTGGTGCAGTGTGGGAACAGGCACGATTACAGAGCCGGTTCCTCCACCACCTTTCCAGTTCACACTACCCTGTGTGAACTGCATTGCGATCTGTGAACTCTCACAGGAATCTGATCGCATGGGTGAGAAGACTTCCTTTTTTCTGAAGAAAAAAGGCATATGTGCCTTCTCTTTTCCTGCAGTGGAATCTGATCACGTAAGTCTTCTCACCCATCTCTGAGCAATGCGAGTATGGCCATAGCTGAACTCGCACTGCTCAGAGATCGCAACAGTGTGAACCGGGGCTTACACAGCATACAACATACAACATCATACACAAGTGAATAGCAATCAGAATATAAATGCACTTACTGTCAATTAAACTGGGTTTCCTACTCCTCAGCTGTCTGCAGAGCTGGATTAAGTTCCCATGGGGCCCTAGGCAGATTACCAGTTTGGGGCCCCCATGTGATAACACTGAGCACTGACCATTTGCATTAACACTGACCGCTGACCATTGGTGATAACACTGACTGCTGACAATTTGCATTAATACTGAGCGCTTACAATTATCGTTACCTCTGACCTCTGACCATTTGCATTACCTCTGAACACTGACAGTTTGCATTAGCACTGAGCGCTATTTGCGTTATCACTCAAATAGGGGAGTTGCGTGATGCAACTCCCCTAGAAACCACCCCCAACCAACTAACCAACTTAAAAAAAAGGCTCTTCTAACTTCAAAAAAAAGGTGCCCCCATCTGCAAAAAAAAAAAAAAAGACCTCCTAACTTCAGGAAAAAAAGGCCCTACTAACTGCAAAAAAAAAAAAAAAAACAGACCTCCTAACATCAAAAATAAATAAATCCTAACTTGTTCTTACCTCAGCCCTTAGGCAACAGCAGGCTTTGCACAGGCAACCTGGTGACTTCTCCAATTACACCAGAGACTGAAGGGAGGAGTAAAGAGACAGAAGGAGGGGAGTCGGAGAGTTTGGGGCACATTCCACAAATGCGCCCTGCAGCCCAGGATGAGTGGGCTGCTAAGCAGGATGGCAAAAACACCTGGCGGGGAGAGACAGAGAGAAGGAGGGGTGGGGAGAGACAGAGAGAAGGAGCAAAGTTGGAGAGTTGGCACACATTCCACACATGCACACTGCAGCCCGGACAAGTCGGCTGCTAAGCGGGACAGGCAGGGCGGCAAAAATACCCAGCGGGCCCGGACAAGTTGGCTGCTAAGCAGGACAGGCAGCCGTGGCAAAAACACCCTTCGGGCCAGATAAATGTCGTCAGTGGGCTGCATGTGGCCCGCAGTTTGAGGACACCTGGCCTAAGCCCAGGCATTGGAGGTTTCTGTGAGCTGTGATATCACGGCACTCTACCCAGCTTGAGGCTCTGTCTCAAAAAAAAAAAAAAAAAAAGTTACGAAAAACGTAAACTGTGATACAAATGTGGTGTCATTACTGTTTTGTGTAGATTCTCTCTCTAACACTGCTCGAATAGTCCTAATAGGCACTTCCAGATTGGGGCTGGTGGTATTTTGTGGGTTTTGTTTGGAGCTGTTAGTTTTTCCAGACAGAATCCTGTCTCGCTAGAGTGCAATGATGTCATCATAGCTCACTGCAACCTCAAACTCCTAGGCTCGAGCAATTCTTCTGCCTCAGCTTCTTGAGTAGCTGGGACTTACAGACACACACCACTGTGTCTGGCTAATATTTTTGTCTTTGTAGATAAGGGATCTTGCTGTTGCCCAGGCTGGTGTCAGATTCATACCTCAAGCTATTCTCCCTCTGCCTCCCAAAGTGTTAGAATTCCAGGTGTGAGCCATCACCCCCAACCCAGATTTATTTTTAAGACTAAAATTAATCATTTAGCTAAAACAGGCTAACAATTTCTTTTATTAATCTGATTTGAAACATACGGCATTTATTGTCATACTATCTTAACATGATTTTAAGTCATTCAGTCTCAGTTCTCAGGGTGCAAAGCAACTTTGTATGTTTCTGCTGACTTTGCTATTATAAAGCATTTAAACCTTCAGGGTACTGGACTTGATAGTTCTCTAAACTATAAAATGGGGGCAGTAATTCATTTCAGAACTTTGAATATTTATTAAGATAATTATAAAAGCTAAATCTTTTTTAGTAGCACAACTTCTGAATATTATAGGACAAATCTATTACTAAAGAATATTGCGAAGAGATTCTTTTGGGTTTTTGTTTGCTTTCTGAGTGCCGTTAGGGAATTAATAGTAGTTTTCTTCTGCTCAGGATTTAGATGGTAATCTTCTTGACTCCTGGGAAGGAGTAAGAGTGCAATGCCTTTGGTGCTTAAGTGACGGGAAGACTGTTCTGGCATCAGATACACACCAGCGAATTCGGGGATATAACTTCGAGGACCTTACAGATAGGAACATGTAACTATTTTTTTCCCCCTTAAATGGCAATTATCTGATTTGTATTAAAATGTGTAGTATCTCTCAGTTTTTCAGAAGGACAGATTTTATTATGTTTTTTGTTTTGGTTTTGATTTGATTAGTAATTTGTATTGATGGTCAGGTAGTACTTAGAAATTATTAACTCATATTCTTTTCAGTTGAAGTATAGTGCATGATAATGATTATAGGCAAAATTGTCATGTAAGCCTGAACATTTTCTATTTTGATATATTAAGCTAGTTTGGATGTCTTCATTCTTAATATGTTGCTTTTGACAAATTATTTTCTGATTACAGAGTACAAGAAGATCATCCTATTATGTCTTTTACTATTTCAAAAAATGGCCGATTAGCTTTGTTAAATGTAGCAACTCAGGTATGTTCATTAATATAATTTTCAGAAAAAGCTTACTACAAGTTTTCTAATTATGATTTTTAGTATATGTATTACATATTTCTACTTACTCTTAAATTTTATTGCATGCGTTTGATCCTTATGTAGAATCAACCATAAATTTATTAGAACATTGGCATTTTGCATAAATAGAAAATAAAGGTGTTCTATCTAGCAAAAAGATATTCACAGATTACTTCTTACAATTTTTTTGAGTAGAAATAGAATAAATATCTGTATTTTCTTTTGCCGACAGGGAGTTCATTTATGGGACTTGCAAGACAGAGTTTTAGTAAGAAAGTATCAAGGTGTTACACAAGGGTTTTATACAATTCATTCATGTTTTGGAGGCCATAACGAAGACTTCATCGCCAGTGGCAGTGAAGGTAAATTGTGTCATTTCCGTTTATATATATTGATATTAAAGTTTTTAATTCTCAATTTATGAAGGTAGTCATGTTCCCAAGGAAATTCAAGGTATTAAAAAAAATTGGGGTTCGGAGGGAGGGGTGTGGGGCCTTGGTGTGTGTCACACTTTATGGGGGCAAGACATGATTGCAAGAGGGACTTTACCTAACAATTGCAATCAGTGTAACTTGGCTTATTGTACCCTCAATGAATCCCCAACAATAAAAAAAAAAAAATTGGGGTTAATTATCCAATAGACTGTTAATTTCCCTTTTTATAATAACTTGTGCCCTCTTTATTGTTATGCATCTGTGCTGCCTACTCTGCCCATGCAGAGGAGTGTTTGGGGCATGTATCAAATCAAGATTTAGTTAAATCATTATATATTTTCGTGTGCTGGATTATTTTTTCATGGGACTGAGTTTTTAAGGATTGATAGTGTCTAAAAACTTAAAGTTAGCTAGGCTGAGCATGGTGGCTCATGCCTATAATCCTAGCATTCTGGAAGGCTGAGGCAGGCCAATTGCTTGAGCTCAGGAGTTTTGAGACCAACCTGAGCAAGAGTGAGACCCCCATCTCTTCTAAAAATAAAAAACTGAGGCAAGAGGGATGATCTCTTGAGACCTAGAGTTCAAGATTGCTGTGAGCTATGATGCCACAGCACTCAGTCCACGGCGACAGAGTTAAGACGATAGACAGATATTAATTACAATGTTCTACCTGAACTTGGACAGAATCGATGATAGTTAGATCTTTAACATTTCTTCAGTGGCCACTGGGAATAATTCAGTTTGATAATTCTTATGGTTTAAAAATAACTTTACTTGGCTTAGTGCTCGTGGCACAGTGGTTACAGCGCCAGCCATGTACACCAAGAGTGGCGGGTTCTAACCGGCCCAGGCCAGCTAATCAACAATGACAACTGCAACAAAAATATAGCCGGGCGTTGTGGCAGGCACCTGTAGTCCCAGCTACTTGGGAGGCTAAGGCAAGAGAATCGCTTAAGCCCAAGAGTTTGAGTTTGCTGTGAGCTGTGACGCCACAGCACTCTACCAAGGGCAACATAGTGAGACTCTGTCTCAAAAAATAAATAAATAAATAACTTTAACAAAATTGTCCCTACTCCTACATTTTTTGAATAAATTTGTTCTCTAGTCTAAAAGCATCAGTATTCTAGGCAGGCATGCATCTGTCCAATTTAAAATATGAATTGCTCTGGGCGGCGCCTGTGGCTCAGTCGGTAAGGCGCCAGCCCCATATACCGAGGGTGGCGGGTTCAAACCCGGCCCTGGCCAAACTGCAACCAAAAAATAGCCGGGCCTTGTGGCGGGCGCCTGTAGTCTCAGCTACTCGGGAAGCTGAGGCAAGAGAATCACCTAAGCCCAGGAGTTGGAGGTTGCTGTGAGCTGTGTGAGGCCACAGCACTCTACCGAGGGCCATAAAGTGAGACTCTGTCTCTACAAAAAAAAAAAAATACGAATTGCTCTGATGATTCCTCAACGATAAATAAAATATGAATTGTTCTGGATTCACAAGGTGGTAAAGTAGAAAAGATAAAAAATAAAAAACATGAAAAACTTAAATATGAATTATTTAGAGGACACAAGCACAAATAAATGAGGTCGTTCTAAAACTTAGTGTGTTTCATGTCCTTTGTTTTGTTTTGAAACAGAGTTTCTGAGTACATGATGTCACAGCTCACAGCAGTCTCAAACTCTTGGGCTCAAGTGATCTTCTTGCCTCAGCCTCCCAAGTAGTGGGGACTATGCAGGGACCCGGCACAATGCCCAGCTAATTTTTCTATTTTTAGTAGAGATGGGAGTCTTGCTCTTGCTCTTCCTCAGGCTGGTCTTGAACTCCTGAGCTCAAGCAGTCTACCCCCTCACCTTCCCAGAGTGGTGGGATTACTGGCATGAGCCAGTGCACCTGGCCAATTCAAATGTTTTATTACAGTTCTGAAACATCAATCGGATCTAGCATATAATATTATCTCTTAAGATGACCACAGTAATCCATTTGCCATTTACTTGCAAGGGATGTATTTCAAGGACCCTCCAAAATACATAAAATACCAGTAGAGGATAGAGCAATTAGAAAACCGTTTCCCCCAAAGTGCCGTTTCTTAAGCCTTTTTATTGTGTTGGCAATATATAGAAAAACTAGCCGTATTTTTCACCCTTGCATAAGCAATGGATTTCTCAAACTGATAGCGCAAGCAGAGCTTGACCAGAAAGTCATTCTTTTTATTGAGACAGAGTCTTGCTTTGTTGCCCAGGATAGGATAGAGTGCAGTGGTATGTGCCGTCATATCTCACGGTAACCTTGCACTCATGGTGTGATGCTATCCTCCTGCCTCAGCCTCCCAAAGTGGTAGGACAAGAGACATGAGCCATGACACCTAGCGGAGTTTGTTTCTTATGGTCACTTCATGAGATTATATAGATAGTCTAATACAAAGCCATATTATGGTTCAGATAATAAACAATTGTCTAGGGGTCCTCAAACTGTGGCCCACGGGCCACATGAGGCGGTGTGATTGCATTTGTTCCCGTTTTGTTTTTTTACTTCAAAATAAGTATGTGCAGTGTGCATAGGAATTTGTTTGTAGTTTGTTTGTTTTTTTAAACTGTAGTCCGGCCCTCTAAGGGTCTGAGAGACAGTGAACTGGCCCCCTGTTTAAAAAGTTTGAGGACCCCTGGTAGAGTCACTGAGCAGAGCTTCTCTGGATTTGAATCCAGACCTTACCATTTATTAGCTGTTAATCATGAGCAGACCATTTAACCTCTCAGTGCTCCATTCATCATAAAAGGGGGATAAGGATAATACCACTTCATGGAATAATAATGAACATGAAATGTACATAAAGTACTTGGTACTTTGTAAACACTCAGAAAAGATTAGCTATCATCTTCACCATTGTTTTTGAATTTGGATATATCACTGCCTTTGGGGAATGGGGTAGGGAGAAAATGTCTCCCTCTGTCTCCTGGGCTGGAATGTAGAAGGGTCATCATAGCTCTCTTCAATCTCACACTCCCAGGGTCAAGCAATCTTCTTGCCTCACCCTTTGGAGTAGCTGAGACTACAGGTGTGTGCCACCATTCCTGGATATTTTTCAATTTTTTTTTTTGTTTTGGTTTCTGGCCTGGGCTGGTTTTGAACCCACCACCTCCGGCATATGGGACCGGCGCCCTACTCCTTCAGCCACAGGCACTGCCCTATTTTTCAATTTTTTATAGAGACAGGGTTTTGCTCTTGCTCAGACTAACCTCAAGCAGTCTTCCTGTCTCAGCATTCCATTATAATTAGCATCATAGATGTGAGCCACTGTGCTCAGCCAATATTTTGCTTTTCTGTCATCTCACATTTTCATTTTATTATAATCCCTATCCTGGATTTGTTTTACATTCAAAGACCTTGGTTTGTAATTACATTGCTCATGTATTGATAGAACATTGCAGATAGCAAGACATGATTACAAGTTACCTAACAAATGCAATCAGTGTAACCTGGCTTATTGTACCCTCAATGAACCCCCAACAATAAAAAAAAAAAAAGAATATTGCGGATATTTTTTGGTGACTTGAGTTAATCACCTTTAACAGGAAAAAAGTATATTTTATTAAAATGACTTTTCATAATGTAGTTTGTTAAACTTTCATATTATTTTGCCTTTAAGTTCTAGTAAGTAAGAATCACATGTTCTATGTGCAGGGAATGATCAATTGGTTTTGTTGATGTAAAACAACTCCCTAACTTTTCTTTAAATTATTACATATTCAGATCACAAGGTTTACATCTGGCACAAACGTAGTGAACTGCCAATTGCGGAGTTGACAGGGCATACACGTACAGTAAACTGTGTGAGCTGGAACCCACAGATTCCATCCATGATGGCCAGCGCCTCAGATGATGGCACTGTTAGAATATGGGGTCCGGCGCCTTTTATAGACCATCAGAATATTGAAGGTAATACTGTTGTATAATGTTCCTATGTTTTCTGCCAAAAAAAATTCTGCTTATTATGAAGTTCTAGCATTTTAAAGCAATAATTTATTTAAAGGGGTGCTATATGATTTATTTTTTCTCTTTTAGAAATTGTTTCCTATCTCCATAGAAAGAATTTAAGTAATCTAAAAGCTAACAATGGTTGTTGTTTCGGGGGTAGGAGGGCCAATGAAGAGAATAAGCTGAAATGGGATGCCTCATCCATTTAGCTGTTTTAAAGATCTTATTGAAAATATTTGCTTTATCATGCTACCTAAATGGAACATTGCAGGAAGCATTTTATACATGTGAGAACTAGCTAGTATACAAAACTTGAAAATCTTTAGAAGATTTGAATGATCTTGATTATGGATTTTACTCTTAAAAATAGACATTAACGTCACATAGCATACTAACATGAGCTAACTTAATGAGTAGAGAAAGAAACTGAAATTTGCCATGTACCCAGGTGTTGGCATGATAGTCCCTTTATGTACACTGTCTTGCATAAATTCTTCCTATCTTTTTTTTTTTGTTTGTTTTTGGCCGGGGCTAGGTTTGAACCCGCCACCTCCAGCATATGGGACCGGCGCCCTACTCCTTGAGCCACAGGCGCCGCCCAAATTCTTCCTATCTTATAAGGGAAGTATTTATATCATTTTTAGAAGTAAGGAAACTGAAGCATAGCAAAGCTAATTAACTTGTTCAGTGCTGTCAGGTCTTCAAATCTCAGCCTGAATGTTTTTTTCCCCACTACTTTGAAGTACTTAGGATGAAGAAAGCACAGAGTGTAAGCTAACAGTTAAGGGCAAAAGGTTAATTGAACATGGTATCAGTACTACAGAGAAGAGGTAATGAGAAACATCGTCAGATAGAGCAAGTAAAAAATGTTTAGTTTGCTTAGAAGGAAGTAATTTACCTAGAAACAGCTGAATAGGTTTTTTTGTTCAGCGTGACCCACCTAAATGTTTTGGTAAGAAAAGATGACTAACTGCTCTCTGTTAAGTGATTCTCAGCGGACGAGGGCAGGGCATGTATGGTTCAAAAAATGTGTTCTCTACACTTGGCTTTTGTCTTTATGGTACAAACTCTAGAATGCTTAACCATATCTTGGCAGATGAAGATACGCAGCCAAAGATGATAATACAAAACATGAAGAGTATATGGGTCAAAAAGTTTGAGAATTACTCTTCAGGCCTGTCAAGGGTTGTTTGAATTTGCCTTTTTGTATTTGCAGGTCACTACACAACCTTCTAACATTCTTCTAGGAAATCAGTTAAGATCAGACATCTTTACCTTTTGTTGTCCTATTTGACTTTTTCATGCTCTAAGATAGTCTACATAGATTTATAGCAGTGATTACCTATGATTTTCTGATTTTTAGTCATTTGAAAGTTATTTCTTCAAATAAACATATTTAATCTGAAAAAGTAGGAAAATATTACATGTATGGTAACAGATTTGCTGTATAAGACGATGTGTTTTATGCCTCCATTGCAGTGGAATAAGAGTTGCACTGTTGTTTGCTGAATTTGATTAACGTGGATACTCACTTTGGTGGGCGAGCGACTTTTGGCTCGGTTTTAAGATCTGGGTCCAATTCAACACCTTTGGTGCTTTGACAGTATGAGTATAGCCCTAAAAAATTATTTTCAACTGTAATAGAAAACAACTTCTGTACATGTATAACCAGGTATTTGTTGATGTGCCCCCTTTTGCCACTATCTTCAGTGGGGTCTTTCTCCTCCTTTACCTACTTAAAAACTTTTTTCTAATTAAAGTAATAAATATTTGGAATAGAACTTTTGAAAAATATCGATGAAGCTAAAGAAAACATTTAAAGATCATAACATCATAATGATACTATAATAAATATTTCGTGTGTGTGTGTGGTTTTTTTTTTTTTTGGCCGGGGATGGGTTTGAACCCGCCACCTCCAGCATATGGGACCGGCGCCCTACTCCTTGAGCCACAGGCGCCGCCCATAAATATTTCACTTGGGCGGCGCCTGTGGCTCAAAGGGACAGGGCGCCAGTCCCATATGCTGGAGGTGGTGGGTTCAAACCAGCCTCGGCCAAAAACCACAAAAATAAATAAATAAATATTTCACTTACCAACCCTATTTCAAAAGAGAGAATTTGCTGACCTTTTATGGACTAGGTATTTTTGTTGTTTTTGAGAAATCTATAAAATAAGATGAGTTGAATACACACTATAATATGGATGAATGAACCTTGAACAATATGCTAAGTGAAAGAAGCCAGATGCAAAAGACCATATGTAGGCTCGGCACCCACAGCTCAGAGTTGTTAGGGCGCCGGCCACCTACGTCCAGGCTGGGGGGGGTTCAAATCTGGCCTGGGCCTGCTAAAACAACGACGACTACAATAAGAAAATATCCAGGCGTTGTGGCGGATATTTGTGAGTCTGTAGTCCCAGCTACTTGGGAGGCTGAGGCAAGAGAATTGCTTAAGCCCAAGAGTTTGTGATTGCACAGCACTCTACCAAGGCAACATAGTAAGATTCTGTCTCAAGAAAAAATAAAAAAGACCACATGTGATTGTATTTATATAAAATGGTCTAAAATAGACAAATCCATAGACAAAAGGAATACAGTAGTTTTAGTATAGAAAGAGGTGTGTGATTGCTAATTGGGGTGATCAAAATGTTTTAAAATTGATTGCTGATGGTTGTGCATTCCTGTGAATACACTAATACATTGATTTATACACTTTAAATAGGTGCATTGTATAGTATGTGAATTATATTTCAATCTGTTATATACTACCACCCCAAAATGGATTAGAATCAGTTTCGAACTGAGCAACTGGAAGGATTAATAACTACATAGTTATAATGCATAGTTCTACCTTAGACTGCCAGATTGTTTCCTCTTTTCTACTGTAAGCTATCATAAAGATTTTCCTATTCTGTATAACTACTTCAAGGTTGATTTTTAAAGTAGAATATTCTAATATGATTATTCACTTCAATTTCTCCAGTATTCAAAGTAATCATGAATTAATATATATTACATATATTATATGCTATAATATATATAGCCTAAAACATGATGCAGACACTTTGTTTTAATGGTTATGATGATGAAAGAATGAATTATTTACTTTGGTAATAATTACTTTTTAATCTTACTGTATTTTTTAATGTCATGATGATTTTGAAACTTTCTAACTAATAACTTTTTTCTCTCTCTCCTCTTCTCCTTCCCCCCCCACCCCCACCCCGCATACACATTTCATCTTGTCTTCATTCAGAGGAATGCAGTAGCATGGATAGTTGATGGTGAATTCGGAGCAGACGACTTCTGTTTAACTTAAAATTAGTCGTATTTTAATGGCTTGGGATTTGGTGCAAACAAACATGATTGATAGCTGGACAGACATGCTCGTCATGAAAAAAGAACCATTTCTGAAGCCCGATTGGGGCCAAACATTTATTACACCTTGCTTCATAGTAACCAATTGAGATGAAGCACGTCGTCGTTAGAGCGTTGTTGGACACCATGTTGAATTATACCCCCATCGGTTGTGAAGAACTGTGCTATATTCAGGCTTACCCATTGAACTCAGTATACATATTTTTTTCTCTCCTGCCTTTTGTCTGGCAGGATACCATTCTTGTTGCTCTTCTGTGTAATGAAGTTTAAATGCTTGTTTGGAAAACTTTATTTAACAGTTTAGAAGGCTTAATAGAAAGAGTGCATTAGTCTGAAGAGTATACGTTGGATAGGAAAGAATTTCCTTCTTTTGTTTCTCCAAATCTTTCCGCCTTATTTAGCTTGAGATCTTTGCAGCTTGGTTCATGGATTCTAGCCTTGCCCGTTGCGCAGTATATACTGATCCAGATGATAAACCAGTGAACTATGTCAAAAGCACTCTCAATATTACATTTGACAAAAAGTTTTGTACTTTTCACATAGCTTGTTGCCCCATAAAAGGGTTAACAGCACAATTTTTTAAAAAATAAATTAAGACGTATTTATAGGATTAAAGCGACTTCATTTGTATACATTTGGAATCAAAACCAGCTTAAAAACAGTTTCCTGACTTAGATATGCAGTTTAACTGATCCTCTTCTGGAATACCACATGAGACATGGTCAGAAACAGTCCTTGGAAGAACATTACACAGGAAGGGCAGAATAATACTTTGAAGGTCCCCCCCCCCCCTTTTTTTGTAGAGACAGAGTCTCGCTTTATTGCCCTTGGTAGAGTGCTGTGCCATCACAACTCACAGCAACCTCCAGCTCCTGGGCTTAGGCGATTCTCTTGCCTCAGCCTCCCTAGGTTTTTTTCCCCTTTTTGTTTTATTACTGAAAGAACATCAGTGCCCAATCTTAAAGAAATTCAAGATTCAAAAGAGAATTTTAAATATACCGTGAAAAATCAGTAGTCAGTTGGTTTCCAATAAAGCTTGTTCCAAGTTGTTCTCAACTTAGGAAGTCATTTTGATGTGATCTAGCAAGACAATAGAAATTGGCAAATATAACCACTTTAGAAGTTTATAGCATAATTGAAATTGTTAGAAGAATTAAGCAGATCACAAAAACAAACTGGGATTAAAATCTCATAGTCATTTCTCTTAATTGCCCTTAATCTTTTCACATATAGAGATACATAAATTTAAAGAATATTCCTTCTCAGTTTTTCAGATACTGCCATATCAAACCTCATTCTAAACTGGTGCTGTGGATAGTCTTTTCCTTTCCTATCCCCTTTTAGTTAAAGGAAAGGTTTCCTTCATGGAAAAACACTTTTAATTTTGAGAATTTCACATTTAAAATAAGCCAAAAGCCTGATGTTCACATTGTGCTTTTAAACCCCATTAACAGCTGAACACAACTGTAGTCTCCCTTGAAATTCCCTCCCTTTTTCAGTAGAGGATCAATAGGGTGACTGTAGCTGTTACATTGGGGAGAGGAGTGGGAATACCTCCAAAATAAGGTTCTGGTGAAGAAAAAGTCTTATACTAAAGTTCCCCTTTAGACCTAGCCAAGCCTGTAATATTTTATTACCGTGAGTAGACACCTTTGCGATCCACAAGGAAGAGAAAAAAGGCTTGAGTATCAAATTCTTCCATTGTAGTTTGGGGGCGGGGGATGACAACAGGGAGAAAGGGAAAAGTCAGGGAAGGGGAGAAGAAAGAAAAACACATTTGGCCTTAAAATAGCATGCATTCTCCCAAAAAACCATAGTAAGAGAAAATGACAGATCGTGGTCAGAAGATTATTTTATCAAATTGGTATGTAAAAGATTTAAGCTCAATTTTGCAGAGACCACCACTTAAGAAAATCAAAGAACTCCTGTTTTGATACTTCTGAGTTAAAATAACTGTGTTATAATTTATCTGGTACTTCATTTTTCTTAACTAAAATTACTTTCTACTTTAAGCTTGAATAAAAATCTTCATTGGTAACTGTATATAATTAAGTGGCAACTTATCTTTACCTCAGTACAGTTAAAACCATTCATATTTTAAGTGATTCATGTATACCCTGAAGCCGTTAATCCACCCCAGTCTCCACAGTAACATCACCAACAAAATGTGGGCATAGAAACTCCACAGCTGTTTACAAATTTGGTTACAGTGTGCTATGGTACATTAGTAACATTCAGGCACTCAGATTCTACTGTCTACTTCACCCAGCCACCCCTAGATCTGAGTTTTCAGTGTGCTTCTGAAGTACTTTAAAAAAGTGGAGTAAAAGTGAGGCACATTTTACAAGAACATAACTCCTATTAAAATAGGAGTAACAACTATGCAAAGGTTTCTATAGCAGCTAGATGAGTTTGTTTTCCAGGTCTGTCTTAACTGGCAGCTTCCTATATATACTGGTACTTTGCTGTGCCAATTTGCTATAAACGTCTGTTTCCTACATTTGCCATGCAGTGACTAGCTAGAAAGGTAAAATAAATGGTGAAGAAACCCAGGATAATATGGTATAAGAACGTGATAGCAGGATTTTCTAATCCATAGGTATTAACTGAAAACTTAATGATAGTTCTATAGATTCTATAGTAGGCCTAAGAGTGAAAATACTGTCAAGCCAGCCACAAGATACTAACAAATGTATAAACTGAAAAGTACCAATACTTTTTGCACATAGATAAAATACAGTGGAGAATTTTGGCTCCAAAAATCAGGTTAGTAGGCTCATTTCCATGTGCTTAAAAATGTTTTTGTTCTTGTTATGCATTGAATAAGGGCTAGCGCAAGTATGAAATTAAATGTCTTTTTCCTCCAAATAATTGGTTTTAATGGTAAAATGTTGGATTTGGTGATTACTGAGATTGGTGTATGGGGGTGGTGATGAAGAATTAAAGTGGGAGTTAGTTGGGAGGGATATCAAAGCCTTAGTTTTGGTTTTTGTATTTTATTAGTATTCATAACAGCTACATTTCTTTTGCTCTTAATTGGCCAAATAAATATATAAAAGCAGGTAAGTAGTTTAAGCAGGAAATTTTATTTCCAAATATTCCTACAAATTGGCCCATTTTATTGGGTGGGAGAACAAAAAGGGATTCCCTAACTTTAAGTAATTTATTTACCCTGTTAGTCAAAAGATTAAAAAATCCAATCTTGTCAATATTTTCTTAGCTTGAAAAAACACAAGTAATTATTACATGGTGAGCTTTATTATTAGGAGTGTTCTGCCTCTAGAGTGGCATTCCATGACATTAATAGAAAATCCTTCTTTCCCACCCCTCCCCATCTTGAAATTTTCTTTTTTAGATGTTGGTTCCTGCAAACAAGAACTGACCCTATCACCTCTGCCTCACAGTGGGTAAATATATCGTACATCTCTTGAAAGAGAAATATCCATGTCAGTTTCTTTCACAGCAGAAGAATGGCTGATTTTGCTTGGGGAGGAAAGAAGACATTTTTGTTAATATCCTTTTTGTCCCACCTCTAAAATGTTACAAGTATTTTGATTGATTTTACTTTAATTTCTTATTTAGACTTTAGCAACTCTCCTTTTTGAGTTGCTCTCTGAAACATTACTTCCATTTCAGAAACCATATCTGATTTAATAGAAACTAACTTTAAAAGAAGAGGTGAATTTGCATTTACACTTAGACACTTTCTAAAAACAGGGTGAACTTAATTGAAAATTTTCAGTGTTGTTAAGCTATTGTTATAGTAGCTGCCCTATAGTTGCAAAACCTATAAAAAACCCGGCCCCTATCTACTCAATCCAGGTAGCCTGGATTTAACAAAACTAATAGCATAAAAATGTGTGTGTGTGTGTGTATGTGTGTGTTGTTGTGTTTATGTATGGGAGAGAGTACTTAATTCACGAGAAGTCCTGGAAATGGCTGTTCTAGGTTCTTGTCATTTTTACTAAAGGTCTTGTGCACATGTGAAGTGCCCTTTCTGAGTTTAAGGTTTAGTTAATACTGGTATATTTTTATAAGATTGATACCGTGTCCCCATCTTTAACTTAAAACATTTTCATTATCAGGGTCAATGTGCTAGAACTGAATTGTAACATTTTTAGGCACAGATGGAAAAAAATGTTATTGGCTCCTTGAAAATATGTGTGGTGAGGGGAACAGATACACAAAAGCATGTATGTACTTAAAAACCAAGCTGTAGAGATCAAGAAAAGAACTTAAGTGTTGATCTCAAGATTTCTAAATTGTCAAGATTTACATGGCATTGTGGTGGAACTAGTTAACACTTTAGAGCTTTTGGTATGTAATAACTATTTGCTATGGACTGATTAAATGTTTCAAAAGGATTGTGTTTTTAAATTTGGGGGGGTGGTTTTTTTTTAACTGCCTCTCAGATTACATTTAGTAGTTTAAATTTCTTTGTTTTATTATTTCATTAAAGTATAAAAATTTCAGGTCTCTGATATTTATTTTCACTTGTTCTACTAATTATTTACAAAATACCCTTTGTTGACTTTTATTTTATAAATGTGTAGTATATTAAACATCATAAAAATTCTGTTCAATTGAAACTACATTACCTTTGATTTGCTTTACTGGTTTTTTTTTTTTTTTTTAATACACCTTTTCCATGTTAGTGTGCAGCACTTAGCCAGTCAATTTGTATTTCCTTTCTTTCAAACCAATAAACAGAATGAGTAACTAAGTACTTCTTGGTGTGTTACATCTCCTAATATCCATTAATCCGAACATGTAACAGATTGTTTTTACCTAAAACAATTGATTTGCTGAGTTTTTACTTATTTATTTTAGTGACAAGAGTCTCATTACATTTCCCAGCCTGGACTCAGTACTCCTGGGCTCAAGCAGTCCTCCAAACTCAGCCTCCTAAGTGACGAGGACCACAGGCAGTAGCTGCCAATTGCCAGCTTTGCTGTGCTGTTTGACTTCCTCATATTTACCCTTGTGCGCGGTACCTAAAGAAGCAATGCTTAGTCTGTTGTGAAGTCTTTTAAGGGCCATTGTGCAATCATGAGTAAATCTAGAAAAATTTTAGGAGCATTACATTTCAAAGGAATTGCATGCTCCATTTTGTTCATAAATATTGCTACATCTGGGCGGCGCCTGTGGCTCAAGGAGTAGGGCACCGGTCCCATATGCCGGAGGTGGTGGGTTCAAACTCAGCCCCGGCCAAAAAAAAGAAAGAAATATTGCTACATCTGAACTTATTTATGTAGTTAGGCATTGGATATGATTAGTAGAGAAAGTATATTTTTACTTTGAAATTAAAACTCATTTTATAATGAATAGAATTACATAGTTTTCTAAAGATTTCCTTGGATGTGGTTCTAAAGATACACCTGGAGAAAATATGGAATGTATACAAAATTCTGGTACATTTGTTTGTTTGAGACAGTCTCACAATGTGGCCCTCGGTAGAGTGCTGTGGTGCACAGCTCACAGCAACCTCCAACTCCTGGGCTTAAACGATTCTCTTGCTCAGCCTCCCAAGTAGCTGGGACTACAGGCGCCTGCCACAATACCCAGCTTTTTGTTGTTGTTATTGTTGCTGCTGTTGTCATTGTTGTTTGGCAGGCTCGGGCCAGGTTCGAACCTGTCAGCCTCAGTGCATGTGGCTGGCGCCATAACCACTGTGCTACGGGTGCCAAGCCAGGTACATTTGTATTTATTTAAAAAAAAAAAAAAATAGCCAATTTCCCCTATAATTCCGGGTGAATTATAGAAATGGACTTTTAAGGTTTGTATTACTAAGTGTTCTGTACAATAAAAGGAAGTTCAAGTGTGAAAACTTAGCATTTGGCAGTTGAGTGATGGTGAGTCAGCTGATGATAGCAACTCCACTAATAGGGCAGTGCGAAGTAGTGCTTTCACACTACTGTTCGCTGGTTGGGAAGTCGGGGTTTGCAACTTCCTCTGATTAATAGGCAAGAGAAGGAAGAAGTTTTTGTTCTTGTTTTCTGTAAAAACATAGTAGAAATGCTTTGATGCTATGCTTTGATGGCAGATTTAGCTACATTTAGAGTTTCATCCCAAATCCCACACCAGGCATAGATATTTTCCCAGTCTTAACACATCTCAGAGTACATAGTTGTATTTTTATTTATTAATTTATTTATTTGAGACAGAGTCCCACTATGTGGCCCTCAGTAAAGTGCCATGGCGTCATAGCCCACAGCAAACTCAAACTCCTGAGCTTAAGTAATTCTCTTGACTCAGCCTTCGGAGTAGCTGGGACTACAGGTGCCCGCCACAATGCCTGGCTACTTTTTTTGTTGCAGTTTCATTGTTGTTTGGCAGACCCAGGCCGGGTTCAAACCCATCAGCCCCGGTGTATGTGTCAGGCACCCTAGCTGCTGAGCTGCAAGCGCTGAACCTACATAGTTGTCTTTTAAAACACAATCTAATTTTGGGGCCTTGGTGTGTGTCACACTTTATGGGGGCAAGACATGATTGCAAGAGGGACTTTACCTAACAATTGCAATCAGTGTAACCTGGCTTATTGTACCCCCAATGAATCCCCAACAATAAAAAAAAACACAATCTAATTCTCTTCCACTTAAGCAAAAGAAAACTGATTATTCAGTTATATCATTTAATGACTTCCACTTGAATTTTTTCCAGAAAAATGTAAAATCTGAAACTATAAAACTCTTATAAGAAAACAAAAAGTTGGGTAGTGCCTGTGGCTCAAAGGAGTAGGGCACCAGCCCCATATACTGAAGGTAGTGGGTTGAAACCCAGCCCCAGCCAAAAACTGAAAAAAAAAAAAAAAAAAAAGCATAATACGTGAGAGTGCCTATTTCCTTGATTCTTTTTTTTTGAGACAAGAGTCTCACTATGTTGCCCTTGATGGAGTGCTGTTGCATCACAGCTCATAGCAACCTCCAACTCTAGGCATAAGTCATTTTGCCTCAGCCTCCCAAATACCTGGAACTACAGGCACCCACCACAAGGCCCAGCTATTTTTTTTTTTTTTTTTTTTTTTGTAGAGACAGAGTCTCACTTTATGGCCCTCAGTAGAGTGCCATGGCCTCACACAGCTCACAGCAACCTCCAACTCCTGGGCTTAAGCGATTCTCTTGCCTCAGCCTCCCGAGTAGCTGGGACTACAGGCGCCCGCCACAACGCCCGGCTATTTTTGGTTGCAGTTTGGCCGGGGCCGGGTTTGAACCCGCCACCCTCGGTATATGGGGCCGGCGCCTTACCGACTGAGCCACAGGCGCCGCCCGGCCCAGCTATTTTTTGTTGTGGTTGTCATTGTTTAGCTGGCCTCGGCCAGGTTCAAACCCGAAAGCCTTAATGTATGTGGCTGGCGCCGTAACCACTGTACTATTGGCGCCAAGCCTCTTGAATCTTTATTATAAACGATGTCATCAAAAGTTTTAATCTTTGCCAATCTGTTGGTTGAAAAATGGTATTTTGGGCGGCGCCTATGGCTCAGTCGGTAAGGCGCCGGCCCCATATACCGAGGGTGGCGGGTTCAAACCCGGCCCCGGCCAATCTGCAACCAAAAAATAGCCGGGCGTTGTGGCGGGCGCCTGTAGTCCCAGCTACTCGGGAGGCTGAGGCAAGAGAATCGCTTAAGCCCAGGAGTTGGAGGTTGCTGTGAGCTGTGTGAGGCCACGGCACTCTACCGAGGGCCATAAAGTGAGACTCTGTCTCTACAAAAAAAAAAAAAGAAAAATGGTATTTTAATCTCAGTAGAGTTTTATATTTTCACTTGTTTGGTTATTTCAGTCCTTTGTATTTCTTTTTTCGGAATTAAATATGACAGTTTACAAAATCTTACTAAATCCTGCAAGATTTTGGTAACTATATTGATAATTTCAGGGAAATTGAATCAAGTACCTATTGATTTAAAAGTATATTTTATTCAGGGCAGCACCTGTGGCTCAAAGGAATAGGGCACCGGCCCCATATGCAAGAGGTGGCGGGTTCAAATCCAGCCCTGGCCAAAAACTGCAAAACAAAAGAAAAAAATATATATTTTTTTTATTCAGTAGTTTTAATATATATATATATTTTTTTTTTTGCCCTCAGTAGAGTGAGCTCACAGCAACCTCCAGCTCTTGGGTTTTAGGCGATTCTCTTGCACCAGCCTCCCGAGTAGCTGGGAGCTATTTTTTGTTGCAGTTTGGCCGAGGCCAGGTTTGAACCTGCCACCCTTGGTATATGGGGCTGGTGCCCTACTTACTCAGCCACAGGCGCCGTCACTTTTTTTTTTTTTTTTTTTTTTTGAGACAAAGAGTCTCACTATGTTGCCCTTGGTAGAGTGCTGTGGCTTCACAGCTCACAGCAACATCAAACTCTTGAGCTTACACAATTTTCTTGCCTCAGCCTCCCAAGTAGCTGGGACTGTAGGTACCCACCACAACACCCAGTTAGATATTTTGTTGTTGTTGTTGCAGTTGTCATTGTTGGGTAGGCCCTGCCCAGGTTCAAACCTGCCAGCCCAGGTGTACATGGCCGGCACCCTCACCACTAAGCTACGGGCGCCAAGCCTGGTTTTGGTATCTTGCAATGGAAGATACTGGCCCCAGCCTAGCAGAAAAGGGCAATATGTATAGCACACTTTTATATTTTAAAAATAATATTCCATAACAATTTTGAAATGCTGGGCAAACTTAATTTAAAAAACTACATAAAGTTATCTGCAATTATTTCACAGTTAATCGGGCATTTTGAAAGTTTGATTGCATTGAAAAAATAAAGTTGAAATTTGGTGAAATTTTAATGTTAATTTTTACTGGGGAAAAAAATTTTTTTTTTTTTTTTTTTTGAGACAGAGCCTCAAGCTGTCGCCCTGCGTAGGGTGCTATGACATCACAGCTCACAGCAACCTCCAACTCCTGGGCTCAAGTGATTCTCTTGCCTCAGCCTCCCAAGCAGCTGGGACTACAGGTGCCCACCACCACACCTGGCTATTTTTTTTAGAGGTGGAGTTTCGCTGCTCTGGTATATGTGGCTGGTGCCTTAGCTGCTTGAGCCATAGGAACCCAGCCTGAAAATTTTTTAACAAGATATACTCAATTTTAATTTATATTTTAGTGTGGGTTTAGAAATTTACTATGAGTATCCTGAGCCAGGAACTCAAATCAGGTTGCAGGCCAGTTTGATAATGGCTATTCTTTTTTATTTATTTATTTTTTATTTTAAGAGACGAGAGTCTTACTTTGTCGCCCTCAGTAGAGTGCCTTGGCGTCACAGCAACCTCCAGCTCTTGGTCTTAGGTGATTCTCTTTCCTCAGCCCTCTGAGTAGCTGGGACTACAGGCGCCCGCCACAATGCCCAGCTGTTTTTTTATTGCAGTTTGGCTGGGGCTGGGTTTGAACCCGCCACCCTCGCTATATGGGGCCAGCGCCCTACTCAATGAGCCACAGGCACCGCCCTAATAATGGCTATTCTTAATTATCATGGGAGTGTAGGACTTCATATTAATTGTTACATCAGTGGGACTGCGCTGTCTGTGGAAATTAATAAATTAATCATTTTCTTCAGACTTAAAGGAGACTGATGAAAAAGATTTAGTCATAGGATATTGATGTACAATTTCAGTATTAAATATATTTTTTTTTGTAGAGACAGAGTCTCACTTTATTGCCCTCAATAGAGTGCCATGGCATCACACAGCTCACAGCAACCTTCAACTCCTGGGCTTAGGTGATTCTCTTGCCTCGGCCTCCTGAGTAGCTAGGACCCACCACAAAGCCTGGCTATTTTTCTGTTGCAGTTTTGCCGGGCCGGCTTTGAACCTGCCACCCTCGCTATATGGGGCCAGCAACCTACCCACTGAGCCACAGGCACCACTCCTATTAATTTTTTTAATAAATAAATAAAATTGTATATGTATTAGCCATTGTATCCAATGGTGAGTGAAGGGATAAACAATGTTACATACCATGCAGTGGACTACTCATACTTGAATTTTGAAGACATACTAAGTAAAAGCCAAATGCACCCTTAGTCATCTCATCTATAAAAGCAGCTAATAGTATTTTACCAAACAGCATTGTAATGTGTGAGATTACATACAGTAAAATTTACAATTTTTTAAAGAGTAGTTTAAAAGTTAGCATTACAGAGGATGTAGTCAGCAAAGTCCAGAATATTAGAACACAACAGATAAAACTTGATCACTTTGTTGAATGACCAAGTTTCTTCAACAAATTGAATTGCAAGGAAAAGGGGGTAGGGGATAATGGAACCTAATAGGGCAAGAAATGTAAGAGATGTTAACCGAATAAAATCCACATGCATTGTTTGGATCTCAGTGTGAACAAACCAACTGAAAAAACATTTGAGCACTTACTGGATATTTAATTATAAGGAATTGCTAGTTTATGTATGGCATTTAAAGACATGTCAATGTGTGTGTTTTAAGAATTCTATCCTTACAGAGATACACTAAAATATTATAGGTGTAATATTTCTGGGATTTGCTCAAAACGGTATGGGGAAATTTATATAGATTACCTTGCCTCATGAGTCTCTTTCTGATACATAATAGTGGCAGCCAAATGTGTTTACTTTTACATGAGATGTTCAGCTCTCACCCAGTTTGCATCCACTCTGTGAAATGGAGTCTAGAAAATGGGAATTAACTGATATTTTGACTAGATGCTTATGTTTAATGGCATACTGATGAAACCAAGATTACTCCATAGTGGATGTAGCAACCAAACATACAGCAGAGGAAGCCACAGTAACAATTCTAAGCTCACTCTCAGCCTGCTGATTCTGACAACACACCTACTATTTACTCTTCCCTGCCCAGCTTCGGAGGGGAACAATTGAAAAGAAAAGCAGGGCGGTGCCTGTGGCTCAGTGAATAGGGCGCCAGCCCCATTTACAGAGGGTGGTGGGTTCGAACCCACGCCCCACCAAACTGCAACAACAACAAAAATAGCCAGGCGTTGTGGCAGGCACCTGTAGTCCTAACTAACTTGGGAGGCTGAGGCAAGAGAATCGCCTAAGCCTAAGAGCTGGAGGTTGCTGCAACGCGACTGCACTCTACCGAGGGCGAGAGGGCGACAAAATGAAACTCTGTCTCTAAAAAAAAAAAAAAAGAAAGAAAAGAAAAGCAGCCTTTATCTAGGAACTTAATCTAAAAAGCAACTTGAGCTGAGTACCAAGTTAGCTCAATGAATAATCATTGTAACATGTCCAGATTAATTATTACTCTGTTACTGTAGTTCTGAATTATAAACCTAAGGCTTTGAAGACAGTAAACTGTATTTAAGTAAAGAAAAAAAATGGTTACTAACTTTTAAAATATTCATGAAAAGTATGGCTTAAAGCCAAAAGCCTTCACTGTCAAACCCTCAGAAGGCGAAATCAAAAGTTTGCTATACTACATAGCAAAATAGTATATTTGATTTTAAGTACATAAAATCAAGTGGCAGAGATCTAGATGATAAGCTAAGAATTTCAAACGTACCTTTTCTATCCTGCTGTCTGCTTCAATATATTAGAACAGGTTTAATTAGTTTTGGGGGACAACTACTTACACCCATATTTGGTACTTTCCACCACAACTACTTCTGATAAAATATTACTATGAGCAAAGCTGATTTCATTTTTTTCTTTCTTTTTTTTTTTTGTAGAGACAGGGTCTCACTCTGTGGCCCTCGGTAGAGTGCCGTGGCCTCACACAGCTCACAGCAACCTCCAACTCCTGGGCCTAAGTGATTCTCTTGCCTCAGCCTCCCAAGTAGCTGTGATCACAGGCGCCCGCCACAACGCCCGGCTATTTTTTGGTTGCAGTTAGGCCGGGGCCGGGTATGGGGCCGGCGCCTTACCGACTGAGCCACAGGCGCCGCCCTCTTTTTTTTTTTTTTTTTTTTAAGACAGTCTCACATTGTCACCCTGGGTAGAGTGGGTGGGGAAGGGGGGTCATAGCTCCCAGGAATGTCAAAATCTTGGGCTCAAGTGATCCTCTTGCCTCAGTTAGACTTCTTACTGGAAAAGCAGTGGAACAACACAATCAGATTTACATGTTTGTTCAACAGTCATTTACAGTGTGCAAGGCACTGTGTTAGGTGCCAGGGGAAAAGAAAAGATACAAATAGGAATGTGAGTGTACTCTGCCTTCCAGGAGCATACAATCTAAAAGGAGCAATAAATCACACAAAAATAACTAATATTTTTGGTAGAAACAAAAATGTTAAAATGAAAGGGAATGGTTAAATATGGCATAACCATTCAACAGAATATTATTCTGTCATTAAAATGAAATTATGCATCCTTTTGCAACCTTCTGTTCCATCATTAGCTATGCAAGAAAAACATGTCTGCTGAAGTTACATGATCTTTGTACAACAGCAACCTAGAGAACAAATAAACACAAATTCATCAGAGGTCTTAAAAAAAAAACTATAATATCAGAAAGTGGTAAGTGCCACGGGAGATAAAGTACCTAGAAGGCTTTTTTAGCTCTCCACTTTAAAGCAAGATCAGATTAGGGGAGGCAGATTTGGACTGTTAATTCCATTGTCATCTGCGTGGCAGTCTTGAAAAGGCAGCTGAGGGGGCCTGCTAGGCTTTGATGAACTGAGGTGCATCTTAGATCTTGCTTCCTCAGCTCTCAGCTGAGGTTCCAGTGATTATCAAGGGCACCTACTACCACTGAAATGACGGGAGGAAAATAACAGATAAAAATATGCACACGTTCAGGTTCTTCAATCAAAAAACATGCACACAGCTGAGCACAGTAGTGCATGATTGTAAATCCCAGCTACTTGGGAGGCTTAGGCTAGATGCAGGGGTCCTCAAACTGCGGCCCACGGCCACATGAGTCAGTGTGATTGTATTTGTTCCCGTTTTGTTTTTTTAATTCAAAATAAGATATGTCCAGTGTGCATAGGAATTTATTCATAGTTTTTTTTTTTAAACTATAGTCTGGCCCTCCAACAGTATGAGGGACAGTGAATTGGCCCCCTGTTTAAAAAGTTTGAGGACGCCTGGAGAGGATCTTTTGAGTCTAGGAGTTTGGAATGTACCCTGGGCAACATAGGAAGACTCCATCTCTATGTGCAGGGTGTCCCCAAAGTAGCAGTACATACACGAAAGTGGGAAATCATAGCTAAGTGAGGGTACAAAGAATTAGGTTGCATTGATTGCATTTGTTAGGTAAAGTCCCTCTTATAATTGTGTCCTGCCCCAAAAAGGTGTGCCATAGATCAATAACCCCTATCCCTCACACACCCCTCTCCCTGCTCCCTCATCCCCCCTGCCTTTTTACAAAATAATTACAAAATATTCTCTATGTGTTGGCCACCTCTTTGTAAAATTTTTTTATGGTTTTTTTTGGTTTGTTTTTTTCTTTTTCCTCTTTGAGACAGTCTCATCATGTTGCCCTGGGTAGAGTGGTGTGACATCACAGCTCACAGCAACCTCAAACTTTTGGGCTTAAACGATTCTCTTGCCTCAGCCTCCCAAGTAGCCGGGACTATAGGCGCCCGCCACAACACCCAGCCATTCTTTGGTTGCAGTTGTCATTGTTGTTTGGCAGGCCCGGGCTAGATTCGAACCCACCAGCTCCGGTGTTATGTGGCTGGCGCCCTAGCCACTGAGCTACAGGGGCCGAGCCTCTTTGTAAAATTTTGTAATGAATATTCTGTAAATGTACATTTAGCTACAAAAATTTCTCATTTTTCCTATGTATGGCTACTTTTGGGACACCCTTATACATAAAACAAAATGCACACAGAACCCCATGATAGTCTGCACTGATCCAGCGCTGAGTACTGCCTTTATAGAGGGACAGGGAAGAGCAGTGGTAAGGGAGAAAAGAACACTTGCCTAAACATCATGATTCCAGCTGCTCATGAATCCTTGGGCAATTTCTAGGCCTCAGTTCTCTATCTTCAGGATGAGGAAGTTAGACCAAAAGTTCTCTAAGGTTTTCTGCAACTATCCAATCAGTGAAAAGCACGGGAAATTACCATTAGCATCTTTACCACAGCTTTCTTAAAGTCAGTGCTTTTGTCCCCTTTATTATTGTAGAAGAGCCCCTAAAAAAAAAAAACAAAAAACTACAATGCCCCCTCCTCTTTCCTTTGATACAACCCATACAAAAAAGGAAGACTTTTTGTTTTTAACCACAGTTAATGTTTTAGAAGTAAAGAATTCCTATCCTATCCAAGGCACTTGATTTGCTCAACCTCAGCAACTTATGCTTAATGTGTAAACTGACAGCCCAAAGACTCTCTCAACTTCATAGGTTTCTAGTTTTGGGGTTTTTTTTTGTGTGTGTGTTTTTCTTTTTTTTGAAACAAGAGTCTTACTTTGTCGCCCTCGGTAGAGTGCTGTCACATCATAGCTCACAGCAACCTCAAACTCTTGGGCTCAAGCGATTCTCTTGCCTCAGCCTCCTAAGTAGCTGGGAGATGGCAGGATCTCACTCCGGCTCAGGCTGATCTCGAACTCTTCAGCTCAGGCAATCCATCCACCTCGGCTTCCCAGAGTGCTAGGATTACAAGCGTGAGCCACCCCACTTGGCCATAGGTTTCTATTTTGGCTGTTAAGAATATTTGAGGGGGGCAGCGCCTGTGGCTCAGTGAGTAGGGCGCTGGCACCATATGCCAAGGGTGGTGGGTTCAAACCCAGCCCCGGCCAAACTGTAACAACAAAAAAATAGCCGGGTGATGTGGCGGGCGCCTGTAGTCCCAGCTGCTCTGGAGGCTGAGCCAAGAGAATCACAAAAGCCCAAGAGCTGGAGGTTGCTGTGAGCCATGTGACGCCACGGCACTCTACCGAGGGCAGTAAAGTGAGACTCTGTCTCTACAAAAAAAAAAAAAAAAATATTTGAGGGGCAGCACCTGTGGCTCAAAGAGTAGGGCACCGGCCCCATATGCCAGAGGTGGCGGGTTCAAACCCAGCCCCGGCCATAAACTGCAAAAAAAAAAAAAGAATATTTGAGGCTTGCACCTGTGGCTCAAGCGGCTAAGGTGCCAGTCACATACAACTGAGCTGGTGGGTTCGAATCCAGCCCGGGCCCACCAAACAGCAATGATGGCTGCACAAAAAAAAAAAAAAAATAGCCAGGCATTGTGGTGAGTGCCTGTAGTCCCAGCTACTTGGGAGGCAGAGGCAGGAGAATTGCTTGAGCCCAGGAGTTGGAGGTTGCTGTGACCTGTGATGCCACAGCACTCTACCCAGTGTGACAGCTTGAGGCTCTGTCTCAAAAAAAACATATGTTTGAGTACGCTTGGCGCCCGTAGCACAGTGGTTATGGCACCAGCCACATACACCAAGGGTGGCGGGTTCGAACTCAGCCCAGGCCTGCCAAATAACAATGACAGCTGCAACAAAAATTAGCTGGGCGTTGTGGTTGGGCACCTGTAGTCCCAGCTCCTTGGGAGGCTGAGGCAAGAGAATCACTTAAGCCCAAGAGTTTGAGGTTGCTGTGAGCTGTGGTGTTACAGCACTCTACCAAGGGTGACACAGTGAGACTCTGTCTCAAAAAAAAAAAAAAAAAAAAAAAAAAATATATATGTATATATATATATAGACTCTGTCTCAAATAAATATCTGTTTTGGGGCGGCACCTGTGGCTCAGTGGATAGGGTACCGGCGCCATACACGGAGGGTGGCAGTTCGAACCCAGCCCCCACCGAACTGCAACAAAACAATAGCTGGGTGTTGTGGTGGGCACCTGTAGTCCCAGCTACTCGGGAGGCTGAGGCAAGAGAATCGCTTAAGCCCAGAAGTTGGAGGTTGCTGTGAGCTGTGACATGACAGCACTCTACCAAGGGCGATAAAGTGAGACTCAGTTTCTAAAAAAACAAGAAGAATATTTGAGGCCAGCTCAGTGGCTCACACCTGTAATCCTAGCACTATGGGAAGCCAAGGCAGGAGGTTTGAGCCCAAGAGTTTGAGGTTGCATGCAGTCAACTATGATGTTATGACACCACTGCACTCTAGCTGGGGTGACAAACAAGACCCTCTGCCCCACACCCCCCCAAAAAAAAACTTGAATGAGAAAATAAAACATTTTGGTCAAAAGACCTCTACACCTTTAAGTTTCTTTCTTTCTTTTTTTTTTTTTTTGAGACAAAGTCTCACTTTGTCTCCCTTGGTAGAGTGCTATAACGTCACAGCTCACAGCAACCTCAAACTCCTGGGCTTAAGTGATTCTCTTGCCTCAGCCTCCCAAGTTAAAAAAAAAAAAAGAAGCCTCCCAAGTGGCTGGGACTACAGGTGCCCACCACAACACCTGGCAATTTTTTTTAGAGGTGGAGTCTCACTCTGGCTCAGGTTGGTCTCAAACCTGTGAGCTCAAGCAATCTACCCGCTGTGGCCTCCCAAGTGCTGGGATTACAGGCATGAGCCACTGTTCTGGCACCTTTAAGTTTCTTAAGAAGCTTCTCTATAAGATGCCATGCTGTTCTCTAGCTTCTTCTCTCTCTTCCTCCATACTATCTCTTCTCTCATTCCCTCTCCTTCTAAAATACAAAATAATGAGGTACTTTTATATCTTTAAAATAAAAAGCGCTTATGTCTCTCAGTTCTAAGGATATACGTTCTTCAACAGCTTCATTGCAAAAGAAGCAGAACATTAAGAGGCATAAGGCTGGATGCAGTGGCTTGTGCCTATCTATAATCCTAGCACTCTGGGATGCCAACGCAGGAGGATCACTTGAGGCCAGAAGTTTGAGACCAGCCTGAGCAAGAGTGAGACCCCACCTGTAGCAAAAATAGAAAAAAAATTAGCCAGGCATAGTGCAGCACCTTTAGTCCCAGCTACTCAGGAGGCTGAGGCCGAAGGATCACTTCAGCCCAAAAGCCTGAAATTGCTATGAACTACAATGCACCACTGCACTCTACCCAGGGCTACAGAGTGAGATTCTGTCTCAAAATAAAAAGGCACTGGAAATTAAGGGTAAAGGCGAAGTAAAGGGACTGTTTTAAACAGAAGGTACCTCAGGAAAAAGGTAAGAAAAAGAGATGCAAGCAAAGTAATTTCTATGTTACAGCCTCCTGGCCCCTTGCCTGGCTGAAATACAAATTACCACAAGGAGAAATTTCTGTGATCCCAAAGAGACCAACAGAATCACGTTTACTTTGCCTACCATTTCACTGTCCTGTGTATAGTGCCAGGACATTATTTACATCCTTGAAATGTGGTCCATCTGTAGAGGGAGTTTAGCTTAATGGATGTCTTGCTTCTAACAACCCTAGACTTAGTTCAAGGCTGAAAGGACAACATTTAATCTTTTAGGGACCACACACCTTGTGTAGCCACCCAATTCTGTCTGACCATCAGGAATAATCCCTTTGGACTCTGCCATAAAACACGGTCATGTTTTGCCTAGATGCCAGTGCTTAAGATAGCAACATTAAAGCACTAACTAGGACTAAGAATAAACTGCCAGGTTCACTTTACCCTGTCAGAGTTCCCAAACAGAACCAAAGACATGAACTGCTCTCATCAACTTTAACCGTTTAAAAGTATAGCTCCAAGAACCTTTTGGTTAACATTGCTAATTGCAGGGGCCAGGTGCCATGGCTCATGCCTATAATCCTAGCACTCTGGGAGGCCGAGGAGGGTGGACTGTTTGCACGCATGAGTTCAAGACCAGCCTGAGCAAAAGTGAAACCCCATCTCTATTAAAAATAGAAAAACTGAGGCAAGAGGATCATTTGAGCCTGAGTTGGAGGTTGCTGTGAGCTATGACGCCACAGCACTCTACCCAGAGCAACAGCTTAAAACTCTGTCTCAAAAAAAAAAAAAATTGCTATGTCCATGAAATGGCCTGTATTGGATCTCCCAATTCACACAGTGGTCAGTACACAAGGATAGAAGGATTAATCTGGCACCAAACCAGAGCTCTATTTGGCTCCATATAATTGACAATAAATGACTATTCCTGCTTCTAATCTGATCAGCATCTTCTACCAAATCACCTCTCCAAACTCATTAAAATATATATCAGAGAGATCAAATACAACTAGAATAATTACAAAAGCAAGACTGAGAGAGCCAGTGGGATTTTATGGGTTTGGGGTGATTGTGAAGACAGTAGGTTTTAAATAAAACTCTTCATAAAATCTTGGTTTTTTATTTTTCCTTTTTATAAGCAGGAATTACATACCTGGGCAAATGGCTTATAGAGTTTCACAAATTCTGCAGTTATGTGTGGTGTGTGTATACACATATAGATCTGGAAATGTCATTTCTGTTGACGTTTTTATGAAAAGACTTTTAGCTGACAGTCTCATAAATCTTTAAACCATATTAAAAGAAGTTGCCACAATACAGGCAATTAACGTTCTTCCTTCTTTTGTCCAGATTTAGAGTGTTGTTTCACACTCTGACTTTTCAGTAGACTTGAAGAGCAGCTTTGCTCATCTCTTAAATTTTCCCTTTACGGTGTGTCCTTTATTTCTGTGGCATGCAAGGCTGGGATGGCAGTCCTGTTCCTACATGTAATAACCATATTCAACATACAGATAATGACAAACACCTTCCAGGGTTGGAGTTCAGACTAAAGTTGAGAACCAGAAATCTACAGAAACTCAATTCATATTTTTTAAATACTTTATATGGTAAAAATACAGCAAAAATAGTTTTTTGTTCAAAGAGGAAAATATATACTGCTATGGTCACGGTTCTAAGGATGATTTAAGTAGTCTCTGGCTCCTCGACTGTGCTGTAGGTTGACTTCAACCACGGCTTCTCCAGCTTCAGTCATTTATCAAAGCTAAAATCATACTGTGGAAAGAAGAAATTAATGTTATCAATGTTTCTTTAGGAATGTTCCTACAGAGCCTGGTCTATCCAGACTTGCATCCCTAAGATTCATCAAGGAATACTCATTTGAGTAAAAGATAATCATTTATACTAAAGGAAAGAATATCTATATCAAAGCCTCTCAATATCTTAATTTTTTTTATTCCTAAAAGAATAAACTGGGCGGCACCTGTGGCTCAATGGAGTAGGGCACTGGCCCCATATGCCAGAGGTGGCGGGTTCAAACCCAGCCCTGGCCAAAAACTGCAAAAAATAAATAAATAAATAAATAAAAATAAAACTGGGTTAGAGCCTCAGAACAAAATGCTTAAAAAAGAATAAACTGGGGTTAGGGGTAGGGAACCTATAATAAAACCAATGTTGGGCTACAGTTTTAAAAAAAGTAATTTATTGTCCAGAAAAAAACCCTGAATTATCTAGCCAAATCTTTGTATATACTGACACTATGCCTGGCATCTCTTCTCCCCATCCTACAACCCAATAAATTACTACTCAGCCTTCATGATTGGGCTCTAAAGCACCTCCTTTGGGAAGCTGGACTCCCAAACCAGGGCAGCTGCATGACATCCTTCCACAGCTTGTCATCTTCCTGCTTGCATGCTATGGTTCACACACTGGACTTTACCACTGGGTTGTGAGCTCCTCTGAGATGAGAGCAGTATCAAGGCATCACCACTTGACGTTCTACTGTGCCCAGACTGTAATTACCAAGCTCCAAGTTTTTACTGCAGGGATTTTTTTGTCATTTGCAGGTACCTTACACAATGTCTGCCACATGGTAGTCACCCAATAACTACTATTCTACTAAAACTGCCATAGTTAATAACAAAACAATTCTTTCCTTTTAAATACTGGGATCTGCCTTGCTCTGCTGACATCAAATACCTAAAGTACACAAAAATATGTTAATAAAGGTATAGATGATTAGTCGTCAAAAAAAAAATTTTTTTTTTTTTTTTTGAGACAGAGCCTCAAGCTGTTGCCCTGGGTGGAGTGCTGTGGCATCACAGCTCACAGCAACCTCTAACTCCTGGGCTCAAGCGATTCTCCTGCCTCTGCCTCCCAAGTAGCTGGGACTACAGGCACCTGCCACAATGCCCAGCTATTTTTTGGTTGCAGCTGTCATTGTTGTTTGGCGGGGCCAGGCTGGATTCGAACTCGCCAGCTCAGGTGCATGTGGCTAGCACCTTAGCCACTTGAGCCACAGGCACCGAGCCTAGTTGTCCAAATTTAACCATACTAAATTTATTCAATGTACAATGCAAATGAATGTTGATAACTAATATTTTTGAAAGATTTTTGAGAGTTTACATTACATTGAGTTCCTCACATTGCTCACAAGCTCACAACTCATGAGCTCAGGCGATCTGCCTGCCTTGGCCTCCCAGATTGCTGGGATTACAGGCGTGAGCCACCACGCCCAGCCAGAAGATGGATTTTATAATGCAAAATAAAAAGAAATCAACACAGGATTGTATGGTTTGCAGCAGAAGAAATGTGAAAGGTGGAAGAAGAGAAGTCGTCTTTTACAGCGAGACATGCAAGAGGGAATCCTATACTTACATCCTAAAATATTATACACAAAAATGAACAAAACATTTCTATTAACTTAGTAAACTAAAATAGATAATAAAATCATCAGATAGAGCCAGATCTGTGGCTCAGTGGGTAGGGTGCCGGCCCCATATACCAATGATGGCAGGTTCAAACCCAGCCCCAGCCAAACTGCAACAAAAAAATAACCGGGCATTGCAGCAGGTGCCTGTAGTCCCAGCTACTCAGGAGGTGAGGCAAGACAATCACCTAAGGCCAGGAGTTGGAGATTGGAGGTTGCTGTAAACTGTGACGCCACAGAACTCTACCAAGGGTGATAAAATGAGACTCTCTTAAAAAAAAAAAAAAAAAAAAACATAGAATAATTACAAGTAATCCACCAACCTCTTTCCTGCCCGCAATTTTTTTTTATTTTTATTTTTGCCTGTCCTAAGAATTTCCTGACCAAAATTAATAAAAGCTAAGGAATGTGGAAGTGGCAGAAAAATTGGATTAGAAAGGGTTAGCATCCCATTTTTATTTTATTATTATTTTATTTATTTATTTTTTTTTTAGAGACAGAGTCTCACTTTGTAGCCCTCAGTAGAGTGCCGTAGTGTCACAGCTCACATCAACCTCCAGCTCTTGTGCTTAGGTGATGTTCTTGCCTCAGCCGCCCGAGTAGCTGGGACTACGGGCACCCGCCACAATGCCCCGCTATTTTTTGGTAGCAGTTTGGACGGGGCTGGGTTCAAACCTGCCACCCTCAATATAGGGCCAGTACCCTACTCACTGAGCCACAGGCATCACCCTAGCATCCCATTTTTAGATAAAAAATTGAGGCAAAGAGATTAAGAAACTTGCCCCAGGTTACAGTTAAATGGAAGAACCCAGATTCCATTAGGCTAGTACTTAACTAAAAAACAAAGGTATAGATTCCATTATTCTCTAAAGATAAGGAGCGTTTTTTCACAACTTTAATTCTATTTAATAAGCCCTTGAACCTCATGTGCAAGATACCATGCAAGGTGTGGCTGGTGCTAGAAACAAGGAGCAGCATACAATCCCTGCAACCAAAGCTAATGATTTGGTAATGAAACCACTTTTAAGGATAGCAACCAAAAGCCAAGGACAAAGTGCCACAGGACATCTCAGATTATTTCATCCTGACCTGCTAACCATGAGCAACACTACCAAATTATGGGCTGCAAATGACAACCTAAGAAGGAAGGGGAAAGGAAGAGAAGAGATAAAAGGAAAAGAGGCAGCTAGTGAAGGATGCAGCTGCCCAGGCAACCCAGTTACATAGGCTGCCTATCTTTTATTTAGTTATAAAGAACCATACCTTAACCCTGCCCCCAAATTGCTTCTTGATTCCTTAAGTCCATCTTTCCACTACTTTAAGTCCAACAACTAAGTTCACAAACTCTTGTACATTTTTAAATCCTAAGACCTTTCATTTACTAAGCAAGATACTGCTCCCCAATTCTATAATTACTCCCAATGGTGTGACTACACAGGCTGTACCTACAGCACTATCCCAAGAAAGCTCATGTTACCAAGACCCAGGGACCAGCTGCTCTAGTCACTTTCTAACAGTGTAAAACCTATAAGGGTAGGGAGGATGAAAAAGGGGTACCTTTAGCTAAATCAGTTCCAGCTATTTTTTTGTCTCTTCAGAAACAGACAAATATAAGGGAACATAGATGATGGTAAAGATACCTTCATACAGTTTGACCTAAAAAAAGTAATAAAAATGAGAACAGCTGTACCATTATATTCTTAGTGTTAAATTTGTATTGCTCCTTATTCTTCACCTTTGATACTTGGATTAAAAATTAAGCATACTAGCCAGCACAATGGCTCAGGCCTGTAATCCTAGCACTCTGGTAGGCCAAGGCAAGAGGATCCCTTGAGCTCAGGAGTTTGAGACCAACATAAGCAAGAGTGAGACTTTGTCTCTACTAAAAATAGAAAAAAATAGCCCAGCATTGTGGCATACACCTGTAGTCCCAGCTACTTGGGAGGCTGAGGCAGGAGGATCACTTAAACCCAAGAGTTTTGTTGCCATGAGCTAGGGTGACATTATGGCACTCTAGCCTGGGCAACAGAGGACATAAGCACTGAGGTGGGATAACAGAACCAGAAACTGACACTAGCATGCTTTTTCTGTCCTAGTTTTTAAAATACAGAAAAGTAGGCCAGGCATGGTAGCACTCTGGGAGGCCCAGGCAGGTAGACTGCCTGAGCTCAGGAATTCGAAACCAGCCTGATCCAGTCTGAGATCCTATCTCTGAAAACAGTCAGGCATTGTGGCGAACACCTATCGTCTAAGCTACTCAAGAGGCTGAGGTAAGAGAATCGCTTGAGCCCAAGAGTTTGAGGTTGCTGTGAGCTATGATGTCACAGCACTCTACTGAGAGTGACAAAGTGAGACTCTGTCTCAAAAAAAAAAAAAAATACAGAAAAAATAAAATACAGAAAAGCAAATAAGATGAATGGTGAAAAGGAAATTATCTCTCATTTTAATCTAATCAATGATAGGTGGACTTACCACACTGAAAGGATTTAGTAAGCCTACTTTATCAGACAGGCTAAAATGTCTCTGATTTCTACTAAACTATTTCAGATAAAATAGGAATTTTTTTAAAAACTGGTATCTCAGGTGGCACCTGTGGCTCAAAGGAGTAGGGCGCCGGCCCCATATGCCGGTGGTGGCGGGTTCAAACCCAGCCCTGGCCAAAAAAAACAACTGTAAAAACTGGTATCTCTAATACAGTTTCTAATTTGGAATCTTCTGATACAATTTTACTTCAATAACAAGTTTTTTCTAAATAGCTGGGCGTTGTGGCAGGCGCCTGTAGTCCCAGCTACTTGGGAGGCTGAGGCAAGAGAATCGCTTAAGCCCAGGAGTTGGAGGTTGCTGTGAGCTGTGTGATGCCATGGCACTCTACCAAGGGCCATAAAGTGAGACTCTGTCTCTACAAAAAGAAGAAAAAAAAAAAAAAAAGTTTTTTCCAAGAGTCCTTATGCCTCTGTGAACAATTAAACTTTGGGGCAGCACCTGTGGCTCAGTGAGTAGGGCACTGGCCTCATATATGGAGGGTGGCGGGTTCAAACCCAGGCCCAGCCAAACTGCAACAAAACATAGCTGGGCATTGTGGTGGGCGCCTGTAGTCCCAGCTACGCAGGAGGCTGAGGCAAGAGAATCACCTAAGCCCAAGAGCTAGAGGTTGCTGTGAGCTGTGTGATGCTACAGCATTCTACTGAGAGCAACAAAGTAAAACTGTCTCTCAAAAAAAAACAAAAGAAAGGAAAATTAAACTTTGTGGTAGCACCTGTACCTCAATGGGTAGGGTGCCAGCCACATACACCAAGGCTGGAGGGTTCAAGCCTAGCCCAGGCCAGCTAAAATCAACAATGACAACTGCAACAACAGAACAACAACAAAAAAAATACCCGGGTGTTGTGGTGGGCACCTGTAGTCCCAGCTATTTGGGAAGCTGAGCCAAGAGAATCACTTAAGCCCAAGAGTTTCAGGTTGCTGGGAGCTGTGATGCCACAGCACTCTACCATGGGTGACACAGTGAGACTCTGTCTAAAAAAAATAAAAAGAAAAATTAAAATTTTGCAAAAGGAAAAAATAGGAATGATCTAATTAAAGCTTTGATATAAAGGTTAAGCCTGACTTGTATCTTGTGAATTAATCAAATCATATACACAAATGAATTTTTTTCTCTCCTTTTCTCTCTTCTATAGGTCTGCAATGAATAAAGAAAAAAGTGACATGTTCACCTCTAAAATGTAAGGGAATAAATTTACATTTAAAACAGGATGACATGGGGTTGCACCTGTGGCACAGTGGGTAGGGCACCATCCCCAAATAGGGTTTGAACCTGGCCCCAGCCAAACTACAACAAAAATAGCGAGGCATTGTAGTCTCTGCTACTCAGGAGGCTAAGGCAAGAGAATTGCCTTAGTCCAGGAGTTGAAGGTTGCTGTGAGCTGTGATGCCACAGTACTCTACCAAGGGTGATAGAGTGAGACTCTATCTCTAGAAAAAAAAAAATAATAACAGGATGACAAAGGAGTTCCAGTTTTTGACAGCCAATCCTTTATTCTTCCATTCTTACTTCTAATGTGTTATAACTGGAAGAATGATGCAATTTTACCAAAAGAGACCATTTAGCAGGCTAGAGAATTAACATCACACCTAAATTCCTCACTGCCAAAAAAGATCAACACGATTTGGATATAAGTTGTTGAAAGCTGCTGCCCCCCAAAACCCATTAGTAGGACTGCCTCTGAGGATACCTATTAAGGTTTATACCAGTTCGGGAAACCTCAGAGCTGAATGTTAGGAGATGAAAAGATTGTAACGAAGACAGTTTTAAGCATGTTCATAATCTCAACAGCTAACACATAACTAAATCTATCGTAGGTCAGACAGAATACTGATGCAATGACTTACATGACAAAACTACACAGCCACAAGAAATATGCACAATCCCCCAGAATTCTGCAAAGTCAATGCAAAAATCCTTGAGAATAGGTGGTATCTCACCCACCAAAAACCTGGCATCTAGGAAAATGCTAAACTCACCTATAAAGGTACATGAAGAAACAGAGCAAGTGGAAACCGAGCTTGATCATGGCTTCTTTCATGTGCGACTTCAGCTGCCCTCGATTATGTATTTCTGTTGGATCAAACACTCCCATGTTACCACTTGGCACCATAATGTATCTGATAAATTAAAGGATACACACATTAGAAGGAAAATCAAATAATAGGCATAAGTATTCAAAAACAAGCAATCACTAATAATCAACCTTTATAAGTGAACCAATAATAGCAGCTTTAGGGACCGTGTGTGGTAGCTCACACTCTGGGAAGCCGGGTGGGTGGATCCCTTGAGCTCAGAAGTTGAAGACCAGCCTGAGCAAGAACCACACCCCAAATCTACTAAAAATATAGCCAGGTGTAATGGCTTGTAATCCTAGCTACTCAAGAGGCTAAGGCAAGAGGATTGTTGGAGCCCAAGAATTTGAGGTTGTTGTGACCTATGATGTTACAGCTAAAGACTATCTCTAAAAAAAAAAAAAAGGCAGCTTTAAAGTCAAACCAAATATGGACACAGAAATATGATGATGTCATAGGCTACCACTTAAGTTTCCCATCGGAAGTTACAATAGTTTTAATTTTCCACTCCCTGAAACATAATACAGTAACATTCTAAAAAGGGGTATTTTGTGCACTTAGAACTTTTACCTGTCTTCTGTGGAAAACTACCAAACCAGTCATACCTACAGCTCTTTCCAAATTAAAGGAGGCTCCAAAACCAAACCAATTTAATCAATTTCTTAGAAACTTTTTTCTTTTTTTTTGTTAAAAACACAATCTTGGGGTGGCGCCTGTGGTTCAATGGAGTAGGGTGCCAGCCCCATATGCCAGAGGTGGCGGGTTCAAACCCAGCTCTGGACAAAAAAAAAACAAAAAAACACAATCTCGCTCTTGCCCTGAGTAGAGTGCTATGACATCATGACTCACAGCAATCTTAAGCTCTTGGGCACAACAGATCCTTTTGCCTCAGTCTCTTGAGTAGCTGGGACTACAGGCGCCCACCACAAGGCCTGGCAAGTTTTTCTATTTTTTTTTTTTTTGTGGTTTTTGGCCGGGGCTAGGTTTAAACCCGCCACCTCTGGCATATGGGACCGGCGCCCTACTCCTTGAGCCACAGGCGCCGCCCAAGTTTTTCTATTTTTAATAGAGACGGCGTCTCACTCTGGCTGAGGCTGGTCTCCAACTCCTGAACTCAAGCAGTCCACCTGCCTCAGCTTCCCAGAGTGCTAGGACTACACATGTGAGCCACCAGTTTCTTAGAAACTCCCTTATGGAAATTGGGAAAATAAAGAAGTTGAGTTACGGGCGGAGCCGCTGGCTCAGTGAGCAGGGTGCCGGCCCATATACCAATGGTGGTGGGTTCAAACCCAGCCCCGGCCAAACTGCAACAAAAAAAAAATAGCCAGGGGTTGTGGCGGGCGCCTGTAGTCCCAGCTACTCGGGAGGCTGAGGCAAGAGAATCGCCTAAATCCAGGAGTTGGAGGTTGCTGTGAGCTGTGATGTCATAGAACTCTACCAAGGGTGATAAAGTGAGACTCTGTCTAGAAAAAAAAGTTCAACTTGAGTTGAGTTCAACTTCTTTTTTTTTTTTTGGGAGGATCAACAAATTTTTTTTTTTTGTAGAGACAGAGTCTCACTTTATGGCCCTCAGTAGAGTGCCGTGGCCTCACACAGCTCACAGCAACCTCCAACTCCAGGGCTTAAGCGATTCTCTTGCCTCAGCCTCCCGAGTAGCTGGGACTACAGGCGCCCGCCACAACGCCCAGCTATTTTTTGGTTGCAGTTTGGCCGGGGCCGGGTTTGAACCCGTCACCCTCGGCATATGGGGCCGGCGCCCCACCGACTGAGCCACAGGCGCCACCCAAGGATCAACAAATTTAACTGCCTGGCCTTCAACATCCAGACTGTACCATTTGTGCAACATATGTGTCCTAACCCAGCACTGTCCATTAACTCTTCCTACTTCATGTCTAAACTGCAACCTTGGGTTCCGCACTCTTGCTACACAATCAGTTTCTCAATTATCGCTTCTGTGAAATGTAAAAGCCTGAGCTCCATAACTTAGATTCTCTCTCTAATCCCACTAGTCCATTTGTAGCTGAATAGAGGGTATTTTCATTTTAATATCTAGATAACATCCCTAAATAGTCTCAAAGAGCCTTATTCTTCTCTGACTTCTAGGTTATCTAATAAGGGTGTTACCATTTCAGGTGGTCCTTAAAAACTTCTTCTAATTCAACTCTAACTTCTCCCTTCCTCTTTTTCAGACCCAGACCACCAAATGCTCGCCTGTTCTTTCTTCCTGTTTCTTTTTAATTCCCAGTGTCACAACACTGTCCCAGCATATATTATCTCACTCCAGTCTCTAAACTAGTTTTACTACCTCCTGGCTCTCTATGAAATCAGTATTACACAATGCTTCTAAAAATCTTCCCAAGGGGCGGCGCCTGTGGCTCAGTGAGTAGGGCACTGGCCCCATATGCCGAGGGTGGCGGGTTCAAACCCAGCCGCGGCCAAACTGCAACAAAAAAATAGCCAGGCGTTGTGGCAGGCGCCTGTAGTCCCAGCTGCTTGGGAGGCTGAGGCAAGAGAATCGCGTAAGCCCAAGAGTTAGAGATTGTTGTGAGCCGTGTGACGCCACGGCACTCTACCCAAGGGCGGTACAGTGAGACTCTGTCTCTACCAAAAAAAAAAAAAAAAAAATCTTCCCAAGGGCAGCGCCTGTGGCTCAAAGGAGTAGGGCACGGCCCCAAATGCCGGAGGTGGTGGGTTCAAACCCAGCCCCAGCCAAAAACTGCAAAAAAAAAAAAAAAAAACTTCCCAAAATGTAATTTATTTCATGTCAACTTAGTTGTCTGAAAACATATGAAGCAAATAAAGATACATGAATGGCCAATAATTAAAAGATACTCAACACCGGTGGCTTGCAGGTTTGAACCCGGCCAGGCCTGCTAAACAACAATGACAACTGCAACAACAAAAAAAAGCCAGGTGTTGTGGTGGGCACCTGTATTCCCAGCTACTCGAGAGGCTGAGGCAAGAGAAATCACTTGAGCCCAAGAGTTGGAGGTTGCTGTGAGCTGTGACGCCATGGCACTCTACCCAGGGTGACAGCTTGAGACTGTCTCAATTAAAAAAAAAAAAAAAAAAGATATTCAACATAATTAGTCATTAAGGCAACACAAATTGAAACCACAATGAGATACCACTTCATACCCAGTGATATAGCTAAAATAAGAAACAATACCAAGTGTAGAAAAATGGGAACCCTGATACATAGTCGGTGGGAATATAAAATAGCACAGCCACTTTCAAAAACACTGAGGTTTGGCAAGGCACCATGACTCAAGTCTGTAATCCTAGCACTCTGGGAGGCTGAAGCAGGAGGATCCCTTCAGCTCATGAGTTCGAGACCAGCCTGAGCAAGAACAAGATCTTGTCTCTACTAAAAAATACAAAAATTAGCCTAGTAGTTGCCTATAGTCCCACCTACTCAGGAGGGACTATAGGCAGGAGGATCCCTTGAACTCAGGAGTTTGAGGTTGCTATGAGCTAAGCTGACACCGTGACACTCTAGCCTAGGGCAACAGAGTGAGACTCTGTCTCAATAAATAAGTATCAAAAAAGTAAAAATCACTTCTCTGCCTTTTGGCTAAGATCAAGTGTAAAAAAAAAATAAAAACACTGGGTGGTGCCTGTGGCTCAGTGAGTAGGGCACCAGCTCCATATACCGGAGGTGGCAGGTTCAAACTCCAGCCCCAGCCAAAAACTGAAAAAAAAAAAACACTCAGGCAACTAGAAGGTAAAATACAGTTACCATATGACTCAGTTGTAACTCAGTAATTCCACTTCTAGATATCTATCAAGAGAAATAAAACACATGACTACATAAAAACTTGCATATAAATACTAATAGGGGAATTATTCATAACAGCCAAAAGTAGAAACAATCCAAATGCCCATCAACAGTAAATGAATAAGGAAAATGTGGTATATCCATACAAGGGAATATTATTTCAGTGACAAAAAGGAATAAAGTACTGATACATGCTACATGGGTGAACCTTGAAATATTATGGTAAGCCAGTCATAAAAGACTATATATTGATCCCTTTTCTATGTGTGGAATAGGTACATTTTTTTTTTCTTGAGACAGAACCTCACTCAGTCAGCCTGGGTAGAGGTGGCCGTGGCATCATAACTCACAGCAACCTCAAACTCTTGGGCTCAAGTGATCCTCTTGCCTCAGCCTCCCAATTAGGACTATAGGCGCCCACCACAATGCCCAGCTATATTTAGAGATGGGGTCTTCCTCTTGCTCAGGCTAGTCTCAAATTCCTAAACTCAAGCAATCCACCAGCCTCAGCCTCCCAAAGTGCTAGGATTACAGGAGTGAGTCACTGCACTTGGCTAAGGAATAGGTAAATTTATAGAAACAGAAAGCAGATTGGTGGTTGCTCAGGGCTGGGAAAGAGGCAGGAGTTGGAGTAACTACTAATGAATATGGAGATTTTTGGGTGGGTGATTAAAATGTTCTAAAATAGATCATGGTGAAGGTTGTATAAATATACAAATATACTAAAAATATATTGATATATTAATACTGATATATTTTAAAGGGGTGAATTTCATAATACCAGTACTCATATTTATATAAACTCCTTAGACTAGCATTCAACTTTTCCAGCTTTATCTATTACTATTCCCTCTTCTACATGATTTCAGTCTGACTGGTCCTTGAATACACCTTGTGTATTTGTACAAGCTTTCCCATCTACCGCTCCCCTTATCCTTCAAACCCTAGGGAATTCTCTCATTTCTTATCTGGCAACTATCTTCACTGACTTAAGACCCTTATTTAACTAACATATTTTGTTATTTAATGTTTTACCTCTTTGTCCTGTATAAAGCCCGTATTATATTCTATATATACATATATACTTATGTCTGTAGCCCAACAATATAAAGTACAGTGCACTGAAGAGCACTGGCCACTGTGTTGATTTTCTTTTTTTTTTTTGTAGAGACAGAGTCTCACTTTACCGCCCTCAGTAGAGTGCCATGACGTCACAGGACTCACAGCAACCTCCAGTTCTTGGGCTTTCGCAATTCTCCTGCCTCAGCCTCCCGAGCAGCTGGGACCACAGGCGCCCGCCACAACGCCCGACCATTTTTTGGTTGCAGTTCAACCAAAAATTTTTGGTTGCAGTTGAACCCGCCACCCTCGGTACATGGGGACGGCGCCCCACTCACTGAGCCACAGATGCCACCCTGATTTTCTAAACCTTGTTAAGTGAAGATAAACTTGTGACCAGCAGACAGCTAACCTGCCACTGCAGTTGTCAGGGCAATAAATCTACGTCATCTTTGTCTTTATAATTATTGTAACAAGGAATCATTGGACTTGATTGACTTCATAGAGCCTTCTACCACAGTCTGTACTATGTACAAAGAAGCCATGCCAAGCTAGCTCTTCCTTTGCCATATTTTTATTTCTAGTAAAGATGATTAATGCTGTGGTCTGGGATATCATTAAGATCCACAGTCTCAGGCCAGGTGCAGTGGCTCACCCCTGTAATGCTAGCACTCTGGGAGGCCAAGGCGGGTGGACTGCCTGAGCCCACAGGTTCAAAACCAGCCTGAGCCAGAGCAAGACCCCTGCCTCTAAAAAAGGCCAGGCATTGTGGCGGGTGCCTGTAGTCCCAGCTAATCGGGAGGCTGAGGCAAACGGATCCCAAGAAATTAGAGGTTGCTCTGAGCTATACTGCCATGCCATTCAACCAAGGGCAACAAAGTGAGACTGTCTCAAAAAAATAAAAATAAAATAAAATAAAAGATTCATAGTCTCAGGGGCTCCAGTACCCACTCTCACTCTCAAATTTGTGTTTCCCTTGGTGAGACTGTGGGGAGACTAAGCTGTGCTAAATGCCTGCATGGGACTAGCCCTCATCAGAAATCCAAGGGGATGTTACCAGCACAGGGCTCAGGTTAGGGTGCTAGTCTATAGACTAGATCATGTGAGAACAAAAAGAAGGCCAAAGAAGCTGGGCACAGTGGCATTTACCTGTAATCCTAGCTATCTAGGAGGCTTAGGCAGGAGAATACCTTGAACACAGGAGTTCAAGGATATATGTACTATGACTGTACCACTGCACTCCAACCTGGGGCAACAGAGCAAGACACCCATCTCTAAACAAAATTTTTTTTTGTAAACAAATTTTTTTTTTTTTTGTAGAGACAGGAGTCTCACTTTATCACCCTTGGTAGAGTGCTGTGGCATCACACAGCTCACAGCAACCTCCAGCTCTTGGGCTTAAGCGATTCTCTTGCCTCAGCCTCCCAAAGAGCTGGGACTACAGGCGCAACAACGCCGGCTATTTTTTTTGTTGTTACAGTTTTGCTGGGGCTGGGTTCGAACCCGCCACCCTCAGTATGTGGGGCCGGCGCCCAAACCACTGAGCCACAGGCGCCGCCCTACAAACAAAATTTTTAAAGAAAAAAGAAAGGAACTTAAACGGAAAAAAAAAAAATTCCACTTCAGAACACTTACACTCTGGAAAAGAGATATAGCTATTTTAAAACTTCTCTTAAGCTCAGGTTCTAGTCTCATGATCTTTGTAAGATCGTCCCTAAATCCACTCCTTCTCTCACCTCTACTGCCTTCCCTTATCTTTTCACATGCTTCCTAGCCTCCTCCACCTTTATTCTTTCTTATGCTGGCGTTATTTTAACTATACTTTAAAACTTCACACTTAAGGGCGGCGCCTATGGCTCAGTGAGTAGGGCGCCGGTCCCATATGCCGGAGGTGGCGGGTTCAAACCCAGCCCCGGCCAAAAACCACAAAAAAAAAAAAAAAAACTTCATACTTAAAAATCACCCAAATGAAGCTGGTACAGTAGCTCCTGCCTATCATCCCACCATTTGGTAGGCAAAGATAGAGGATCACTTAAGGCCAGGAATTTGATACCAGGATGGACAATACAGCAAGACCCTGTCTCTACAAAAAATAAAATAAAAACATCAGGCGTCAGGTGCAGTGGCTAGGCTGTAATCCTAGCACTCTGGGAGGCCGAGGTGGGTGGATTGCTTGAGTTCAGGAGTTCAAGACCAGCCTGAGCAAGAGTGAGACCCCCTTCTCTAAAAAAGAGAAGAGCATCATAGCAGGCTCCTGTAGTCCCAACTACTCAGGAGGCAAAAGGATCACTTGAGCCCAAAAGTTTGAGGTTGCTGTGAGCTCTGACCTCCCAGCACTCTACCAAGGGTAACAAAGTGAGACTCTGTCTCAAAAACAAACAAACATGGGCAGCGCCTATGGCTCAGTGAGTAGGGCACCTGCCCCATATACCAAGGGGGGCGGGTTCAAACCCAGCCCCAGCCAAACTGCAACAAAAAAATAGCTGGGCGTTGTAGCCGGCACCTGTAGTCCCAGCTACTCAGGAGGCTGACACAGAGAATCGCCTAAGCCCTGGAGTTGGAGGTTGCTGTGAGCTGTGTGATGCCACGGCACTCTACCAAGGGCAATAAAGTGAGACTCTGTCTCTACGGTGGGCAGGGTGGGGGGATAGCCACTGTGGTTGGGGCCTATAGTCTCAGCTACTTGGGAGGCTGAGGCAAGAGAATCCCCTAAGCCCAAGAGCTGGAGGTTGCTGTGAGCTGTGCTGCCATAGCACTCTAGGGAGGGCCACAAAGTGAGACGCTGTCTCTAAAAAAATATACAAACAGGCTCGGTGCCTGTAGCTGAGCAGCTAGGGGCCAGCCACATACACTGGAGCTGGCAGGTTAGAACCCAGCCTGGGCCCGCCAAATAACAATGACAACCCCAACAACAACAAAAAATAGCTGGGCGGGGTGGCGCCTGTGGCTCAGTCGGTAAGGCGCCGGCCCCATATACCAAGGGTGGCGGGTTCAAACCCGGCCCCGGCCAAACTGCAACCAAAAAATAGCTGGGTGTTGTGGCGGGCACCTGTAGTCCCAGCTGCTCGGGAGACTGAGGCAAGAGAATCGCGTAAGCCCAGGAGTTGAAGGTTGCTGTGAGCTGTGTGAGGCCATGGCACTCTACCAAGGGCCATAAAGTGAGACTCTGTCTCTACAAAAAAAAAAAAATAGCTGGGCGTTGTGGCGAGCACCTGTAGTCCCAGCTACTTGAGAGGCTGAGGCAAGAGAATCACTTAAGCCCAAGAGTTTGAGGTTGCTGTGAGCTGTGATGCCATAGCACTCTACCAAGGGTGACATAGTGTGACTGTCTCAAAACAAACAAAACAGGCTTAGTGCCCGTAAAACAGTGGCTTATGGTGCCAGCCACATACACCAAGGCTGGCAGGTTTGAACCCAGCCCGGGCCAGCTAAACAACAACAACTGCAACAAATAATAGTCCCGTGTTGTGGTGGACGCCTATAGTCCCAGCTACTAGGGAGGCTGAGGCAAGAGAATCCATTAAGCCCAAGAGTTTGAGGTTGCTATGAGCTGTGATGTCATAGCACTCTACTGAGGGTGACATAGTAAGACTGTCTCAAAACAAACAAAAAATGACCTAATTTGCAGGCTTTAAAATGTAATTTCCTTTGGAGTAATCCAAGTACAGTCTAATTAAAAACTGCAGATATAAGTAATAAGGACCTTGTGGGGTTTTTTTGTGGTTTTTTTTGGCCGGGGATGGGTTTGAACCCACCACCTCCGGCATGTGGGACTGGCGCCCTACTCCTTGAGCCACAGGCGCCACCCAGGACCTTGTTTTATAATCTCAGGCTTTTCATCATTCTTCAAAGAAAAACATATCCAAGGCAATAAAAATCAATTCATAAGTCTTTAGACATCAGGACTATACATTACATATTTCATAAATGTATTTATTTATTTATTTTTTTGAGACAGAGCTTCAAGTTGTCGCCCTCGGTAGAGTGTCATGGCATCACAGCTCACAGTGACCTCCAACTCCTGGGCTTAAGTGATTCTCTAGCCTCAGCCTCCCAAGTAGCTGGGACTACAGGCACCCTCCACAACACCCGGCTATTGTTTTTTGGTTGTAGTTGTCATTGCTGTTTGGCAGGCCCAGGCTGGATTCTAACCCACCAGTTCTGGTATATGAGGTTGGCACCTCAGCCACTTGACCTACAGGCGCCAAGCCGTTATGGTTCATAAATTTATATATGCAAATTTGCATTTTCAGTATAGACTGAGCCATGCAATTTGCCACTTGCCCAGTATACCAGAGTGAAGAAAAATTTGTCCATGCAAGTGCTCTTCATTTTATCACTGGCACATATTTTAGTGGAAAAAGAAGACTGTTAATTTTTTTAACTGCTCTAACACAAAACATTAAGTTAAACAAACTATACGCACCGATATATATTCCAAGTGGCAACAGGTAAGTTGAGAATGAAGATGAACCAGTGCAAGGAAACCAGCATTAATACAGTGACAACAGTATGGCCAATCAATTCTGGAATTACCCACTGCAAGGGAAGAACACAGTATTATATCTCACTGCTCTGTCCTTCCTTACTGTACATGTTACTTGAAACTAAATCAATGAATGTACAGAGAACTTACAAGCTACTGATAGTATTTTTAGACTTAGATGTCCCAGATTTGCATACTGCTATAACTGCATACCCAAAGCAAATACAGCAGGGCACTGCTTAAAAATAAAGCACTTAAATTTTAATTACTTTTTATTCTAAGCAAAGGCTTAGGATCAATGGTTCTCAACCTTCCTAATGCTGTGACCCTTTAATATAGTTCCTCATGTTGTGGACTCCCAACCATATAATTATCTTCTTTGCTACTTCATAACTATAATTTTGCTACTGTTATAAATCATAAAGTAAATATCTGACATGCAAGATGTATTTAGGCGACCCCTGTGAAAGGGTCGTTTGATCCCCAAAGGGGTCATGACCCACAGGTTGAGAACTGCTGGCTTAGATTAATTCATTAAGTAGGTGTGAATAACAACTGGGGGAAAAAAAATAAGAGTATTTACTTTCTATTCCAGTATCTATAATAAAGCCTCTTACTCTAATTTGGGATAGTTCATATCCATATACATGTTGCCTTACTTTTGTTGTTGTTGCAGTTTGGCCGGGGCACGGGTTCGAATCTACCACCCTTGGTATATGGGGCCAGCGCCCTACCCACTGAGCCATAGGTGCTGCCCTACATGTTGCCTTTCAAGTCAGAATATCAATCTTAAACACTTTCCAATCCCCCAAATCCTTAGGAAACCCTTTTACATTCAGAGGGGAGAAAAAAATAAACCTTAAAAATAGGATAAAAGTAGGGCGGCGCCTGTGGCTCAGTGAGTAGGACGCCAGCCCCATATGCCGAGGGTGGCGGGTTCAAACCCAGCCCCGGCCAAACTGCAACCAAAAAATAGCCAGGTGTTGTGGCGGGCGCCTGTAGTCCCAGCTGCTCGGGACGCTGAGGCAAGAGAATCGCGTAAGCCCAAGAGTTAAGAGGTTGCTGTGAGCCATGTGATGCCACGGCACTCTACCTGAGGGCGGTACAGTGAGACTCGGTCTCGACAAAAAAAAAAAAAAAAAATAGGATAAAAGCTTATAGTCACAGCTCGAAGTTGACCAAATATGATAATGAACCAGGCACAGTGGCCAATGCCTGTTATCCTAGCATTCTGGGAGGCTGAGGCAGGAGGATTCCTTGAGCTCAGGAGTCCAAGACCAGCCTGACAAAAAGCAAGACCCTATCTCTACTAAAAATAAGAAAACTAGTCAGGAATAGTGGTGGGCACCTGTAAACCCAACTACTTTACAGGCTGAGGCAGGAAGCTCACTTGAACTCAGGAGTTTAAGGTTTCTGTGAGTAAGGCTGACACAAAGGCACTCTAGCCTGGGCAAGTGAGACTCTCTAAAACAAACAAGATACGATAATGAGCCAGAATCCCAGAATCCTGCCCTATTGATATTATATAGGGTGTCCATAAAAATCGTGTGCCATTTAAAATGATTGTCCATACCCTTCTCTATGCTTCTCTTTGTTTACGCTATCACTTTCTAGTTGATGCATCAACATTTATTGTAGCAGGGTTCTCAATTCACCAAGAATTGAGAGTTCAGAATTTTCCTACGAGTACAAATTTTTCTTTCAACTTTTTTTTTTTTTGAAAGAGTCTCACTATGTGGCCCATAGCATCACAGCTCACAGCAACCTCAAACTCTTGGGCTTAAGAGATTCTCTTGCCTCAGTCTCCCAAGTAGCTGGGACTACAGGTGCCCACCACCATGCCTGGCTAATTTTTTTGTTGTTGTGGTTGTCATTGTTGTTTGGCAGGCCCAGGATGGGTTTGAACCCGCCAGCCCCGGTGTAAATGGCTGTCACCCTAATTTAATTAATAATCTTTTAAATATTTTTATGGCACACCTAAGATCCTCTCACATTGCACACCAGTGTGCCACAGCACAATGTTTGAAAATCACTGTAATATTGTATAAGCTCAGGCACACTTGCATTTAGAGTTTTTTTTTTTTTTGGTAAACAAAGAAATGGAGATTTTTCTGAGTCATAAACCTGATTTACAATCAATTGGAACTTTCCAGTATGTAGTAAGCATTTTTAAAAGTGTAACCAGGGCTAGGGGCTCATGCCTATAACCCTCAAATTTAGGAGGCTAAGGCAAGAGCATCACATGAGCCCAAGAGTTCAAGGTTGCAGTCAGCTATGATGATATCACTACACTCTAGCCCAGGTGACAGAATGAGACTCTCTCTCCCAGAAAAGTCCTATTTTCTGTCTCTTCCTTCGTAAGAAAATATGCCCTTCGTGGCTAGGCACGGTGGCTCACTCTTGTAATCCTAGCACTTCAGGAGGCCAAGGCGAGTGGACTTCTCGAGCTCAGGAGTTTGAGACCAGCCTGAGTAAGAGTGAGACCACGTCTCTACGAAAAATAGAAAAAACTAGCCAGGGCATTGTAATGGGCATCTGTAGTCCCAGCTACTCAGGAGGCTGAGGCAAGAGGATCACTTGAGCCTAAGAATTTGAGATTTCTGTGAGCTATAATGATGCCATAGCACTCTATCTATCCTGTGAGATTCTGTCTCAAAAATCAAAATGAAACTAATAATAACTTAATGGCTCAGAAGAAAACCCTTACAAAAAGCCTACCGTTACAGATATCCCAAAAAAGGCCAGGTGGACATTAATTACTGTACAGTGAAGTCTACCAGTGAATAAACTCATACCACCCAACAAGTTTAACTGATATAGAAAAAAATGACAGAGGCTCGGCACCTGTAGCATAGTCATTATGGCACCAGCCACATACAACAAAGTCGGCAGGTTCGAACCTGGCCCAGGCCAGCTAACCAGCAATGATAACTGCAACAAAAAATAGCCAGGCATTGTGGTAGGCACCTGTAGACCCAGCTACTTGGGAGGCTAAGGCAAGAGACTAGCTTAAGCCAGTGGTTCTCAACCTGTGGGTTGCACAACCCACAGGAACTGTATTAAAGAGCCACAGCATTAAGAAGGTTGAGAACCACTGGCGTAAGCCCAAGAGTTTGCTGTGAGCTGTGACGCCATGGCACTCTACCATGGGTGACAAAGTAAGACTGTGTCTCAAAGAAAGAGAAAAAAAAAAGACAATTTTTTTCTTTTTTTTGGCGGGGGCTGGGTTTGAACCTGCCACCTCTAGTATATGGGGCCGGTGCCGTACTCCTTTGAGCCACAGGTGCCACCTCCCAAAAAAGACAATTTTTTTAAAAGAGCTTTCAACAAGCATTTTTGAGGAACGTCTCCAAAATGAAAGGGAAAAGGGTGAAAAGAAACAAAATAAAGTAACTTGAAGGAAACAGATATAATATAGGAAGCAGAAGAAAATTTCAAAAATAATCAGTATTCTCAGAGAACTAAGAGAATCAAACATGAATCAAAACAACAAAAAGCTCAGTGCCTGTGCTCAAGCAGCTAAGGCGCCAGCCACATACACCAAGGCTGGTGGTTTGAATCCAGCCTGGGCCCACCAAACGACAATGACAACTATAACCAAATAGCAGCCAGGCATTGTGGCAGGCGCCTGTAGTACCAGCTATTTGGGAGACTAAGGCAAGAGGATCTCTTAAGCCCAGGAGTTTGAGGTTCCTCTGAGCAGAGACGCCACAGCACTCTACCCAGGGCAACAGCTTGAGACTGTCTCAAATAATAATAAAGGGGTCAGTAGCCGGGCGTTGTGGTGGGCGCCTGTAGTCCCAGCTACTCGGGAGGCTGAGGCAAGAGAATCGCTTAAGCCCAGGAGTTGGAGGTTGCTGTGAGCTGTGTGAGGCCACAGCACTCTACCAAGGGCCATAAAGTGAGACCCTGTCTCTACAAAAAAAAAATAATAATAATAATAATAATAAAGGGGTCAGGAAAAGCCTGCTGTTTTTTATTATAAGCTTTGTAGTACCATTGACTTTGGTTATATGTGAGTGTAACTTTCAAGAAAATAAAAACTAACCTAAATATTATAATACTTGACTTGGCGCCTGTGGCTCAAGCGGCTAAGGCGCCAGCCACGTACACCTGAGCTGGCGGGTTCAAATCCAGCCTGGGCCCACAGAACAACAATGACAGCTGGAACCAAAAAATAGCTGGGCGTTGTGGCGGGCGCCTGTAGTCCCAGCTACTTGGGAGGCAGAGACAGGAGACTCGCTTGAGCCCAGAAGTTTGAGGTTGCTGTGAGCTATGATGCCACGGCACTCTACCCAGGGCAATAGCTTGAGGCTCTGTCTCAAAAAAAAAAAAAAAAAAATTATAATACTTAACTTCAAATACAGAGAGTAACTTTTTTAGTAGAAGTATGTTATGTACATTTTTATTACGTGTTGTGTTTATTTATGATATATGTGGAGGGTCTCATTCCAGGGCTTAATTGATCCTCCCACTTTAGCCTCCTAAGTTACTATAACTACAGGAACATGCAACCACACCCAGCTAGATTTTTATTTTTATAAAAGGAAACCAAAAAAAGCACCTAAAATATCAAGTAAGCAAAAAATACAAAAATAACAAACCAACTGATAAAAAATTTAAGCATTCTTCTAAAAAGAAAAAATACAGGGTGGCGCCTATGGCTCAAAGGAGTAGGGCACCGCCCCGTATACGGGAGGTGGTGGGTTCAAACCCTGTCCCTGCCAAAAACTGCAAAAAAAAAAAAAAAAAGTAGACAAAAATTTTAATTTTCTATAGTTGTACTTTTCCAAATAAAATATAAATTTATTTTCCTCAGGCAGCGTCTGTGGCTCAGTGGGTAGGGCGCTGGCCCCACATACGGAGGGTGGCGGGTTCAAACATGGCCCTGGCCAAACTGCAACAACAACAACAACAACAACAAAAAAAAAAGCCTGGCATTATGGTGGGCACCTGTAGTCCCAGCGACTCGGGAGGCTGAGGCAAGATAATCGCCTAAGCCCAGGAGTTGGAGGTTGCTGTGAGCTGTAATGCCACAGCACTCTACCAAGGGTGAGACTCTGTCTCTAGAAAAAATAAATAAATAAATTTATTTTCCTCACAGAGAAACGTAAGTAGACTAAAGATGGGAAAACATACTGAAATCATTTTTAGATCAAGCCAAAAGCACTTCTCAGTATTGTATTTTCTTTTTTGTGTGTGTGTGTGTGACAGTCTCAGTTTGTCACCCTCGGTAGAGTGCTGTGGCATCACAGCTCACAGCAACCTCAAACCCTTAGGCTTAAGCAATTCTCTTGCCTTAGCCTCCCAAGTAGCTGGGACTACAGGCAACTGCCACAACAGCCGGCTATTTTTAGAGGCAGGGTCTTGCTCTTGTTCAGGCCGGTCTCAAACTCATGAACTCAGGCAATACACCCATCTCGGCCTCCCAGAGTGCTAGGATGACAGGAGTGAGGCACCGCACCTGGCTATCAGGATTATATTTTCATAAGAACTTTCATCTAGAAAGGTGTTCTGTCTACTGTCACAAAATGAATCAAGGCCAACTAGTTTCTATCTAGAAAAGTTCCACAATTCAGAGTATTCTTGCCAGCATAAAGTTCTGAGTATACCAAAGGTAAAATGGCTTTAAAACAAATGAACTACCAGCTCGGCACCTGTAGCTCAGTGGTTAGGGCACCGGCCACATACACCGAGGCTGCCGGTTTGAACCCAGGCCTGCTAAAACAATGACAACTGCAACAAAAAGAATAGCCGGGTGTTATGGCGGGCACCTATACTCCCAGCTACTTGGGAGGATGAGTCAAGAGAATCATTTGAGCCCAAGAATCATCTGAGCCCAAGAGTTGGAGGTTGCTGTGAGCTGTGATGCCAGAGCTCTCTACCGAGAGCAACATAGTAAGACTCTGTCTAAAAAAATAAAAAAATTTTAAAAAATCAACTACTAGGGTAATTAAATCCATCTCTCAGCAAGCCACACACAGAAGCTCTTTTCATTAAGCAAAAGACAGACTGAGCTTTCCTTCTATGAGTGTGGGAGGAAGAGGTTTAAACGCAGAAGACAGAAACAATTACTCTCAGATTGAACCTTTCCTTAGTCTGAGTAATGATATCCACTGTAAAAAAGGGGACAAGGAACCTGCAGAGTAAATAGAGAAAATTTCAAGTCAAAAAATCTAGCATAATTTCATGCTCTAAAATATTGCAGGCTTGGCACCTGTAGCTTAGCGAGGGCACCTGCCACAAACACCAGAACTGGCAGGTTTGAATCCAGCCTGGGCCCTCCAAACAATAGTGACAACTACAACAAAAAAATTGCTGGGTGTTGTGGCGGGCACCTGTAATTCCAGCTATTGCGAGGCTGACGCAAGAGAATCATTTAAGCCCAAGAGTTTGAGGTTGCCATGAGCTGTGGTGTCACAGCACTCTACCAAGAGCGACATAGTGAGACTCTGTCTCAAAATAAATAAATAAATATTGCAAACACAGTAGTTCTACCAACATTGCAATGAGTAAGAGGTAACTTTCACTCTAAAAATAAAAAATACGGGCGGCGCCTGTGGCTCAAGGGGTAGGGCGCCGGTCCCATATGCCGGAGGTGGCGGGTTCAAACGCAGCCCCTGCCAAAAAAAAAATAAAATAAAATAAAAATAAAAATAAAAAATACATCTGTTGGTTATTTATAATAATCCCTCATATGAAAAATGAAGAACTGACACTGATGCCAGAAAATGAGCAAAGAAATATCTTACCTTGTTTAATTTTGAGCAACATGATCTAGCATTAATGTAATCACATTCTAAATCAGACAATGTAATTATCTGATAATCAAGATAAGGAATTATTTCTCTTGTAACAACTAAATATTTAAGTTTCAGAAAGCAATCCCCTTTGTAAGGCAGATTAGATTTGACTTGAAAAAAATTTAGTTATTTCCTTAAAGTCTGCTCATTAGACAATGCCATTTTCTTTTTTTTTTTTTAAAAAATGATGTTACACCACCATTGCTATTTACATCTTTAACACTTCCACTATTACCCATTTCCCAAACAAAACCCCCAACTGATGCCACATTTATTATAGTTTTCACAACAAAGGTCTTTTGTACTGTTTAATGTAAACAAACATGTTTGATTTACTAATTCTCAAAGTAGTGACACAAACTTACCATTCTCCTTGGGATGGAAATTTGCTTGGAAGTTACTTCATTCTTTTTCTCTTTTTCAAAAGTGCATCCCGCAGCGCCAGCTGCTTTTCTCAAAGGAACGCTTATTTTTTGACCGGACATTCTGGCTATACCGCATCATCATAAAGTTCTTCTGTTTTTTTCTTCTCTTTATTTGTGGAACTGGAAAATGGATTTATTTTTGTTTTCTTCCTTACAAATTCTTTCCGATCTGTCTTTCCAGCTGTTGCAGTTGCCAATCTTGTCTCCTTATCAGACTTTGGCTTTTTATGAAGGTGTTCAATGTCCCGAAGAGAAAGTAATTCGCCCTGTCTCCTCATCACTGTCTATTTCAATATATTTCCCCTTTTGGGATTTCCCGGGGGCAGCATAAAGCTCTTTCCTCATCTGGGCCAGGCAGATTTTCTGGAAGTCTTTCTGAGTTAAAACCTGACTCGTGCTGACAGCTGCAGCTTTGACTCTCCGCTCCTCCACCGGCATGCTGTCCAGCTTCCTGGAAATTTCTTGCTGTTCTTCATCAGAAGAGTGGTGCACATCAACGCATTCCCCATTGGCCTCCTCCTGGTCCTGAGACTGGCACTTTCCCAACCATCTTCATCGTTTTCAGCATTCTCTTCTTTCTCAACTTCCAGAACTTCTGCTCCTAGAATGTAATCTTTAGCATCTAATTCTCCATATTCTTGTACTCTTGCTTCTATGGAGGCCTCTGTAGGCTTGCCCCAGAATTTCTTCTGCAGCATCTGAGGATTCAGTGATCTGAAGAGCTGAATCAAAGTTCTGGCAGACATCATTACATTCTTATCTTTGTGTGTTTTATACTGAGCTAGGTCTTGAAGAAGCTCCTCAGTCATGGCTAGAGGACATCGAGCTGTTATCTCTTTTATAGCATTGATTCCCTACAGTCATGACTTCGCCAGAGTTCTCGTCAGTAACAAAATTATTGGCCACAGTCATGAGTAGTGAATGAATGATCTCTGGGGGTACCAGGTGATGAGATGCTTGTGCTGCAAACAGGAGAATCTTTGTTACTTCTCTTTGGTGGGGCTGCAGAAATCTTTGCACAAAGGGATAGAAGTTGAAAAGGAAAAGCTCATGAATTCCTACTAATCTGGAGATGAGGTTCATGAGCATCATCTTCACTTCATTTTTTTTTTTGGTTTATTTTATTTAGTTGCTTATTTTTTATTTACTTTTGTTGTTGTTGTTGTTGTTGTTGAGACAGGGTCCCACCCTATGCCCCTGAGCAGAGTTCAGTGGGCGTGGTAGCTCACCACAACCTCAGACTCGGGCTGCGGGTACCCCGCTGCCTCAGCCTCCAGAAGCCGCTGGGATTACAGGCGCTCGCTGCGGCTCGCTGCGGCACCCGGCTGGGTTTTTCCATTTTTTTCGTGAGTCGGGGTCTCACGGTCGCTCAGGCGAGTCTCTCGAACTCCTGAGCTCAAGCGATTCTCCCT